>NW_004955465.1:7461018-7508654 GCF_000276665.1 Chinchilla lanigera | reverse complement strand
TCTGTTTTCATGAGAAGCCACTTTGAAGATATCAATATGTAATACAACCACCATTGTTAATTCCCTACCACTTTGTTTGTAACTCTGTATTTTCTCTATTGTGCTTGTGATATGTTGTAAAATGTTGTATATCTGTTAATGTTTCCCTCCATTTATCTTTAAAAAAAAAAATCTTAGTGGAACATATATACAAAGTTGCTTTCTTTGGGGGTTCTCTAAGATTAGAAGTTTAGTGAAAGTGAAAATATATTACATATATGTGTGTATTTATGTATATGTATATTCACACATATATTTGAAAAGAACAGTGAATTCAATTAATAGTCAATTAAAAATGAAAGCCATTCATAATGCATTCAGTGGATGGTACACACCAAAATGTTAATACTGGTGTTTTTAATTTGTAAGTGTCTGAGCTCTTTTTATGCTTTCATTAGTCTTGATTTGTATAATAAAACTTTCATGAAGATAAAGTTGTTTTAAAAATATGTTTGGATTTAAGTGAAGCTACCTATTTAATAAGAGGTTAGCAAATCCAACTTTTATGTATTCATTTTTCTCAAAAAGCACTACGGTTGAGCTTTAATTACCAATAGGCTAAGTGAATATCCTCATATCAATGCTACTTTTTCTCCTTCATTAGGTATTCCTGTACCTTTTCTAGCACAGTCTGAATTCAGCCTTTTCCCTTTGTTGTCCCACAGGTGTTGGAGTAACACTTATCCCACTGCATGGAAATGGTCATCTAATTTCATTATTTATTGAACATGGGTGTGTTCAGTATTTATGATGTGCCAGAGTTTTCTGCATGCTATAGAAAAACAAATTAACTTATTAAAACTCATAACACCCCTATAAGAAAGCCCTCACATTATCTCCACTTTATAAATGAGGAAACTCAGGCAGTGACAGGTCAAATGACTTTCCCAAGGCCTACTACTAGTGAGATACGAAACCAGCATTGGAAAATTACCTGCCTCCCAAGTAGACCAGGAGTCTTGCTTCCAAGGACCATGTAATTGCATCCCAGCACCCAGTACAATGGTGGGAACAGCACCAAGAACGTGGTAGGAAGTCAATAGATGTCTACTTTAAGAATGAGAGACAGAGATGTGATGGAAGGTTAGTGAATGAAAGAGAAGTCCAAAAACTGAAGGATTTACTTTGGGCTTTGGGTTATTATTGACAGCAAGTGATAAATTTGAAAACTGTGAATGGGAGGAGTTCTGGGGCTCCACACCAGGCCACCCCTTTCCTTGCAGAGGCTGAATTAAATCTTCCCTCAAACTGGGCGGGCATCATCATGAATCCTCACCAGGCAAGGAAGTCAAATGGGAAGCCTCGATTTTAATTTTAAATTTATTTATGATTTTAAAAGAAGATTGAGGGTGGAAAGCAGTGCTTTATTTTCCCTGTTTTTATTCAGATCTGTCATTTTAAAATATAGTTGTCCAAAGCTGGGTGAAAAAACAGAATTTACATCACTATGGAAACTCCAAAAACTCCCTAGGTTTGAAAGGCTAATAAAAATAGGAAAATTTAATCATTTGCCTCTGGATATTTTTGTTGATGCCTCTTTGGTGGTGTTTTTGTTTATTTCAAACATATTTGTTTGTTTCAGAAGAGTAGTGGGGTTTTACCAGTGGCAAGGGCTAAGCTGTTTTCCCACATAGTTAAATAGAAAATGATAATAGGAAAAACAAACAAACAAATAGCTCACTGTGCTGAAAATACAACAATTTGGCCTATTTGGTTGTGGTAGTGAAGTGTGTGCATGTTTGTGTGTAAGTGTAGGGTCTGGGAGCTTTACTTCTCAATTACATAAGGACTGAGAGACACCACAGCTCACAGAATGGGAGTGGCAGCACCATAGGTTGCCAAAGTAACCTTTGGCAAACAACCATCACTACAATAAAACATAAAGGGAAAACAGATTACAAACAGTATCAGCGGCAGATGTGGCATCGGATCTCCAGCTGCTTCCCCTGAGCCTCTCTATCACCAGAGCAGACCTTCAAAATGCCTTGTAAATAAACACCCTTCCAGGGTGACTAACAGTTTACACCAGTCAAATAGTAAAGAATGATGATCTCATTTATTTTACTGTTCCTCCAGTGGGAATAGTGGGGTAGTTAAAAAGAGAAAATTGTGGACTGCAAAATTTTAAGACTCACTTATAAGGCTGATTTCAGGCACCTTTGGAAATTACTACTGGCCTCCCCACCTGGAGAAAGTAAGAATTTATAACAAACATGTGAAGATGAATGCAGAGCCTATTGATTTTAGTATCTGAACAGCCTCTTGGGGAGAAGGAGGGCCATTCATCACTGCATGGGCTCAAAAATTCCTTCTGCTATTTACATGTTATTGTAAAGTTAAAGCAAGTCCCATTTCCAATGTCATTACAGCTCAGGGATTAGAAAAAACTACGGTGCTAGGAAAGCCATCCCACAAAGTATTTCTGAGAAGCTTGCAGTTTTCTTTAGGGCTTGATTTTGCCTCTAATCCTTTAGAAGGAATAATGGTTCAGCCCTTCCAAAAAGGCAAGAGTATGAAATTTTAGTGAAGGGAGAGATTTAGAACCAGAGAATTAGGAATCACTTCTACTTCCCTCCCTTTTTTACAAAAACTGGGCATCACTAAAGAAAGAGGAAAGACTTCTGCTGGCAACAAGCAATCACTCCAAGGGGGAGGGGCTTCATCTTCAGGGCAAATATAACTCCAGATTGGTGTCACCATGATATGTTTTTCTGTCTCCAAGTAAATCAGAAGGCACAGCAAGCTCCGGCAGGCTGTGTGCGCTGTGGGCATATTAGGATAAGCTTCCTGTCTGCAAGGGCTGTGAAATGCTGGACCCTATCAAGGAATGGCATTCCCAGAGTCTGTACTTTTTATTCTGGAAGGTTCCAAAGCCCGGATTTCCCGACATGCTTTAACACAGCTACCCCAGTGGCCTGGCCTTTGCCCCTAGTGGCTACAGAATGGAATGGGTCTGTGAAACAGGCAAGCGTTCTCCCAATGTTTGGGGCTGTTTATGTTCTTCTGAACATGTAGCCTGACACTTCGGTGCACACCAGTTGGGGAAGTTTAGTCAATATGTGCTGATTTGCTAGTTTTGCTGGTTAAGGACTTTTTAGTTTAGATATCCTCAGAAGCTAGACTATTATTCATGAAGCAATTCTACAAAGAAAATGTCAGAGCTTCTTTACTTAGTACATATTCTCTAAGGGTGCCTATGCCCTTGCTGGCATGCTTTAATTTCCTTCTTTTCTCCCCAAGAAAATTTTCCTTTGATTTTATAGCTACCTGCCTGGTTTTATATTTATTTATTTTTTTATTTCTAAGGGCAGGACTTTCAGCATTGATAGGTCATCACAGGAAACTTCCTGACTGACCAGCTACTTCTTGTTTTTTTTTTTTTGGTCCACCAGGCCAGATACCAAAGACCTTTCTTGTAAAAACAAAAGAGCTTTCTCCAGTTGAGTTAAGTTTTGTCCCTCGTCTGTTTCCTAATTTTCTGTATGACCTTGGAGAATTTATGTGACACCAGGAACCTATTTTCTGTCTGGAAATATGAGCCCAATAATCCACTCCGGAGCTCTCAAAGTGGTGGTTATCAGTTCAGTTCAGCCAACCATCAGTGACCTGCCAATGTGCGCCAGGCACTGTAGAAGGCTGAATGAGACAAGGGGCATTTTGCCCAACACACAAGAGTATAAAACAATTCCCCAAGGAAGGAAGCATAAAGCACATGGATTGGTTGATGGATGTGAGTCTGCATTAGACCCTTGCAACCCTGTTCCTTCCAGAAACGTCTCATAAACAGTTTTGGCCTTTGATCCTGGGGTTACCTGTGTGCCACAAAAATGAATGTTTATTGTGAGTTGTCTGAGGCCATTTTGGTGACAGTGTCTGTTAGTCCCTTCCCTCATTGCTGAAACAAAATACCTGACACCCACAACTTTAAAAAGGAGAGGTTTATTTTGGCTCCCTAGTGGGCTAGCTCCAAGGCAGGATGCCATGGCTGAGGGGCATAGCGAAGGAAAACTGCCAACATCATGGCAGACAGGAAGCAGAGAAGGTCAGAGAGGTCCTGGGAAGACAGATACAGCCTTTTAGGTCACACTCACCACCAAGGTGGCTCACCACCTTTTCCTACCAGGCCCCACCTCCTAAAACAAGTCAGATATAGCCCCTGTCATCCAATCACCTTTCAACAGTCCTGCCTATGATCACATAAAACTTTAAGGGGACATCAAGATCTAAGCTGTAACAGTGCTACACTGAATGATACTTGGTACAAAAAGGATGAATGAGGCTATCAGTGATTCAGACACTGGGAGGAGTGATGCAGTAGTCCTCCCTTCTGTATGGCAGATACCTCCCAAGATCCCAATTAGATATTTGGAACCATGGATGGTACCAAACCCTGCACATATGATGTGTTTCCGATACTCCCTATAGCATTGCACATGGTAGCAGAGTTAACAAGTCCTTCCATGTGTTATGCCCTGGTGCTTGGTGCCTCATACTCTTATGGTTTGGGGCCATTATCAATTTAATAACATTTACTTGAAGGTAAGAACTGCAGTACAGTGATGTCAATCTGGTAATTGAGACACTAGTAAGTAACTAGCGGTAGGTAACTCACACAGCTTGGATACTCTGAGCCAGAGCATGATTGTGGCCAGGACAGCAGGCAGAGGCAAATGATGTGAGATTCCATCACACTAATGAGAATGGTACGTAACTTATAACACAGAATTCTGTATTTCTGGAATATCCATTTGTTGTTTTTGGGCTGTGGATGACCTTGCATAATCTCAGCATACAGAACTGCGGATGAGGGGAGACTACTGTATAAACCATTTTATTAAACAGAAGGCTGAATAAAGGATTACATTTTTCACATAAACTTTATTGAAACTTCATAATTCAATTAACCAATAATACTGTTACTATTGTTCACAAGCTGGGGTGGGTATGAGTATAAGGCATTGGCTTATCTTTCCTGCACAACCCTCCAACTGGGTCAGAGGTCCTTGTTTTGTGTTTTTATTGTTCTTTACTTGTTCTGGTACCTTTTAATGTTGTAATTAGATTTTATTAGTTCACTTGTAAAGCCCTTGTTAGCAGCTCTGTGAGGGCAAAAATTGCATCTTTCTTATTCACTGTCATACCCCCAGTGCAGAATTCAGCACTGGCCCTTAATATTTATGAATGAATAAGTAATACTGTTGTGTGGCGCATGGGTAATTGTGTTGTTGTGGCCACAGGGGAGCCAGACCATCAATATTTGTGATTGGTGGATGATTGGTGGGGCTATAGTCTGAGGGTATAAAATCTGGTCTTGCCTCGAGGGCGTTCAGAAGGGGCATCCACATTGTTCCTTTGAGAATGACAGACCTGAGGAATGACTCCTTTCTGTACAGAAGGGTCTAAATGATCACGCATACTTACAAAGCAAATAATCTAAACATAAATTTCATAATAAAACACAAGCCGGTTATTTTTTTTTTACTCTCAATTACAAATATCCTAGATGTTGGAAATGTATTGGGTTCTTTACATTAAATTAAACCGATTTCATTGTCTAGAAGAAAATGCAAAATCACACTGCATAAACAAATTAGAGATGCAAGATACTAGCTTGATATAAGATGCTACAGAGAGAAATCTTCACACACATCACCTACAAACACACTTCTCCCAACACAGCATATGTTTTTGATTCTTTTCAAGATGGTAAAGTCTGAGATTACATCTACCACTTATCTGTGATGATAGGGTACAGTGAACCCAAAGAGTATCTACTTCAAGCTATTAAATCAATGCAGCATGCATTAATTAAACCCCACATATGTGCCAGGCACACGCTAGATCCTAGAGCTATGAGATTCAGTGAGGCACAGGAAGGTCAGTGATGGAGGATGTAGCAGGGGAATAAGTTGTCAAGAGAAGGAAGACCCCTTGAAAATAACCAGTGGCCAACCAAACATAACAAATGACACCCCAGAGTGCTAGGGAAAGCTGTCAGAAATCTAAATATTTCACAACTTACTATCTAGCACTAATGCCAGACTATCAAACTGGAACATTTGACATTTATACTGTGAAATACATTCAATAATTCAGAGCTCCTGAGTGGTCAGAAAAATAACGTGAATTCACAAAAAATGACCAACTTATTCCTGCTGTCTTTGTGGGTACAGTTCTGTCCTCAGTGCCCTGGAGAAGGGCTCCCTCATAAAATGGATGTGAAGCCTGGTTAGCACTATTAACTTCAAAACTAAGCAATAATTCTCCCTGAAGCCTCCTCTGCCCTCGCTAGCTTGGTCCTGCTTATTGATCCCCATTAATGATTTAGTGATTAAGGAGGATAAATTGCCTATGAATGCAAAGCAGGCTGAAGGGCCCCAGGAGCACAGCCAAACATTCTGCTATCAATAAGTGTGGTGTGTGCTGGTGTAACTTTCAGTCCAGGATCCGCCAGCATCTTGGAACTCCGCATCCGGTGTGTGATATTTCCAGCACTTTGCTCCACCTTTCTTTGGGTAACTCCTGAGGACTGTTCCTCTTCTGTTCTTTGATATCTTTCCTCTCAGGCAGTGGTCCTGCCTCTGCTTTGACCTTGTTTCTTATTGCTTGTTTCTTATTGCTGTAAAGGCCTCACAAGGGATATGCATGGCCTCACAAAGAACATGAGAAAGAAAGATTATTGATTACTCTATTCTCCCACCTGCTTCGTTCCACATTCTAGCCACTCCTCGAAACTCCCTGAGACGTATCGTTCCCTTCTTGTAAGTTTCCTAAAGTTTCTGTAGTTTCTGGGAAGACTGCTTCACAAAGACTTCGCTTGCCAAGCAGGATGTGGTTTTTTGGCTTAAAAGCTGCTCTCACACCTGGTTTGCTGCTGACCTGATCCTACCCTGCATGGAGGCTCTCAGTCAGTCGCTGGCCAGCTAATAAAGGCTCCTTCTAAAATCTCAATTGGCGATCCGTGCATTTTGGTGTTTGTCGGTTGGTACCTTGGTTCGGCTCTGAGTCCAGAACAATTGCCTCCCTTGTTATACGGTAGCACATGCAAGCATAAAATTGTGATGATTGCCAGGCTGAAGTATATGTGGTTGTGTGTGTAAGGTAATCATCACAGAGACCTCTTTTTTGGGTTATGCTTTGGATACTCAGCTGGAAATTCACACAATGAGAGAGATGAGATAATCTCTTTCACTCAATTTATAAACACCTCTTGAACAACTTCAGTGTGTATCAAGAAAAGGAGGTTAATAGGTATTTTCTTAAAAGCTCACACCAGACTTTTTCTGGAAGCAATGGTCTGCAAAACTTGTGCAGTATCCCCAAAGCACTGCTGTTGGAGAAGTCCAAACAAGAATAAAAAAGCTTACATGAGAGAAGAAAGAATTTGTTCCTGAGAGAGAATGAAGAGAGTTTGGAGAACAAGGAAGATCAACAGAGGGACAGAGAAGAGGTGGAAGGTGGAGAGAGACTGGGAGCAGCTTTAGGGAAGAACTAGACAAATTTTAAGAGGGGTAAATGCCAAAGTTTGTATCTAGATGTCCCCCAGAGTCTCATGCACTTGTAAGTGTGACTTTTTGGAGGTGACTGGATCTGGGCATGTGAATGTAGATTAACAATGTGTAAATATAGATTAAGGATGTGATAACTAGGTTAATCCTTTGATTGGTTTAGGATAGTTACAGGTATGTATGGGTAATGGGAAACCCCACCCTGCGTATGGCTGGCACCACCCAAGGCACATAGCCTGGATGGGATAAAAAGGAAAGGGAGGCTTGCTGCTGCTTTTTCACTGCTGGCTGCTTCCTCTCTACTCTGCCATGAACTGTTTCTCTTCTGTGACACCCCTCTGCCATGCCACCCTGCCATGGAGCCAGCCAACTATCAACTGAAACCTGTACAAACTGTGAGCCAAAATAGACCTTTCCTCCTTTAACTTGTAGGCATCTGGTATTTTGTCTCAGCAATGAGCAAAATAACTAAGACACTAAATTATACCCTCCTTTATTTTATTATTGTTTTGAGATTATTCTGTAAACCAGTGGTTCTCTAAGTGTGGTCCTACTTAGTAGAATCAGCATACTCTAGGAACTGGTTAGACATGTGGATTCTTAGGTCTCACCCCAGAACTGCTCACTTAAATCTGTTTGAACAAGCCCTACAGATCATTTGGAAGTCCTCTAGGTATGAGAATTATAGAGATAATCCTCCTACCTCTTACTCTCTGTACTGAATTGCAATAAAGTCTAGAGACATTCATAGATTTCTTTGTTTTTGTTGTTATTGAAGATGATATTGAAATTGAAAAAGGGTTAAATTTCTCATCTGGGGTATCACAGGATAAGTAGTGGGGGAAATAGAAAACCCTATAGTTACAAGGACAGAGATACCCAGAAATTTGCAGAAATACTCAGACTTCCACAGGCCAACAGACTGAGGAAATTGTGGCCACTTGCCCTGTGTTTCACAGGGCTGAGAGGGCTACCTGCCACGCTTCTGTAAGAAGTTTACCTTGCAATCCCACATAACTATTTCATGTCTTCCTCATCAAGCTTCCACATAAAGCTTCCTCATAAAGCTCCCTGCTTTCTGCATGCTCTTAACATAAGAGGAAGACATACAGGGAAGACAGTCACAAAACAGCAAAAACCTCATCCTCCTTTCACCAAATCTAGAAAAATTTTACCACCTTTCCTGCTGTGTCTCTTTCCCAGCTCAGGTGGGCAGGGCATCTCTCATGGGCCCTTCCCCTGTTTCCTGGGCTACATCCATTCTAGGGTTCCATTCTTAAACCCAGCCTCAAGAATCACCTATGGAGCTTTGGAAAAACCCTGATGCTGGGGCTGTATTCCAGAGCAATTACACCAGAAGGTCTGTGTGTTTGGACAGAAGCATTAGTGGGGTATAAAGCTCCCTGGATTATTGCACTGTTCAGCCAAGGCTGTGTGCTTCCACCCTTTCTCTGGGCAGTAAGCTTCTGCTTTCTTGTTCATACCCACACTCTGCTGTCTTTAAAAAAGTTCTCCTCTACAGAATGTCTTCTTAGAGAACTTGGTGATACCCGCCATCTACACTGTTCACTGTCACCTACACTATGGACCATGCCCATCTCCCTGGCTTCTGTCCCATTGCTTTGGTGAAATTGCTCTTTCCAAGATTGCCAAGGGTGCCCATGTTTCCATGAGGCATAATCACTTTTTTCCAATCCATCTCAACAGAATCAATCACTGTCTTCTTGAGCCAATCAATACACACGGTTCTATGATTTGATTTCCTTGTACCCAGTGCCTGCTTCTCCTCAGTGTCCTTTGCTGACTTCTGTTTGTCTCAACTGTAATTGCTAATGATGTTGGACCCATTTTTGTTCCTTCTTGTGCTTGATGGTGCCCATGTGGATAGCTACACCTCACCATCCCTTGAGCTTTACATTCACTTATACAAGAGCCTTTTAGGTATCTTCACCCACATGTCTCACAGATAGCCCTAAATTAACAATTCTTGTGTATGTCTTAGTTTCGTCTCTCGATTGTCCCTTCCTTCCCCTGACTTCCCAGGTCTGAAATGGTACCACCATCAGCTTGGTGGGCCAAAGCAGACATCTAGAGTGATCCTTAATTCCTCTCTTTTCTTTACCTTTCATCTTTAGTCCTTCTGCATTTTCCATCCCATGTTCAAAATAGCTCTACCTTCCATCCCCACCCATCCATGGCCATACCAGAGTCCAAGCTGTCCTGCCCTTTGTGTTGGATCACAGCTTCTGACCTGGTCTCTCTGGTTTTAATTTCACCTTCTTTCAATCCTTTCTCTGTGCAATGATATGTAGGAGGGGCCCTTCTATTGTAATATCGCCTCTAGGCCAGAGATCACATTATTTCCAGGTCTAGGCAACTTTCTGAGCAGAGGTCCTATGAGCTGCTTACCATGGATGCAACTCAAAACCAAGGTAGCGATTAGGTGGTCAGGTCTAATTAAATATTATTAGACTTGAATGATTCTTCTGTATACTCAGTATGAGAAGAAACATATTCCTCACAAGAGGACTAACCACATAAGTTGAAATGCATTTTAGGCAAATGATGTAATTCAGAAAAGCTGTGAAGAAACTAAAGTTTGGGATAAATCATATAATTCCTTAAACACCCCAGAGTGCTACGTAGGTATATGAAGCCTGTTATTTTCATTTTGTAAGTCAATAACAAACTCCTGATTTATTTATTTTATAAGTATGGATTTTTTAAAAGTTCAATTTTCTTAGAAAAAATAATTTCCTACATTTGTTTTCTCTGCACCTCTCTTATAATTGACATTGAGAATGACCCATCAGGGCCTCACATGCTCATAGGCAGGGCTTTTGAAGGAGGATTGGACACAGAATACCGTAACTGATTTCTTGTTAGGAGGCAGGTTCTGGTCAGAAGAGCCAGGCCACTGGGACTGTGACCCGGAAGGGTTTCTCTTCCTCCCCAGCTTCCCCCTTTTCTCTCTGCTTCCTGGCCACCATGATGTGAGCAGCTGTCCTCCACCAGACCCTTCCCCTGTGCCTTTCTGCCTTGGAGCTGGCCAACCATGGACTAAAAACTTGACTCCAAATAAACCTCTCTTTTAAGTTGTGGGTGTAGGTGATAAGAAAAGTGATTAAGATAATCTCCTTTGCCAGTTCCTCTACTAGACTCCTAAATGCGGTGTTCCTGAGGGTTGGATAATGCATCTTATTTCCTCTCTTATCTGCATCTCCTCCCAAGACGCAGCTAACTCCCAAATTCACATCTATGATTCATATGCCTAGTTATCATTTCTTGTGGATAGCTATAATTAGCTCCGACCATCTCTGTACATAGCACCCCTCAATCAGCTACAAAAGACTTTATGTCTGACGGATGAGATTACTATAAGTAGGAGTTCACTTGTGAACTGTACATGGCCCAGTTAGCATCTCCTGTTAGCACCATCCTCGAACACTTCAGTCTTATAGATAAACTGAAGTATTCAGAAACTGCCAGGCATGGTGGCATATGCCGGTAATCCCAGCACTTGGTCGGCTGGGGCAGAAAGATTACAAGTTTGAGACCAACCTGAGCTACATAGTGAGTTCAAGACCAGCTTGAACTATATAACAAGATTCTGTCTTAAAAACACAAAACAAAACAAAACAAAACAAAAGTGATCAGAAGGAGATAATGAAAATGGGAGGGTGAGGAATATAAGATTAGATTATTGCCATACTACTGGAACTGTTAATACAAAGAAAAGGACAGAAGTACCCAGGTTTATATTCTATACGAGTGGAAAACATTGTTGCCCACTTATTATCTATGTTTAGTTCAGATTGATCCTCATCCAAATGTAATTTTATCAAATAAAAGTCATTCAAAATCAGCAACAATAGACCCGTTTTTGGAGGATATGAAACAGCAATGCATACAGATAGCATAGCATGAGAAACCGCCTGCTCTCAACTTGCAGAAAGGGTGTTGTTTTGGTACCAAAACACCAGAAAGTGGTCACTCCCTCATCAGTGCCACATCTGCCTCTAGTAGCCCCTTCCCCAGTGAGGGGAACAGAGGGGAAGCACAGAAGCACGGAAATGGGGAAAGGAGAGACGCCAGTGTGTTACTGAATGGTTAAATTGAATTGATAGAGAAATGGTTGAGCTTGACTGAGTTTATATGAATATAACTAGATTAAGCTTCTGAGTAGGCAGAAAGGAAGACTCAAAATAGCACTAGAGATTAAGTTGTACTATATTAAAATACAGTCGTGTGTTTGTATATTTGGGGGTATGATTTGAGAAGTGTGCACACACTGTGCATATAAACAAGTCTGTGGGATACTTTAGACTCTGTTTTTGAATTAAGGAGATGGAGAAGTTCCACTACGGAAATGGTTGATTTTCTCCTCTTTTTTTTGGAGTCAGAGTCATGGGTTCTATTAGTTTTAAAAGTCGAAGTTAACAAGGCATTTGTTTATAAGGCAGCAGCACACAGAGGCTACACCATCAACATGTAGCTCCACAACTCATTACCTGTGCAACTGTAAGCACTCTTCAATGCATTCCTGGAACGAGTACGTAGCAGCATTAAGTTCACACATACAGGTTGCATTCCTACACACACTGAGGACAAATTTTGTGTCTTTCTCTTTCTTAATCATAGAAACTGGTGTATGAAGGAAAGGGTCACGTCCTCTGGATAATCCTGCTACCCCGCAACCGCAAAAAAGAGATGCATCAGAGTGGGTGAATATTTCTCATGAGAAAACTAAGCCTTGTCGCTTACCTTCACACCAAGGGTTGAAGAGAATGTATGTGTCTGTTTCCGGGTTCCTGCGGGTTCGGAGGATGCCGTAGGGGGTCCAGACAGCCACGTACATGCGGAATTTCCCCACAATGCAGTCGGGCGAAGACTGGATGGACAGCCGGACAGACCTGTCCTCGTTCATGATAACCTTGGCCCCCCACTTTCCGCTCTGCAGCTCGGAGACAATAGGCACTGGAATGTAGGTCCCCTTGTTCGCCTGAGGGTAGCGCCCTAGGGGAGGAAAGGAGAGTGGATTCCATAAGCCACATTTGTTCTCACTTTGTTATTTGGTGGCTGAAGGAAGGAAATACTCCATTAGGCTTGAAAAGAGAAAACTTAATCACTGCTACCAACAGCGTGATAGCGGTTGATTTTCTTAAACTCTTTCCGGCTCGATCTATCATTTTACTAAAAGCAAAAGGATAACAAGCCAGATATTTTTGTTGGTTGGTCTCTTAGTCTGTTTTCCGTTGCTAATAACATGTACCACAGCCTAGGTAATTTAGGAAAAAAACAGGTTTTTTATGGGTCATGGTTCTGATCCAAAGTAAAAGGTCAGGATCCGGCAATGGGCTTTCTGCTGGCAGAGTCCTGAGGCAGCTCTGGGGATCCCAAGGTGAGAGGTGGGACCTATGAGTCCTGGTCTCCCTGTTCTTTTTAATTTTTACTTATTTTTATTTTATGTTAAAGAGAAAAGAAAAAAATGAAAAGCCAATAATACAGAATTTCAAAACAAGATAATAGGAGATTAACAATAGCTAATACATTTCACATTGTTATTTTCGAATGAGTTGCTCAGGTAACAAGGCACAGGCATGCATAATTGACCAAACAATGTAAACACACCATGGAGGTCCCATCTTGACGCTCTTCTCTAATCCTGATTGTCTTCCAAAGCCCCCAGCGCTAAACACCCAGGTCAGACTCAGCTTCCACCTTCTTCATACCTCATAGTCTGGATTAAATTTCAATGTGCATTTGGGGGAGACAAATTGTAATCAAACCACAGTAATTAGTTGGACATTGACTCCAAACAAGGTGGCCAAATGCTGATTTGTATACAAAGCTAACAAGATACCTTGGGTATCAATCCCTGAAATTTTATCCTCTAAAACATTAAAGTTGTTTTATTAGTTAGAAGAACTACAGTTTTGGGAACCATAAGGCAAACGCTTTTCATTTATTTTAAATACGTTTTCATTATTTGTTTTAATAATAGCATTTTCTTTTTATGATAATAATGGTATTTTATTAGGGTGATACTAATAGGTTGTCTATATACAACCATTTTTATACTCAATCTGAACATGTGCGTGTTTTCAGTCTCTTACATGACTTAGACTTATGCTATAGGCAATAGTTAAGACTTCAGGCTCCACTGGCAAAGCACTTGGCTTTGAATCTTGGCTCTATACATTACACCCTTGCAACTTCTAGCACATTACCTGACCTTTATAAATCCTTTTTTCCTCCTTTTTTTCTTCATCAATAAGTAAGGCTAATAATACTATGCATGTCATAAAGAGATGAAATAACAAATGTCAGTGCTGTGTATGTAATTTCTCTCATGTAGAATACTTGAAAATTTTTAACTGATATTTTATAAGAGTTTTTAATATTTTCAAGCTCAGATAAGCTATCTCCAGGTAAATATTAATTTTCTTTATAACCGCCATTTTGGACCAAATTCTTATTTCATGGTTTTCATTTTAAAACTAAATTCTATCAGTGGTTTTCCAATTGTATATAAAAGTCAACCTCACAGTGTTCTTTAACTCTTTTAATAGAATTTTCATTTAATATTTTGCTTTGTAGGAAAGACCAAATTCACGGTGTTTTAAACTTCAGCAAGGCCAGGCATAGTGGTGGATACCTGTAGTCCCAGTACTAGGAAGGCAAGAGGATCTCTGTGAGTTTGAGGCCAGCCTGGGCTATAAAGTGAGTTCAAGGCCAGCCTGAACTGCATAGTGCCACCCTGTCTCAAAAAGATAAAAAATACTATATAAAATAAAATAGAATAAAGCTTCAGCAGATTTTCATTAACAGTTTTTTCCAAAGTCTTAAAAAAAGCCTTCTGACTTTAAGAAAGATAAGTCAGAAGTCTGTAAGATATTTAGGTTGTAAGCAAAAGAGCACTCAAAAGTAAGACTTATTTACTTCAGTTGTTTCATATAAAACATATAAAGCATTCCACAAACAAACAATGCTACATTTTAGTCTTCCCAATTATTAAGGTCTTTGAAAGATCTCATGGGGGGCATATTACCAGAAACAGAACTTTCTGGTTGTGTGAGTTACTTCTGTGTAATTCTGAAAGGATGCATAATTTTAATGGACAGGTGATTTACACAGTGGAAACCAGGGAGATAGATTGGAACCCAATGCTTTGCTATGTGTGAGGGGTATCAGTCAATCACCATTCAGGATGAATATCACGTATACTCATCAAAAATTCAGTGAAGAGTTGGCCACCATTTTCTACCAATGTGGCACACTAGCTAAGCAGTACTCTTGGGAATATATGGAGCTTGACTTCCAAGAAGTCCCTACCTAAGCCCAACCTACAAGATCATGTTTATTCTGGAGCACTGCTGTCTGCCCCTTTCCTGTTGAGCCTTCCTCTCTGCACATGCTCTGACTCAGGGACAACATTGCCCCTTTCCCCAGAGGCCATGCTGCTCTCTGAGTCCATTGCTGTTGAAGAGAAGGCATTAAATGCAATCTTGTCTTCAAAGTGGCTTCTCATGAAAACAGATATAGACATGCAATACTGGTCAACCAAAGACTCATTGACAGTTTCTTTCAGCATAGAAACAGCAGATAGAAGAACAACCATGTTATCTATCCTGTATATACATACATACAAAATTTCTCCTTCTGTAATACAACCACCATTGTTAATTCCCTACCACTTTGTTTGTAACTCTGTATTGTCTGTATTGTGCTTGTGATATGTTGTAAAATGTTGTATGTCTGTTAATGTTTCCCTCCTTTTATCTTTAAAATAAAAAAAAAATGCAATCTTGTCACACAAATGGGATCTATAATTCAATTACCACAGAGCTCCCAGCAGCGGATGCCACTAAGTACGGATCTGTGTTTGGAATGTATGGTATTAAAGAAAAACACAAGTTTAGAAAAAGTAAACTTTAAGACAGAAAAGTCCATGTAATGATAGATTTTTTTAAAAAGGATGAAAGGAAGTGTAAAATGAATTACCTCTGAGACTAACAAAGAACTAGGAGAGTGTGTCTGAATGATGATTTTGTGCAAGCACTTGTGGAAACCTCAGTCTTACCATTGTATATCCGCTTTGGTTGGGAATATTGAAAGAACTAGCAGAACCACTAGTTTCTCATATGTTTTGAATATCCTTTATCTGAAGTGCTTGCGGACAGAAGTGCTTTTTATTTCAGATTTGTGCAGATTTTGGAATATTTGCATATATACAATGAGACACCATGGAGGTGAGACCCAGTCTAAACAGCATTTCTTATGCAGTGTGTGCACATGGCCTGAAGGGAGCTCTATACCATGTTTTTAGTAGGCTTGAACATGCAAGAAAATTTCATGGTGTGGAGTCCTCCGTCTGTGGAGGCATGCTGGTACTTAAATAGCTTTGGATTTTGGAGCATTTTAGATTTTAGATTTTTAGATTAAGGATGCTTAATTACCCTTTAAATTATGACTTAAAAGACTCAATTTTACCTGTCAAATGTATGTCATAGAAAAGTAGTAAAGAAAGAAGGTTGTGTGTTTTCACACTGACATTGAACCCTGTCATAACCTAACCTAAAGAATTGAGTTTAAATGTTTTTTTTTTTTCATTTATGCAACAGTATTTCCTCCAATATGTCAGACATTATTCTAGTGCTAAGGACACGATAGTGGTCAAAACAGACAATAACTCCTGTACTCACACAGCTTATGGTCTATGGGAAAAGCCAATGTCTGTGGTGCTTACTCCTTTTTTCCTTATAACCTACCATGAGGAGGAAACCATTATCATGGTCCTAATTTGGCAAATCAGGAACCTAAGACAGAATCATTGAGTAATTTGCCCAGAATGATGCAACTGCCCAGCAGTGAAGTTCATAGTGGGACCCAGGCTGTTTAGGTTGAGAGTCTGTGGACTTAACCACAAAGCTCTATGGCAGTTGTTTTTTGCTGGAAGTGCCTTGGAGTCTGTGAGAACTAGGTCAAGTTCTGGTGCACAGTTAATTATTAGTGCAAAGTGGTGCAAATTGCTTAACTGTCCAACCTCCTACTTTGTTGACTCTGACGTCTAGTAAGGGAAAGAAAATAAATTTATAATAAAATAAAAGCTTTATGCCTGGCACATGGCAGGGACTGTTTTGGGGCATCTATTGTTTGTAATTTAAATATGATTACTCCTGGAAAAAAAATAAAATATGACTGCTCGAGGGAGAAGAAGGAGCATTTTTGCCCCTCCATTTCTGAGACAGAAGGAAGTGAGGATGTCCCAGGGAAAGTTGGTTACTTTTGTTTACCGAAGTATTGTGGCCAAGGGGAAAGTGATTCAGCTCTTTGACACTTGCTGTGTTATGCCAAGCAAAGCACTTATCCTTTGTCAACTAAAACTGCTTATTGTGTAAAATGGAGATAAGAGTGGCCACAATTTGTGAAGGGGATGGCACCTGCAAAGGGAAGTTATTATTATTTCCACATTTGTTTAGGCTTTTTAATTCCTCTAAGCCATCCTTTACCTGCTGCAGCTGTGGGAGTCAGAATGGATTCACCAACTCCAACAAAGCCACAGAACCCAAATCTACTCCTAAAGGCCAGTTTATTCCAGATTCAAAAATCTTGTTTTCTTTGATTTTTTTTTTTCTAGCAGAACTTATACAGGCAAAGAAAAAAATGTCATTCTACAACCCATGATGATTCTAGAATCATCCTAGAAGGAAGAGTCATCTGTACTCTGCCACTGAATTGTAATTTCTGATTTTCAGAGTCATTCATGGTTCCGTCAACCTCCATTCATTTCTCAGAGCACAGGTCAGTAAATTATGATCCAGGGGCCAAATGTAGCTTTCTACCTGCTTATATAAATAAAGGTTTGCTGGAACACAGTTGTGCTCATTGGTTTGTGAATTACTGTGCTACAGCAGCAGAGTTGAGTGATCTTGGCGAGACCACATGGTCTGCCATGCCTAAGATATTTACTATCTGGCCCTTACATTAAAGGTCTGCCAACCTGCACCTTCCAGGATATTACATTTTATTAATTTAAGGGGTGATTTATTATAGATTTTTAATGTCTAAAACATGGGCCTAAGGAGAAAACACTAAAACTTAGTTTTTCTTTCCAAAGAGAAATGTGTTACTAAACTAATAAGAAATATCTGCACCATTATTAAATCAACATGTAATTTCTTTAAAGAAGGCTAAATTCCTCACAATCCCAGAGAATGTTGAAAACGTAGGAAATTGGTTGTAACTTTTATTGAGTTCACTACTTCTAGCTAACATACTCAATCTTTTTTTCTCTTTTTGGTACTAGGGAATCGAATTCAGGACTTTGTGCTTGCCAAGCAGGTGCTTGTGCCACTGAGCAATTTTCCTGGCACACAAGATACTCAATCTTAAAACTCTAAAAGTTGTTTAGGTTCACTAAGGTAACTCACAGAGATGGCAATAAAGTGACAGTAATGAAGGTCTGTCCCCTGGCCCTTAGACTCTGTGATGAACATTTCACAGATGGAAACCCTTATGCTGGGGTAGGGTGTCACATGCAAGATGTCACGTAATTAGGTAGAGGTGGAAACAGGGATGGGACCACAGTCTTTGCACTCTTTACATCTTGCTGCCCTCCTCACGCAGGTGGAAGATTCTGGAAAGGATTATGGGAGATGCTGAAAGACAAGAGAAGAAAGCCAGAGAATCTAAGGAAAAATGAGACCAAGGACAATGAGATGACTCATGGTGGTGGATAACAGATGTGTGAGCAACCCTGGAGACAGCTGAGCAGCCCTGCTGATGTGGAGAGGCCATGTAGATGGAAGGAAATTAGGAACAGGTAGCTATTTCCTGTAGGTCTTTTCATATTCACTGTATGGAAAAGCTGATTATTAATGTGAGACCTGACATGTCAATAGGACCTCAGGGTCTTGTCGGCAGCTCCATTACACCATGTTTAATTCTGAGTGTAATGACTTTAATGACAGCACTGGGGAAGAATTTTCTATGTTTGAACTGTGGGAGAGGAAGTTGTGACAGAATAGTATTTCATTTTGCTAAATAGCCTTTCTCACCCTCAGAAATTTACACGATGTGGAAGCCACAGTAAGGGTACACTTGGATCTTCCGTCCATCAGCATCCATGACTGTCCATCAGCTACCTTGGCCAAATCTGACAACCATGCACACATTTGCTGAGTGTATATAATACTGAGACAGATCTTCCCCTAAACTACTCAACTTTTGCATTAAGAAAAATCAGAGCAAGTGAAAGAGGAGCAGGACATATAATATCTCAGGAAGAACCCTCATTTTATTTTTTAACAACGTAGTCTGTACAAGTGGACTGGTAAACATGAAAAAAGATTATGATTACTGATTGCATTATTCTATACTTCATTAAAATTGGTGTGATTTTCTCAAGTGACCTAATGATTAATGTATGTGCTTAGCTTAAATACTGGCTTCCAGTTTTAATTTATTTTTGAGGTCATAAAACTGTTTTAAGGCAAAATCCATTCAAGCTATCCATCTATATTCAGATTGATCATACATGTTCCTTGATGAGAGTCTCATGCTGCTTGCACATACCTGGGTGAAGATACAGTTGCACCCACCTTCATCCCCCAGTTGAGAACTGAAGGAAGAGGACAATAATATTCAATTGCAGTAGGGCGTTACTCCTTTCCAGTACTGGCTAACAGGGTAGAGTTTTGTGCTTGGCTTCTTCATATTAGTGTCCCTCATGAAGTGGACAGGAGAGAGCTATCTGCAGCTTAGACTCAGCTTTGCATGATCCTGGGGGAAAATTTATTCCTAACTATTCATTCATAGATGGGAGAACCCACTGCATGCAAAGCCTTGCATACATAATGTCCAGTGAAGGAATTCATTGCCTTTTTAAAAATTAATGTTTTTCATCAGGTGATGAGTTTGGCATATTTTTACACTGAAAACAAAATCTTAGGTGGTGATTAGGTCTGAGGTAGTCCAAGAAGGTCATTAATTAGCATACAGCATGAACAGTAGGGTTGAGTATTGCTGCTAACAGAACCACTCTGACTCCACTTTGCTATTTACCGCACCCTAGGAAGACACACTAATCAACAAAGATGGGTTGGTGCTGGTGATGGGGGAAACACGCCTGCCAATCACTGGCCCTGAGGTGCTCTGAAATGAGGAAGTCATAACTCAGAGCACACACATTTCTCTCATCTCTTGGGCATCTGTACTTGTCTACTGTACTTGATCATAGTAAAACTTTTGGCCCCTTGAGTCTTAAATCAAGGGCTCACTGTAAATTTTTAAAATTGAAACAATCACTGTAATTTTTGACAGAGATTAAGTTTTGTTTAATTTGTGTAATGTTTGGAATGTAGTAGGTGCTCAGTACATTTTTGGCACATTGGAGCTCAGTACTTATAGTTGATGTTAGCACATATTCATTGCACATTTGAATGGGATTCACTGTGATATTTTTGTATATGCATCCAGCATGCACTGATCATATTCAAACATCCTCCTAACACTCCTGTCTCACTCTTGCCTAGATATGCTTCCCATCCCTAATATCTTATTTTCACGTTCTTCCTTCAGACCAATTTTAAAATGACACTTGTCTTTCTGTGTATGGATTATATTGTTTAACATGATGTCCTCCAATTGCATCTAGTTCGCTGCAAATGACAAGATTTCATTCTGTAATTTATACTTTGAGCATAGACACATGGGTGGCAAAAAGGAGGCTACAAATCTAGCATGATTCAGAGACTTGTTTGGTCAAAAAGCTACTTACTGAGCATCATCGTGTAAGTGTGGGCCATTGTTCTAGGCACTGAGAGTACATGGTACCAACACAGATAAAGTTCATAAGGTATGTAGTGTAGTTGGTGTGCACAGACCATAAACAACAAGGGTATGCTATGGCAGAAAGAGATGACCATTACGAAAAATGAGTATAGCAGCTGAATGGGATAGAGGGGATGGGAATGGTGGTGCTCATTTGGACATGAGACAGTGAGGGTATGAACCATGCAATTACTGGAGGATGTAGCATTGCTGTATGTGCAAAGGCCCTGAGGGAAGTAGACCTTGATACCCTCAAGGAAGTTGGCCATGGAAGATGAAGTCTGAGAGAAGCAAGAGATCAAGTAGTGCATTGCAGGCAATTGTCTCTACTTCAGATTTTATTCTAATTGAGAAAAGAAATCACTAGAGGAGAGACATGGCCTGCCTTTAGTTCTTTAAAATGATCATCTGGTTGCTCTGTGGGACTGGAAGAGAGTGATCAAGATCTCCATGAGCATCACTTGACCTCCTCTAACACCCCCACTTCGCATGTGGGTAACGAATGTCTTGCCAACAGAGGAGAGATGAGAGATGTTCACACCCATGGGAGAGGCACTATCTTTGCTAAAATTTGTTATGTTATGACATAAAATATGACCTACCGTAATTTTCCTAAAAGCTGGTTTCACAGGTAGGAGGGAAGTGGACATTGGAAATAGGGAAATTTGCTGAGGGGAGATGGTATTTAAAAGAAGGCTACAGAAGTACAAAGCTCACTCTATCAGTGTTGTTTGTAAGGGAATTACTAGCCTGAGATTTGGCACAAGAGGGAGCTTCTATCAACTCATGGAGGATAAGCTTCCTAGGACATAGAGATGTGGGGGAAAGTGATAGGATGTGGGTGTCACAAGGTCTAATTTGTCATAGTTTGCTAGATTTTATTATTATAAACTAAACTGAATAGCTTTTTGCCCCATCTCACTCTGTTATGCAACTTTTTCAACCAACAAGGAATGTTTCCATAGTTCTGTGCCTTCTTCCCCTTCACAATGGACTCTGGAAGCCCAAGCAGAACTCTGCAGGGAGCACACACTTTGGATTGAATACGAAAACCCCTGAGCAAATGCATGGTAGCTAGAAGTTCTGGGTTCCTCCTTTTTCGGGTTTTCCATGAGGCATTCTCTCCTGGAATAATTGAATTTTCCAGCAAATAGCAATGATGTTGGGTCAAATCTCAGTTTATTTATGTGGATGTGAATATGTTCCTTCTGTCATTTGAGAAGAATGAGACTTCTAGGTCTTATGAGAAAGACTCATAAAAAATCATGTTAAGATTATGGCAACTGAGTTAAAAAACAAAGTGTAATTAGCCAGCAAAATCAAAAGTTTAGCAAATAAACTTTCCTGAGGAAAACAGGCCAACTGGTGACATTTCAGCTAAAACAGTCAATTCTAGTTAATAATTTAATGGCAACAATAATGGGAATAAGAACAAATCACTGGTAATTCTGACCAAATATTTATCTTTGGAATGCAATGTATATGAGTGTAATATATAACAGCAAGTGTTAAATGGGTTTGCATTGCCAGCAATTCAACCAGTTGTTGGTAGAGCAGAAATCAACACGGAAACATTCTAAAGAGTAAGGTGCAGTCCAGCTGATCTAAATCTACAAATGGATATTCACAGTATATGTCCATAAACACTTATTTAAGAAGACATTTACTAGTGATTACACTGAGCAAAGTAATGCCATTTAATCTGGAGGACACAGGGTGGAGAGTATGCTGAGTTATGTAGGATATCTATCCAGTGATCAGTGGGTTTAAAATCCGATGTAAAAGTTTAGGTGATAATTCAAGCCAGAAACTAATGCCATTTGAGAATAACAGAGCCAGTGCAGTAGATTGTGAAGAGTCAGGAATGACTGTGCTATGGTCACGACATAACAACAAATATGGAATGTGAAGGATAGGCAGGAAGATGCACACTTGCACATGTATGAGTGTTTACTTGCTTGCTATCGCTAGCTATTCATTGTTCTTTCATGACTTGATCATGGCTTACATTTAAAAGCACTATAAAAATAACTGTATTCAACTCCCATCTTTGCAAGTGACATAAAATACACAAGAAATCATGAATGGAGCTGAAACCCAGGATGTAAATTGGAAGCCTGGTGCCTAGGGATGTTTTGTGGGAGACCCCAGTCTTCCTTATTTTCCTCTGTCACTTGCTCCCTACCAATTTGACTAAAATCTGTAAAAAGGTCATGGCTGAGTACCTTTTCATGTGTGGGTAGAAGGGAACAGTTTGTCATTCTGTAAATGACAGGCAAGCCAACTGATTTGGAAAGTGGCAAAGTGAGGGAATTTTGTCTAAAACATCTGTTACTGTTTTTTTTTTTCCCCATAGTTCAATCCTTGATTGTGACTTAACAAGATTGATTTTATTTTTCGCCTTTATAAACAGTGCTTCAGTAAACATTTTTTATTGAATGCTTTTATTCCTGTTTTAATTTTAGTTTTGATCTTCACTTCCTTTAAAATCTAAATCACCTGGAGTACTTACTGCATTTTCCCACTGTCCACTGAGTGATGAGTCCTCCCTTTGCGGGGACTGCCAGCCATCCCTGTAGTAATCCCATGATCACTACATGTCTCTCTGCTTCACCTCATAACACCAGCCCTTTGGCGCTCATTCTAAGGGTAGTCTCAACTAACAGCTAGCAGCAAGGCCCTAATACATTTTTTATTGCTAAAATTTTAATACTTGTGAAGACTACTCATCCCAACTCTTACCTCCATGCAAACACTTTGTAGGAAATACATTTATGGCTTAATATTCAAATGGAAAAAAACGCTGAAATAGAATTTTACTCATTGCGTACAGGTGGAAAAGATGCTGGGTTCCTGGTCACTTCACATTCCATGGGCCCTGTCTTCTTCCAAAACCTGTGTAGATCTCTGATCAAGGAACACTAGGGCCAACCAACCATCAGGATCTGAATTCTACTGATGTTTTCTTTGAGGGAAGATAATAAATATAAGGATCTGAGATGAGGTTTCATGACACTTGTATATATCATTATATCTCATAGGAAAATAATACATTGTTGTTTTAAGCCCTAAGATTGTGACAATTTGTTCCAGCAGCAATAGAAAACTAACAGAACACAAAGCACACTGTGGGCACTCTGGGAAGACACCGTAAATGCTATCTGATATCATTATTGCCCTAAACCTGTGTTCACTCAAGTCTCCTCAGATGTGAATTAGAAGAAGCTTCAAGATGGAAAATCATGGAGTTCAGAGAGTGAGGGGCCAGAGGTCACCATAAGCATGACACTGTGGTAAAAACAAGTGGTGGTCTAAGGTTAGATTAGGAGTATTGAAAGCTGATAACATAGCAATGAGCATACTGAGAACACAGATCTTGGTTTCTAAATATCACTTTGCATTGAAAGAAAGCAGAGCTCCTTGAAGAAGTGCTTATTTCCAGGGCTTGGACAGGGAAAATACAAAATGAGCCTGGCATGCCTTCTTGTGCCAGATTACAAGGAAGTAAGGATACTACAGCCAGTTGGATCCATTTCTAACTGGCAAAACTTAGGGCTGTTTGAACATCAATGTAATTGATGATAATAGTGGGTTTAAGTAAGCTGTTTAATTGAAAAAGAAAATCAGAAATTCATTCTGATACCAATCAATCATTCTATCAATAAATTTTGATGATGAATGGAATAATTCCATAGTCTCAAGGTACTTCCTGGAAAGTACTTAGTAACTACAAAGAGAATAAAGAATCACTTTATCCTGTGATGTGCTGCCCAGCGTTACCTTCAGGAATGTCAGAGATTTATCTCCAGTTGCTGGGAGCAATGCCAGAAAGTGGCCTGTGGTGAGTCCATTTTACTTTAGCTGAAGATAGTTGCCTCGTCCAGGGTCACACCCCCTTTTTGGGGACGCTCACCTCCTGTAACTGATCAGTACTGGAATACAAAATCCAATCCCTTTTCCACCTCTCAATAGCACTCTTAAGAGCCACCCCAGCTCCATAGATCCATGGGGATACCTGAAACTTTTCTTGGGGTTGTACTGTGGCCTGAACTTCTCCTGCAGCCCAACACTTCTCCTTCTGTTGGAGCTGACCTCATGAGCACTTCATAATTAACTTTTTCCATGCTGATGTCACAGTCTTATTTTTAGGTGCCCAACATATGGCACCACCTTAACCAAGTGGTCAAAGTTAACATCATCATTAATGAGACCTGTAAAAACTTACACCCAACCAGGTAGGGTGCTGCTGTGGTGTGAATGTGCTCAACAAGACCCGCATTCAAATTTAATCTCTATTGTAAGGTATTAAGAGGTGGGGCCAGGTGGGACTCTGAAGCAATGATTAGATGACAAATGAATGGATCCCTTCACGGATTAATGAGTTATTCTAATGGATTATCTCAAGAGAGGCTCTGTTATAAAGGCCAGTTTGGGCTTGTCTCTTGTATGCACCCATCTTGTCATGTGACACCCTGGAATGGCCTTAGGACTTTGTAGAATCTCCACCCGCAGCATTGACCTCACAAGATGTAACTGCCCGATCATCAGCTTCCCAGCTTTCAGAACTATAACCCAAATAACCTTTTATTCTTCTTAAATTTCCCAGTCTCGGTTATTATTTTACAGCAACAGAAAACAGACTGACAGATGTCCTGAGAAGAATAATGCTCCACTTCATTGATATTTCTATGAAAGATATATGGCCTGATTTTAATCATGAGAAAATGTCAGAGGAAATTCAAATTGAGGAGCATTCAACAAAATTACTTCTTTGTAATCTTCAAAGGGGTCAAGTTGTGAAAGTTAAAGAAAGACTATGAAAGAGTGCCAAAAGTGTTCCAGATGGAAGAAAACTAAAGAGATGAGACATGAGAAATGCAACATAGGATTCTGGACTAGATTCTCATGCTTTAAGGGACATTACTGAAACAACTGGGGGAAACTCACACTGTTTCTGAACAGTACCTGACCATAAAGTGCAAATGTTCTTGTCTTGAGTTGCATGGTTATATAGAAAAATATCTTAGAGGAAATATAGGCTAAAGTATTCAGGGATGATGAAACATAAGGCTGACAATTCTCATGATTCCAGAAAAATTAATGGATGTTCTTTGTATTTTTCTTGTATAGTGGATTTTGTTTCATAATTAAAAATAAAAATTTAAGCAACAAAACAATATATGTGTATCCATTGTTTGCATGGTTATTTTGAATATCCACAGTCTCCTTTCTTAGCCAACAGTGATTTTTGGCTTTAGGTTTTTAAAGATAAGTAAGAGTTTTTCACTTTTTGGAAGCATCAATCTCAGTTCTTCAAAAAGTATGTTGTAGGAACACCCTTCTTATTGGCCTTCACCAGGCAGTAGCCTATCCTCACAAGAGGTATGAAGTTGGCCTTTCCCTCAGGAAACATCAACTCTCAGAGGACAGACTAACTGGTAAGAATCAGAACATCAGTGCAGTGCTCAATCTATGGCATAAAAACACAAGCTAAACCTAGGAGCTGAAGAAACCTACATGTGAGTGTTATTTAGTAAATCATTGAAACAGAGATGATTGAGTGTCTTTGTGGCCAGGGTCTTCAATAAATCCAGGATAAATGAAGCAGAGAGCAAAAAGATTCTTCCAAGATCAGAAGATGATTACTGTAAGCTTGTGCCCTAAATAATCAGAACTATGATTTTTTTTCCACTGAAATTTTATCTTGATGGCTATAAACACAAATGCTGTCTCTGTGAATCATCTTTATTTTTAAAATTTGGCTAACACTCCTCTTGAGTGTCTTTGACATGTTTAAAGCAATTTGTTTCACAAATATGAAAGTTAAAAAAGATTGAAATGATGGAAATGAAATAATGGAAACAGTGTGTCATTTCCTATCACTTAGGAGAATGTTGCACACACACACACAAAGTTGTTCCATGGAAAATGTCACCCGAACTGTCTCCACTTCTTTACTTCCATCATTTGGTCATAGAAACATTCTTTTGTTTCTTTTTTTTGAAATTAATTACTTCAGAATACTAAGAATCCTTGTCTACCCTGGGCATTGATTTTCTGGTCAACTTATAGATAGATAACTGCCAACTTGATTTTAAGGTGTATATGGTCAAACATGGCTTTTACCTTTGGTAGCCAGTTATGATGCTGAGAGGAAAAGATATCTGGTCTTTTTTTCCAGGCAAGGAAATTGGACTTAATCAGCAATAGTTCTTATAAGTCCAAATAGAAAGCATGACACATGTATTGGAAGAGTTGATAACACTGTAAGGATGAAAGGTTTTCCCCTCAAAAAACTCTGCTCATGTATTTCCTCCAGATTACCCCCCTAGTGGGGAGTGTTGCATGTGGTTTATTTAGCTTCTGGACTGCAGGAAGTTTCAGACTCTACAAATCTGCATTCCTTGGTACCTATCTTAATTAGTGTGGGCAGCTCTAACAAAATACCATGGACTGGAAAACTAAAACTACAGATCATGGTTTTTTATAACTCTAGAGGCTGGGACATCTAAAATCAACATGCTGGAAGATTTGGTTCCAGTGAGGATCAGCTTGCTGGCTTATAGATGATGTCATCTCTCTATGTTCTCATATGGCAAGGACAGACACTGGGAACCTTTGTCTCTTTCTCTTCTTAGACGAGTACCAACCTCATTCACAACATAATGGTCCATCCTTATAATTATCCCCCAAAGAAAATATGGCCTTGGAAAGACTATAAATATTTAATCCATAACGACGTCTCATTCTTCTTGTCCATGTCTTTTCTGTTGCCTGTACTAAGGTCTCTGGATTACTCTGCCTGGGATGTGTTTCAACTGAGTTCCACATATCCAGTCCTTCCCTTAAAGAGGAATCAGTTGAGTTGAGATCCTCACTGCCGGCTACTCTTGGTATCCCTAGCCCGATACCAGGTCTAGCATCTGGAAAGGTCTTGGAAGAGAGCAGGGTCCACAGAAACAAAGAACAGGAACCAGGTACTTTCTCCAAGCTTATGCAATGAACGGAGTTCACATATAGTGATCTCTTCCTTTAAACGGTTAAGACATTAGTCCCTACAAAGTATGAGCATGGAGGTAAGAGGTGGAATAATTATTTTGCACAGGTATTAAAATTTTAGCAAGAAAAAAATATATTAGACAATTGCTGCTAGCTGTTTGTTGAGACCCGTTCCCTGAGAATGAGGTGCCAAATGGCTGATGCTATGGTGTGAATGATGCTATGGTGTGAAGTGCGGAAGTGTTTAGTGAGAGGCACTTCCAGGAGAGGCTGGCCCAGGTGAAGTGTAGGATTTTAGCATTTACTCAGTGCACAGTGTAAAATCCTTGATATTCTAGCAGGATCAGTGTATCAATATCCTGCTATTCAATTGCGATACTATAGCTAGGCTCCAACACGGTGAGGGTTAGAGACCTAGATTTTCACACTGGTTGAGCCACAGAGTTGTTAGAGACCTAGATTTTAGGTCTGTCACTTTAACTCATTTATTCTCCCATTGCTGTAAGTGTCTGCTAGTGATCTCACTGGCAATTCTGTACCCCACCTGGGATCTGATTGAGCATCTAGCTAGTTCAACCCTGCTGTCCTCCACCCAGAACCCAGAAAGCAGAGGTGGTTGCCTTCTTACTTAGCTTCCCAAGCAGCTCAGGTCTCCTCTGCCTTACAGTGAGGAGGTGGGGATGAATCCCATTGTATGTCTCCGAGAGTTTCCTGGGGCTAGCTTCCAGCTCTGGGCCTGTTCAGGTCCTTTCCTATGGCCAGATTGTCCCCCTCCCTTGCCTTGTCTTAAGTGAGTGTCTCCATTTGAATGAGCTCACCATTCCCAGTCTGTACTTCCTGAGCCAATCAATGTAATACCCCATGCAAGCATATGCTCATGGCTCTTGGTATCTTTGCTCATTGGAGCAGACTTCCTATGCCCACTTCAAGCATGTATCCTAAATACTTAACACCATGAGATCACGGCTCCTGCTACATTTCTTGAGATTTGTAGTAAATTCTTCTTGCCTCAGAACTGATTTGGTGTCTCTATCTCTAGGGTTTGCTAGGAAAGTCCCACCTTGTGCTTGCCTTCCTAGCATACCTTGCACTTAGTCACCCTTTCACTCTCAAGTGTCCTGTTTTGAAGGCTAAAGTACAGGGTCATCTCAGTTGCGACCTATCAACCTCCAGGCTGATCTTCCACAGAATGTATCCAAATGCTTTCTTTGGGCCCAGAGAATATCTAGACATCTAAATTAAGTGACTTGGCCAAAGTGATAGATATGACTCCTTCTAGCCCTAACATATGGGATTCTGTGACTTCATGAAATGCACAAAGCTTGGGACAACATCACCTTTACTATTGAGCAGATGTACACGGTAAAGCATTTGGGAGGCATGCTTGCTGGACAACAAGTCTTAACGGCTTGCTGGGCAATTACCCCGAGCCTTTGTTCTCCTTCAGTTCCCCTTTTTGCCTCAACTACAAGTGCAATGCTCAGCATCTTAATTCTCCCCACCACTTATGAAAACCAACTCTCTTCTTTCTAGGCATGCCTGGGTCTCCACCTTGTGTTTTTTTCTCTTTTCTCTCAAAATTTACTTTTGGAATATCTTGTTTCCTTAACACTGCTCCCTGCACAGGGTGAAGCTAGTCATTCTGCAAAGTAATTTTATGAATGGCGGTTAGTTGGAAAGTATTATCTACTCATATGGAACATTTTCACTTCACCAGAGGAATTTCTGATACTACGTCTTCATTCAAAAGCATAATTACAGTGAAGGAACTCAACATGCTGTCCCTGAGACACCTTTCCTATCTCACTGTACAGGTAGGCTGCCTCTCCACCAAACTAGACCACACAGGTGGAAAAAGGTGTGCAACCTATGACTGGTGGACATAAATGTTCAAATGAATGAATGAGGTTAAATGTTTGTCTTTATTATAATATATCAGTATCATTCTACAAATTCATTTCAAGAAGCCTTTATCTTTTAAAGTGTATTTAGTTTCATGCATCAAAGTGTGAGAATTTGATCTCCTGATTAACAAGATAGCATGGATTATCAATTTGTCCTTTGTAGGTCCCTTCTCTAGAGATATGTAGTGAATAAATACAGGGGACTGGCTATTATTTAAGTCTTTCTTGAACTCCCACATACACAGAAACCAAAGCAAATTTTTGAGCCACTTGTAAATTGTTCTTGGAAATTCATGGTAATATATAAATTGTATTAGATCATTTTAATGAGATTCTGAGTATTGATAGCAATTTTTTCAGAAGCTTCTGTTTGAATCTGACACAACAGAATGGATTGTCTGGGAAGGACAGTGACTTATGGTGTCACGAATGCAAATGTTCCAGCTCACCTCTCTGTAAGCAGAAAACATAAGCTCTGAACTCTTCTATGACAAAAGGCAAAGACTCACCACCCAAGCAATAACTGCAGACAGCTCCTATGAGGGGTGCACATTCCTTCTTTCCTGCCAGAATTGTCTCCCCATCACTACAGGCTCTGCACCACTCCATGCACCTCAAGAGGAGTGGTGCCCAAGCCTCGAACATGACTAGGACACTTCATTGAATGAAGTAGTTGCATTTCATTAGAAGTTTGTATCCCAAGGCAGGACAATAAGGTCTTGCTTTTGCAAAGATTCCTCCTCCTGGCCTTGAAAGTGCATGTTTCCCATTCCTCTTGAAAAATTTTCAGTTCCTCCAGCACCATCTCAAAATGACTGTCTTGTCCTGAGACTTTGCCTTTCAATTCTAGCCTGTCCTCTCCCTCTTGGTCTCTCTTGATCACCCACAGGAACCCTTGCCTGCAGCACAGAAGTGTATCAGGGTAGCATTTGAATACATACACTATGGTTACATTCATTAATTTTTGTAGAATTCCTTTTAGCAGATAGATGATAGATAGATAGAGATAGATGGATATAGGTAGATAGATAGAAAGAAATAAGCCATTGGATGTGAATCAATGCTTCAAAAAGTCATTTGCACTCTCATAGTTATGTTAGCACTATTTTAATAGCCAAGACAAGAGAGTAAGGGAAAAAGAAAATGGTACACATATGCAATGGAAAATTATTCAGTCATTAAAATAATGAAATTGTTATTTGTGGAAAGATGGATAGGCTTGGAGATCATAACTGTAAGCAAAATAAGCCAGGCACAGAAAGATATATAGTGTATGCTTTCACTTACATATGGAATCTAAACAAGCTAAGCTCGTAGAAGTAGAAAGTGGAATAGTGGTAACCAGGAAATGAAGAGAGAAAAGAGAAGAATGGATGGGGAGATTGATTAATTGGTACAAATATATAGTTAATGAAAAAGAATAAGTCCTGGTATTCTATTGCAAAGAGGAATTAAAATAGGTAACAATATTATAGTGTAGAAATCAAAATAGCTAGAAGAAAGGATTTTGAATGTTTTCATCACAAGGAAATGATAAATGCTCAAGAGGGTAGATCATGTAGAGGTCCTGAGTTGATCACTGTATAATGCAGGCACGTATAGAAATATCATACCTAGCCTATAAAGATGTGTAATTGGTATCTGTCAATTAAAAGAAACAGCATTTAAATAGAAATAAATCGTTTGAATTGCTCTAGATGCCCCCCTACCATAGGGAGTGTCACAAAATGCTGAACACAGCAGAGATCCTACCTCAGAAAGTCACTGAACCTAACATAAAATGAAATGTTACAAAGTCTCTTAAGCCAAAATAAAAGGAAGTAGATAGGAAGCGGAAGAAGCCACAAAACTTCCAGCAGGGCGCAAAGCGGCATCCAAAAGGCTAAGTGAGGAGCAGCCAGATGAGGCAGCACAGTTAGGGCCTTCAACCAGGATTCCTGGAGGCTGCAGAAATATGAGCAGACACCAAAAGTGCCTTCCACACCTTCTGAAAGGAACTCCCATTGCTCCCCTGATGAGACATTCATGTGTAGGGCAGTGAGTACTGTGGATGAAAGAAAGTGACAGCAAGAGAAATCCAGAAAGAAGTAATAGAAATTACAGACAGAAGATAACAGACCAGAAAAGGGCTGGATACTAGAAGAAAGAGAAGGTAAAGAGGATAGCAAAATAGAGGTGCAGCTATTTATAGTTTATCTCATGGCCATCTGATACCTGTCTGGCTGCTGTTATCGTAACAGTTTATATAAGTTATACTTCCTTAAGGAAAATTAGAAAGCTTTAGCTTGCCGATATAGCTGCAATATTCAAAATAAGCCTGGCAATTAGGTCATCTTATTAGCAAGCAACTATCACTAAGTAGTTCAAAGAGCTCACAGTTATTCTCTCATCAGTGCTTACAATATGCTCACGGAGTGGCCAGAGGGCACAGATGATGAATAATTAATCCACATGTAGCCATTTTTCAGTAGGTTTTTATTCCACTTACAGGCTGCCTCTTTGCAGACTGGAGATGTAAGAGCAAGGCAAAATGAGTGGCACATTAGTTCTCATTAAGTGTCTTTTCCTCACCTTTCTCACCCCTCACTTCACAATCTGTAAGATTTCTTAGGATTTATGGGGAACATCCAGGGATGTCTGCACTGCATCACACCTGGGTTCACATTGCAACTTTCTGGGAGCAGACAGTTTTGATTACGTAGGTGTTAATGAGGCAAGCTTATGAATTGTCACAAGTGAGAGAGGTCAGTGTAAGACACCAGCATGAAGACAAAAACAGAGGAGCAAGGGTGCGGGCAAATTAGAGGAACAGGAAGGAGAGTGGAGAAAGAGGAGGGAGGAAGGAGCAGGTGAAGCATTCACGTGTGACCTCATTCCAGTACCCATGGTCCTTTTCAAGGGCTCCGTGCAACACACTGCGTGTCCCAGAACACATGGGTGACTCTGTTACCTTAATGACCCTCCCTCCCTCCCTCCTTTCTTTTTTCTCTCTCTCTCTTTCATTTCTCTTCTCTTCTTTTTTCTTTTTTCTTTTCTTTTCTTTTCTTTTCTTTTCTTTTCTTTTCTTTTCTTTTCTTTCTTTCTTTCTTTCTTTCTTTCTTTCTTTCTTTCTTTCTTTCTTTCTCTCTTCTCTCTGCCTTCCCTTTTCTCAACATCCCCAACATTACCATTTATCTTTGTAATAATAGCCATTCTAACAGGTGTGGAGTGCTATTTCATTGTGATTTTAATGTGTATTTCACTGACAGTGAGAGCTGCTGAACACCCTTACACATATCTACTGGTTATTTGTATCTCTATTTTGAGACATGAGCTGTTCTGAACCTTTGCCTAGAGACTTGGATAAGTCACTTAATCCTTGCTAATTATATTTTCCAGATTTTAATGAGATTTATTCCTACCCTCCATGATACTCAGGTGTCTTTTTTTGTTTTTTGTTTTTTAGAAAAAGAAGTGTTTTCATGTACATTATCTCTTTTAATCCATAAATTGCTTGTATTAGCTTCACATTACTTTGAGAAAATATGTGCTGTAATCAACTTGCAAAGAGAAGACTTAAAAAAAATTCCTAAAATTTATTTGGAACCAGAAGAGACCCAGAATAGCAAAAACAATTCTGACCAACAACAAGGCAGGAGGTGTCACAATTGCTGAATTAAAATTGTGCTACAAAGCTACCATGATAAAATCGGCATAGTATTGGCCAAAAACCACTCCTGAGGATCAGTGAAGCAGACTAGAGGATATAGCCACAACCACAAATACACTCAGCCACTTTATCTTTGAAAAAGGAGCCAAATAAGTTCAGTGGGAGGAAGACAGTCTTTTTAATAAATGGTGCTGGAAAGTAGCCTCTTTAATTAATGGTACTGGCTCTCCACATGTCGAAGACTAAAACTAGACCCATGTCTATCACCATGCACCAAACTTAAGTAAAAATGAATCAAATATCTAAATATTAAAATGCAAACACTAAATCTATTGGAAGAGAAAGTAAGTAGGAATCCTGAAGACATAGGGGTAGGCAGAGAGTTCATAAACAAAATCAAACTGCACGGGAAATACTTCAAAGAATCAACAACTGGGATCTCATCTTATTGAGAAGTTTTTGCACACCGAAAGAAATCACCAACAGTGTAAAAAGAAAACCCATGAACTGGGAAAAAATTTTAGCCAGCTGTCCCTCAGACAAAGGACTTCTATCCAGAACATATAAAGAATTTAAAAAATCAGACCCCCAAAATTCAAAGACCCAATCCAAAAATGGGTATATGAGATAAAGAAATACAAATGGCAAATAAATACATGAAAAAAATGTTCAACATCATTAGTCATTTGAGAAATTCAAATTAAAACAACACTGAGTTCCATCTCACCATGGAAAGAATGGCTATCATCAAGAAATCAACCAATAACAAATGCTGGTGAGGCTGTGGGGAAAAAGGAATTCTTCTCCACTGTTTGTGGGAGTCTAGACTGGTGCAACCACTGTGGAAATAAGTCTGGATATTCCTGAGTAAACTAGGATTAGAGGTCCCATTCAACCCAGCTATCCCTCTTTCGGGTATTTTTCCAGAAGAACTGAAAACATCATACTATAGCGACAGATGTGCAACCATGTTTACAGTAGCACAATTTGTAATAGTTAAGTCATGGAAACAGCCCAATTGCCCATCAACTGAGGAATGGATAGAAAAGATGTGGTATTTTTATACAATGGAGTATTGCTCAGCTAGAAAGATAGATAAACCTGAGGTAAATGGATGCAACTAGAGACCATACTCACATGAGAAGTAAATCGAACTTACATGTGTAAACCTCATATTGCCTCCCTAGTGTAAGAACCTGAATGAGTAAATACAATCTGAAAGGTACAACAGATATTGTGAAAGGGAAAGAAACTGCTCAAAAGGAAGGAACAACTGGGACGAGGGAAAAGAGAAAAGAAAGAAAGAAGGGAGTACACACACACACACACACACACACACACACACACACAGGATAGCTAAGGTAATTATACTACTAAGTTCTATTGGTTTATTGAAAGGAACAGTTAATCAGTTAATGTCTAATTGTTTGATCAATCCTATATGCCTAGATCTGGTTATTTGAGTAACCACTTTGAAGATAACAGTATGTAATACAACAACCATTGTTAATTTCCTATCACCTTGTTCTGAAATTCTGTGTTGTTTTATTTCTGTCTTTGTTTTGGTTCTTTTCTCTTTAAAATAAAACAAGAGAAAACTTTGACCTTGTGGCCCCTGCTCACAATCAGGTGGACCTACTGCTTTCAGCCTTGGCCAACCAGGATGATGTATCGTGGTAAGGATGGGGAGTAAGTGGTGGAGCAAAACTGCTTGCTTTATCAGCCAGGAAGCAGAGAGAAAGAGGAAGAGATTAAGTCCCCATAATCCCCTTTCAGGGCATGTCCCAGTCACCTAGAGACTTCTCTCTAAGCCCCACTTATAGGTTCTATGGTCTCCCGATAGCACTAGTAGGGACCCAAGCCTTTAACACATGGGTGGTGGGGATACTCATCCAGACCTTAGCATGCGTCTTAGTTCCCCCCACTCATTTCTAGGACAAAACACCTGAACCCATAATTTAAGGAAGGAGAGATTTATTTTCGTTCATGTTTCAGTCCATACTCAGCTGGCTCCAAGGCAGGGGTACGTGGCAGATGGGTACGGAAAAAGAGAACTGCTTATGGCATGGCTGATAGGAAAAAGAGCTAAGGGAAAGCCTGAGAGGAAGATACTGCATACCTTTCACTTTCTGGCCGTACGCTCAGGAGCCCACCTCTTTAACCAGAACCTATGGCCTCACAGAAAGGCAGCTATGACACCCTGCAATGCAACTGCCTATCAAAAGCCCTGCCTAAGAGCACATGAGGCTTTGGGAGGACATCTAGATAGAAACACAACAACATGGCTGTTCAAAGTAAATACTATCATTGTTATTTGTACATGAGAAAATGGTACTATAGAAGGCTGAGTCATTGTCTTTGATCCCAGTTTCTGACTAGGATCTGTTTGAGGCCAAACCACTCCTCTTCACTGTACTGCTCCCGCCCTTCTGTCAAATGAGGCACCATTCCTGAAACAACCCCACACGTGGAAGAGGGCGAGCCACTGGGGCACAATCGTTCCTCCAAGCACAGCGCACTACTTTACTAGAGGTGAACCTTACACAAAAGGAAAAATGCCTACTTTACTAGGTCTTGTTACAGAAGTAAACATAGACTCTTCTGGGGGAATAAAGAAGAAAAATCACACCTAATTATGCATTTATGTAGTCATTTATTAGGATGATCTGTCTGTCAAGTCTCTTACTCACGTCCAGACAGCAATCTTTCATATTTTTGTCTCAGTAATACAGAAAGTGAGAAAAATCAGCTCTTCTGATTCTCTTCTTAAAACTCATCTATAGAAGCTCCTGGCTATTTATAGAATAACATTTAAACTTTTTATCAAGCTGTACAAAGTTATCAATTGTTTTCAAATTTGTATGCTCCTCTGAACTTTTGTCTCTTTTTTTTTTCTAAGATATGCACATTTTTTTTACTTCATTGGATCAACTCCTACTCATCCTGTGAGACCCAACTCAAATATCCCTTCCTAGTGGATTCCTTCAACTATCCTCCCAGTCAGTTGCTCTCTCCAAGGCACCTTCTAGGCATTTTGTCCAACTCTGTGGCAATGAACTGAATCTCCTTAGCTTAGACTGTCCCTGCTGATTGGGAACCCTCTGAGGGCTGGGGGTAAACACATCCTGATAATGTGCTTTTGCAAGTGCAAGGTGTTCAGTAAGAATGCAATAAATGTGTTCAAAATGAAAATAAATGGGCTTAGTAGTAAAAGAAGAAAATAAATATGCAAATTTAAAATATCACTTTTGAAAAGTTACTAAATATGAATGTTAAATCCATTAGTTATTTCAATGTTTGCACAAAATTGTAAGTGTTAAAACAAGAAAGTAGGTATTGTGTAAAGGTAGCATAACACATAGACTACAAATCCTCTCAAATTCCACCATCCAAACCCTCCTTGGCATTTGAATTAGTCACTTTTCTGTTGCTGGTACAAAATGCCAGACATGAACAATTTAAAGACAAGAGGTTTACTTTGTTCTTGGTTTCAGGGGACTCTGTCCCTGCATGGTAGGCTGGCTCCAGGGCCAACATGGCATGATGGAGAATAAATGCTCATCTCATGGTTGCCAGGAAACAGGGAGCAAAGGGAGGACCAGGGATGAGAAGACATCCTTGCAGGTCATACTCCCAGTGACCCACCTCTTCTAGTCAGTCTCCACCTCTACATACATGAGACTTCGCCCTAAGGGGGCGCAGTATTTTAGTCCTAGAACATAAGTGTGTTCCATAGGATAAAGGTAAAGGGAACTGCAGTTTGGAATTTCCTGGAGTGAGTTCTGCATTTCACTAAGGGATTACAAAAACAAAAATGTAGTAGTGTAGTGTTTGTAGTAAAACAATTTTAGGAAATGTTGGGCTAAACAAATTTTTTTGGACTGTGTGCTTACTTGAGGCCTTCAAAATACTGATGTATGCTGGGACTCTGAGAAGCGACACAAAACACAGCATGATCCAAAGTATTTGATGGAATTTTTCTTTTCCCAAGGAACATCTCATGACAGGTGTTCACAGGGAAAACACTCTGGGAAACACTGTCCTAGTTTCTTAGATGCCATTATTAGTCACTTCACAGAGATGCTTAAAAACGAACACATTTATCATCAGTGCAGCACCCACAGGAGCAAAAATTGGAAAAGACATCTTATAGAAGTGTTCCTTCAAAATTAGAAAATAGTCTTTTTCCAATGAAATGCGGCACAAAATGGTAGATACAGCAGTGTGAAACATATTTTTCTACATATTACCAGCTGCATGATTTAGGGAAAGAAATTTCTGAATGGAGAAACTATGTTATGGATGAAAAAAATCACACATCAGTGTGGTTATTTTATTTGAACACTTTGAAACACAAAATGATGGGGAGACTTTGTCTTAAAGATTTGACTTTCAAGCTGCTATGGTTTGAAAGTGTTCCCAAAAGGTTGAATGCTGGAAGTCTGGTCTCCCTTGTGGTGGTATTGGGATATGGTAGGGTCTTTAAAAGGTGGGGCCCGGTAAGAGGTAGGTAGGTCATTGGGGGAATTGCCTTTGGAGAAGATTAGTGCTGGTCTCACAAACTTAGCTCCCACAGAATGTGTTGTTGTAGAAGGGGTGAGCCTGACCCTTGCAGCTCTCTGGTTTCTGGTCTCTGTATGTGATCTCTCCCTTTTTCATGTGTTCCCACTGTGAAGTTATCTGTCATGTTGTGAAATGGCCAAGGAGTCCCTCACCAGAGGCTGAACCAACGAAGCAACTGGATCTTGGGCTTTCAGCCTCTAAAACCTCTAAATAAACCTCTTTTCCTTTTTAAATTCCAAGCCTCAGGTAGTTTGTTACAGAAACAGATAATGAACTGATACAGGGATACAGGAGTGGCCCTTTTCTCCCCTAAGCTCCTGCAGCACCAGCTCACTTCCCATGGCACTGAATAATGAGTTAACAGGCATGATGCTCAGTTTCCTGCTCTCCCCTTAAAGCAGTCAGACACTTCCTCACCCATGTCCATCCTCATACCCCTGATGACAAGGAGTTCTTCTTCCTACCCTATCCTTCGCTCATGCTGCAGCACCCTATTCCTCTGCCTTGCCTGGGATTCTACTTCAGCCACCCATTGTTTCTCCCAAATCTTTAGGATTCTTCTTAGGCTTTTCCTTTCCCCTGCCTGCATGTTCTTTCAAATCCCTCCAATCCGGAAACAAACACCAAAATGAAAACACCCTTCCCTAACCCACATTCTTCCCCAAGTTTTTCTTTTCTTTTCCTTCAAGTTTCTTGAAAACTTAATACAAATTTGCCAATCCACATATTCCCATGTCATTTACTTTCAGGTCACTATAATTTAGTTTCTCCCTGAATAACCAGTGTCCCCTGACTACTGAGTCCAATTGCAAACTCTGACCTTACTGTATTGCCTTATAAGGGTTGATAAACTTGGTCACTTTGTTCTCTTTAAATACTCAACATGCTTAGATTGAGTGACATGGTACTGCAATAATTTTCTTTGTGCTTACCTAGCCATTTAGTATTTTACTTCTTCAGGGGCCCTGGTTCCTGGATTTAGCTCTTTACAAGTTGTTTCTCTCCAGGGTTTGAGCGTCAATCCACCGCTTATTTGATTTACTGGTCCCAATTGAGCTTGCCTATCCATATATGTGTATGAGATCCAAATTTCCTTCTATCCAACCCAAACACCATCCTGGAACTTCAGACCCATGCTCTCTTTTGAACATGTTGCACCAGATGTCCGCATGGACCTCACACTCAGCAGCTTCATACAGAATTTCATCTATACGGTTCCTGCTTCCTTGGTGGAGGTAGCATGCGCTGTGGTTGGGAGAAGCTGTCCAGGCTTGAAAAGCAGCCACATCACTTTCCAGGTGTCACCTGGGATACATTCCTTAAGCACTCCTACCTTTTTCTCATCTGAAATATGGTGACCAATGCCAAGAAAGATGCTTGAAGAGCTAAGTGGGAAACACATAGCACTCTGTGCACTATGTACCCAGTGCCAGCAAGTTGTGGGTGGGAGACACTACTCAAATTGTCCCCTCAAATCTACTGGACGCTCATTTAATTTGTCATCATAGCCAAAGAAAGCCAGCAACCTGGGAATCTCCCTTGACTCCCCTGCCACCCCACCTCACACAGACTGCCAATCACAAGTTCTTATTACCAATCACCTAGATTTTAGCTCCTGAGAATTCCTCAAAGCCTATCAGCTTTTTCCATTTCTACAACCACAGCCTTCACCTTGACATTCTTTCTCCTCTCTTTCTTCTAGTTTTGATTACTCCCAATGGGGACTGGAGTGAGCTATCAAGATTGAAATTCCTGGCCATGAGCTGTGGTGCTTGTCTGCAATCCCAGCACTCAGGAGACAGAGGCAAAAGGATTGCCCACAAGTTTGAGGCCACCCTGGGCTACATAAGCGAGTTCAAGGTCAGCCTGATCTACAGAGTGAGACCCTGTCTCAAGAAAACAAAAGAATGATACTCCTCCATGTTATTCCCATCCTTCAAACCCATCAGTCTTACCCCCTACTTGGTTTTTGATAAATACTACTAAATGAATCAGTGAAACAGAAATATTTAAGTGTTGATAAAATAGTTTGATGTTGTACAGAATTACAGATAGAACATGTGTAATGGACCCAGTCCTGGAGATGTTTGGGCCCATGAATGAGTTACCTCAATGATGTTGTCATGAAGGGCTGCACCTACGTACTCCCTAGATGGTAAATCAGAAAGGGCTGTCTAGCATACAACATTGGTATACACCAGCACCTGTCCTTAGCTCTCCCTTGCTCCTATCCTTTGAAGGGACTAAAAAAGGAATTACTTTCACAGTTTCCCTTACACATAAACACAGAAAACAAGACATTTATAGTTTCCCAGAAGCTTCTGGGAAATCTCCTTTTCCCCCAATGGAAGTGACGGAAATTTCTAATACCATTCTTCGCCTCTTCTTTCTGCTGTGACCAGGTATGAAGCATAGAGCTGTGGAGCCGTGGCAGGACTGAACAAGGTCAAGAGCATCTCTGAAGTCCTTGATGCCCTTGGGGTTCTGAGATTGAACTTCAGGATAAAGGAACTTGATCATGAACCTTGTGGTTACTGGGGAGGGCTGACAAGGCAAAGTAACCTCTCTTGTCTAGGGAGAGCTGGCATGGAAGACAGAGAACCATTCTTTCCTTAGAAAGGCTCTCTCTGTCTCAGGCGAGTATTAAAGAAGTAGGGGGCCCATGTTAAGGTAACAGCAAATTAACACCACAAGCTGTTCCTAAGCTTTCACAGCTCCAGCCACAGGTTAGCAAACCTATAATTAATGTTCTGTTCCAAGGCTTTCATGATTTGTCATGGCTGCAGGCAGAGAAGTGGAAAGAGAGAAAAAGGCTACAGGGCACATTTTCCATCCGCACCCACCTCTTCAAGTTCATTAACACCTCCCACCTAATGCTCAGAGATAGCTATGCTCTGCCAGAAACTAATGAATGCAGTTATCAAACACAATTCCCTGACACAGGGAATACCCTAGCCCTCCTGTTGATCTTATCTACTCAGAGAACCCAGCACACATGGGTTATTTGGGACCATCTTGCTTAAATGTTAAAAATGCAATTGCTTAAATATTAAGATTTTATTTACTTAAATAAAATAGGAAGAAGAGGAGGAAAGACGAAGGGAAGGAAGAAGGAAAAGAAGAAACAAAAGGAAAGAAGGAAAGGAGGGAGGTAAGAAGCATGGAGTAAGAGAAAGGAGGAAGGAAGGAAAGAAGGAAGGAAGGAAAGAAAGAAGGAAGAAAGGAAGGAAGGAAAGAAGGAAGGAAAGAAAGAAAGAAGGAAGGAAGGAAAGAAAGAAGGAAGGAAGGAAAGAAAGAAGGAAGGAAGGAAAGAAAGAAGGAAGGAAGGAAAAAACATGATTAGAAGGAAGAATCACATATTAAAAATTCCCATGATGGAAGTTTTGGGAACACCAACAAAGCAACACATAAAGTGTGAACATATCCTGACTTATATACAGTCACAGGAAAATAGAACAGAGCTATAACAAAACAATGAATATAAACTAGAAGCTACTAAGTGTAAAGTTATTTTTCTATAACTTTAATATAACAACAGCTTTCTCTAAGCAATGGTTAGGTTCCTTAAAAGTAGTAATGTTTGATTCATCTCATTGTGATGATGCTATAGAGGAGATATTTGAAAAGATTCTCTTATTATTTACTGTATTTATAATAAATAAAAAGTGATAACACTTTACAAAGTGTTATCTTTTCTGTTTCTTAAACCAATATTTTCACGTTTTGGGTTTTCTGATACTGAGGAGCACTTGCATATACAAACCTTGTACGTAATTTCATTTCCAGTTTATATTGGATATTTGTCTTTTCTCATTATAGCAATTTCATTTAAAACCTAATTTCCATGGCTTTCTTTGGTCCTATTGAGATGAGTACTGCATTTTAAGAGAGTTATTTCTGAGCCCCAGTGAGTGTTCAACAATGTTTTCCCCTACCTGCTTTCAGCACTGTTGCAGTGTGAAAGCTGAGATTGTCCTGTAACTTCCTGAGACACATGAGATACAGAAAGGACATCAATCAAGACAATTCCCCATTGCTGGTCCTTTAAGTCCCACCTGCACTTGGCTTCTCATATACTGAATAACAAAATGTGGAATTCTGCCATTTTTCTTTTCTTGTATGTACAACAAATTTGGAAGTAGAAAGTTCCACAGTGTAATGCTATAATGTCCATTCATAAAGCTATACTCTGAAAGTACACATCACGGTTATAAGAAGTAATAAAATGCACGTTGGTTTAAGAAATGTGTGGGTTTTTATCTTACAAGTAAGATTTAGCGTGCTTTGTCTTCCTTTTTACTGATGAGTAAAAGTTATACTATTTCTTTGGTTTAAGGAAAGACTTCATATGCTCACTGTGGTGGATGTTGCAGTGTGTGCCCCAGAATAGCCCCATATTGTGAATGTTGGAAGTTAACAGTTCTCATTCATTGCCTTGAAATGAGGCAACTCTTCCGAAGCAGTCCAGCTCCAGAGTTAGCATTGGAGTCCACTGAGACCTTTGTTGCCTTGTTATTCAACTCCTCCCTTCACCAGGCACCAACTCCTTCTTTCCCTCCCTCTAAGATACGAATCCTGAGAACATTCTTCGGTAAAATCTCACACAAACATACTTCTCAAAGTTTGTTTCCTAGGAACTTAACCTAAGACACTCATCATTTTCCCTGACACTACCATGGCAAAAGAAAAAGAAATACCCTTTCAGTTGCAGCAGAGCTGTGGACAGAATTTCACATGGGTGTCAGATGATATGCACGAAGTACAGGGTATTCATCATATTATAAACATAACAAGGGTCTTTAAATAAAGTCTTGCCTTTGTGCTGAAATATACATGCACACACACATTGTACACTTTTCACATACATCAACAAAAGTATAGTTTTTTCCAAATTTTTGCCAGCCTGATAGATATTACTTTGATTTGCTTCTCTATTTGAGCATGTTTTCATATAATTATAAGCTGTTCAGGTTTTTTCTTTTGTTACTTGTCTTTATGTTCTTTGCATATTTCTGTTGCCAAATTGTATGTGTCTGGATGAGCTTTACTTTCTAGGTTAACTCTTTAACTGTGACCTAGGTTTTGATTAATTTTCCAGATCTAACTTTTGTCCATTGAATTCTTTAGGAATGTATTTTGTCATGTATTCAGATTTGGTCATTTGGTCATATTTATAGCCTTTTGTGGTATTTTGATGTGTTTATACAGTTTTCTTTATAGTTTCAAAGCTTATAATCTTAGCTGTCTGATTCATATTCTCACAATTTGTTTTATAAGACTTTTATGCTTTATATTATATTTATTCTGTCTGAAATTTATTATTATATATGATATACAATAGAGGTCAATTTTTAAATTTTCTTCCAGTTGGAGAATCAGTTGTTCTGGCATCATTTATTTTTTTAAGAAGCAAACAAGCAAAATATCCCACATATGTTCCTTACTGTATGAAATCTACCACTGCATTAACTTCCCTTACATTCTGAAACCTATTTCTGGATTCTGTGTTGTGTCTCTTATGGTTCAGATCTAAAATGTCCCCCACAAGTCTCATGTGCTCAAAGGTGGGGCTTTACAAAAGATTAGTTGATGATGGGGGCACTATACTCATCAGTGAACCAATTCATTAATGAGTTCATAACAAAATGTGCTGTTAGGAGGAAGGGTTTGTTCTTGTCTCTTCCCTTTTTTGGCTGCCAAATGCTGAGTAGCTCTCCCCTTCCAGTTTCTTATCCACACCATTTCTGCCTTGGAGCCAGTTAATCACAGACTAAACCCTCTAAAACCGGGAGTCAAAGTAAACATCCCCTTCTTTAGGTTGCTGGGCTCAGGTATTTTACCCTAGTGATGGAAAAATTAACTAATACATTGCACTACTAAATATTTTTGTAGTGTCCTAATAGCTGTTACTCATTAAAACACTCCTATTGTTTATTATTTCTTTGTATAGTTTTGTGGTTATTATTGCATAATTGTTCTTTCAAGTGAACTTGTTTATTTTATACAAAACTAAAACTAAAAACCAAAACCCTCAAATTGCCATTTATAATCATAAATATATTAAATTTATTTATTAATATTGGAAGGATTTTATATTGATAATAATTATATATATTTATAGGGTACAATGTGATTTTTGTGATATGTATACAAATTGTGAAATTACTAAATCAAGCCAGTTAGTGTAACTATTATCTCCCATGCTCATCATTTCCTTGTAATGAGAATATTAAAAATCTACTTTTTAGCAGTTTCAAAAAGTTTTACTATTACTACTAACTAGTTATGATTCTGCACATAACACTCATTCTACTACCTCATTGAAATTCTATACCCTTTGATCAACATTGTGAGTGACTTAAAAATATTGAAACTTCTCATCTAAGAACATGTTTGTGCTTTCATTAATTACTTATGTCACCTATGGATATTGAATAACTACTTCATATAAGTTTTGCATCTTAGTTTTGAATATTTAGTTTGGTCTTTTATGGTTTGGTGAAAATTACATATGATATGTTTTCTCTATTTGTATTTGTAAGATGTTAATTTTTATGTTTTTCTTTTCTATCTAACCATCTTATAAAATTTTACTGATTTTATGCTTTCTCTCTTTAATCTGGTAAGTTTTATACAAATACAATCATAAGATCAGCAAAATATGCAGTTTTATCTCATATTTTTCCATATTCATAACAGCTATTTCTCTCCTATTGTTCATTTTCTTAAAGTTTTACAGCAATACTTTAAGAAAAGTAGTGACAATATATTTTCTTGTCTATTTTCTGATTATAATTAAATTTGTTAACATTTTTCCACTTAAATTGTTGCTTTGGGAGTAAATAATCTTTGTTATTATAATGGAAGAACTTCCTTCTACTTTTGTTTTACTTAAACTCTATAGAAATATTTGCTGAATTTTATCATGTCCCTTTCAATCACCATTGTCATGATTGCCTAATTTTAAAATTTTCTTTAAGTTGTGAAAGACAAGGTGGGCAAGTGTCCTTACACTGAGCTACCCTTGCTTTTCTGTAAATTTCTTCCTTGATACTCTTGTAAATTCCTAGTGAAATCATTATCAAAATATCTCAAATGTTAATATCTACTACTTAATAAAAGGGCTCTGTGATCAAATTAATTGGAGAATTATTGGACCAAATAAAGTTAAATGTTACTTCCCAGAACCTTTGAAACTAATATGAATTGTCAATCGTTAAGAGGAGATTATAAAACAAAGTATCTGCTGAACTTTATTGGACCACCTATTTTTCATGACTGGTCCCATGGGACTACATTAAAGCTGAACACATTTGTATATGCATAAGTGGAGGTTGATGCTCCGATTTGCAAATATTTTCAGCACACAAAAGCAATTAAGTCATGGTGGTAAATTAAAAGTCTTAACTATGGGATGCCAAAACCAAAACCTTGGAGAAAAATAATTTAAACTGACATTTCCTACCAACTGTACTTATTTTTGTTATGCTAGATTTTTTGCTAAAGTAGACTCAAATTATTGATATTTGACATGATGCAGACCCATGTTAGAATAAAGATTGATCCAGGGGCTAGATGTAATCCCAGGTCCAGCAGTGTTAAACATGATGCTAGGAAGTAATGCAGCCACACCTGTACCCACCCCACTCTGTAAGCTGACCCATGGTATCAGGATGGGGGCTTGCCCTTTGCACTCACCGATGACATATTCCACCCTGAAGAGGTCCTTCCTTGGGTCATATGGACGATCGAAGTCAATCTGGACGTAGAAAGACTGCCCTCTCCGGACAATCAACTTGTTGTTGTCATACTTGTCAGTGTGGTGATCGATCTTGTTGCTGTCCCATTTCTCTTTGAATAAGTGAACATCTGTGACAGTAAGGTAGTCTGAACATGGAGAAAATTGAAGGAAACCATTAAGCAACTTTGGTTTAAACACAAGCTCAAAAGTCAAAAGATTATTTTTCCTGAAGATGGAAGGAGTAATGTCTGTTGAATTGAACTGTATATGGGGAAGGAGGAAACAGATGATTTGTGAGTCAGCCTCTTGTGACATTATTGCTTTGGAAGAGAGCTTTTAAAAAAAACCTTTTCTGTCCCATCATCTCATTTCAGATCATAGGATACTCACTTGGGGAGAGACAGATGCCTGTCTTACAGATCTAGACACACAGAAGCAAGGGCCAGAGTTCGAGTTTTCAGATTCTTAGCCTCATGCTGGTTTTTGTTATGTTAGTCTCTTCTCATCATGACTGTACCTCCCGATGGGACACAGTCACTGTCAATTTTCAATGTGACAAAGCCTCAAAGGGTTGCTCTAAGGACAAAGTTGGCCGTTAATCCAAAATCCTCTTACTTTAGGAAAGGTCAAATGTTCTCTCTTTTTGTAATTCTAAAAGTAGATCTGGTCCCTCAAAGACAGGAGAAGAAACTTGTCTGAAGAGAGGAAACTACCATTTCTATGTGATAAGTATGATTTGTACAGGGAGAAAGCAACCTTGCTTTTCTTAACTACTCTATGACCCATCTGGATGTCAAACTCTGGTATGTTTCATGCCATAATTTATAGGCTTTTCCTCTGCCTTTTGGAATCAGGAGTGTACATTCTGTAATGCATTTGCTAGTCATTTAATTTTGAATATGTTGCTTAAACTCATTTTTTCATTATAAAATAAGGACTCCAACATTTATTTTACAGACAAACATGTTCTGTAACAGCAATGTGCAGGAAATGACATAGAGGAAAGGGACATGAGATGACATGGATAAAAGGAGCTAGGAAGAATCTGATGCATGATAGCCCTGAATAGAGTTTAGCTTCCATGCTACTACTTTTGCAATCTTTTCTGTGAATGATTCCTTTATAGGAGGGTAACAGTACCTGTCTACACTATAGTTTAGCAGACAGAATCTGAAGACTGATTTCTGTATGTGTATTTAGAGTTCTACAGGGGTATTGTGGAGAGAATGTTGGATGGATGCATGGGGAAACTTGGTCTCCTGCCCTCCTTTCCTGCTCCTGACATGCCTGCTACTTGGTTAGCCTTGAACACGGCAGACACAGTGCTGATAAAGCACAGCTGCTAGGCTTGTACGCACACAGAGAAATCTTTGCTGTTTACATAGGAATACCATGCAAGATCTCTGCTCCCTTGGACCCTATTTTTCCTCATAGGTAAAACCAAAGAATCAGATTCTTTAAGATCCTCTCAAGTCTAGGAAATGCTGACAGTCTTGATAAATTCATCATACAGGCAATACCAAGTCTGACCGTCAGGTCTCCAAGTGACCTAGGTAAGGTACTTCAGCTTCCAGATTGAGTTTTCTCACAGTTAAAATAAGGATTCCAAACCCTTGAGAAATTCTATGAAGACTGAGTGACACACAACACAATGGGTCTGATAAATAGTGGGACTCCAGGTGTAGTATGGCTCATGGAGCCTCAGTTATGATGAAGCCACTTTACATGGTGTGGTGCTCCAAGAGTTACTGTGACTGAGGCACTACAAACAACAGAAAGTGCAAGATACACCTTTATTTTTACCTCATCTCAGAACCCAGTCATATTACATGGTCTCTCTGAAGGGTATTTGCTTTCTATTAATGCTGTGGGCTGAAGTTGACTAATTTTTCTAGACCTCTCTGTTCTGAGCTACCTTCATCCTAAGTTGTCTGGCTTTATTAAGTGTAAGCTTAATAATTAAAGGCCTAGTATTATACAAGCCTAAGAACCAGCCGGAGAAACAAATATCCCAAGTGACACAACTTTGATAATCAGCTCCTCTGGTTCCCCTTATTGGCACAAGGCTTTTTAATAATTTCTTTTTTAAATATCTAAAATCCTAAGTTCTCAAAAATAGGTTTAATTAGTTCTCCATTTATCAGATTCTCATATTGCAGCCTCATGAAATCTCAGGGGCAAAGGTACCTTCGGGGCCATCTGGTAGACCTGACATGTGCTGAGTGAGACCTCTTCATGAAAGCTTAGTACTTGGGCTGCCAGTCTCTTACTGACTGGGGAACTCACTATCTCTCACAGGACAGATGGTGCATATTTAAACAACTCTAGTCCTCTTAAGATGAACATCTGCTTCTTGGTAATTTTTCTTTCTTTTTTTTTTTTTTTTTTTTTTTGATTTT
>NW_004955465.1:7413234-7460918 GCF_000276665.1 Chinchilla lanigera | reverse complement strand
GAAAGAAAGAAGGAAGGAAGGAAAAAACATGATTAGAAGGAAGAATCACATATTAAAAATTCCCATGATGGAAGTTTTGGGAACACCAACAAAGCAACACATAAAGTGTGAACATATCCTGACTTATATACAGTCACAGGAAAATAGAACAGAGCTATAACAAAACAATGAATATAAACTAGAAGCTACTAAGTGTAAAGTTATTTTTCTATAACTTTAATATAACAACAGCTTTCTCTAAGCAATGGTTAGGTTCCTTAAAAGTAGTAATGTTTGATTCATCTCATTGTGATGATGCTATAGAGGAGATATTTGAAAAGATTCTCTTATTATTTACTGTATTTATAATAAATAAAAAGTGATAACACTTTACAAAGTGTTATCTTTTCTGTTTCTTAAACCAATATTTTCACGTTTTGGGTTTTCTGATACTGAGGAGCACTTGCATATACAAACCTTGTACGTAATTTCATTTCCAGTTTATATTGGATATTTGTCTTTTCTCATTATAGCAATTTCATTTAAAACCTAATTTCCATGGCTTTCTTTGGTCCTATTGAGATGAGTACTGCATTTTAAGAGAGTTATTTCTGAGCCCCAGTGAGTGTTCAACAATGTTTTCCCCTACCTGCTTTCAGCACTGTTGCAGTGTGAAAGCTGAGATTGTCCTGTAACTTCCTGAGACACATGAGATACAGAAAGGACATCAATCAAGACAATTCCCCATTGCTGGTCCTTTAAGTCCCACCTGCACTTGGCTTCTCATATACTGAATAACAAAATGTGGAATTCTGCCATTTTTCTTTTCTTGTATGTACAACAAATTTGGAAGTAGAAAGTTCCACAGTGTAATGCTATAATGTCCATTCATAAAGCTATACTCTGAAAGTACACATCACGGTTATAAGAAGTAATAAAATGCACGTTGGTTTAAGAAATGTGTGGGTTTTTATCTTACAAGTAAGATTTAGCGTGCTTTGTCTTCCTTTTTACTGATGAGTAAAAGTTATACTATTTCTTTGGTTTAAGGAAAGACTTCATATGCTCACTGTGGTGGATGTTGCAGTGTGTGCCCCAGAATAGCCCCATATTGTGAATGTTGGAAGTTAACAGTTCTCATTCATTGCCTTGAAATGAGGCAACTCTTCCGAAGCAGTCCAGCTCCAGAGTTAGCATTGGAGTCCACTGAGACCTTTGTTGCCTTGTTATTCAACTCCTCCCTTCACCAGGCACCAACTCCTTCTTTCCCTCCCTCTAAGATACGAATCCTGAGAACATTCTTCGGTAAAATCTCACACAAACATACTTCTCAAAGTTTGTTTCCTAGGAACTTAACCTAAGACACTCATCATTTTCCCTGACACTACCATGGCAAAAGAAAAAGAAATACCCTTTCAGTTGCAGCAGAGCTGTGGACAGAATTTCACATGGGTGTCAGATGATATGCACGAAGTACAGGGTATTCATCATATTATAAACATAACAAGGGTCTTTAAATAAAGTCTTGCCTTTGTGCTGAAATATACATGCACACACACATTGTACACTTTTCACATACATCAACAAAAGTATAGTTTTTTCCAAATTTTTGCCAGCCTGATAGATATTACTTTGATTTGCTTCTCTATTTGAGCATGTTTTCATATAATTATAAGCTGTTCAGGTTTTTTCTTTTGTTACTTGTCTTTATGTTCTTTGCATATTTCTGTTGCCAAATTGTATGTGTCTGGATGAGCTTTACTTTCTAGGTTAACTCTTTAACTGTGACCTAGGTTTTGATTAATTTTCCAGATCTAACTTTTGTCCATTGAATTCTTTAGGAATGTATTTTGTCATGTATTCAGATTTGGTCATTTGGTCATATTTATAGCCTTTTGTGGTATTTTGATGTGTTTATACAGTTTTCTTTATAGTTTCAAAGCTTATAATCTTAGCTGTCTGATTCATATTCTCACAATTTGTTTTATAAGACTTTTATGCTTTATATTATATTTATTCTGTCTGAAATTTATTATTATATATGATATACAATAGAGGTCAATTTTTAAATTTTCTTCCAGTTGGAGAATCAGTTGTTCTGGCATCATTTATTTTTTTAAGAAGCAAACAAGCAAAATATCCCACATATGTTCCTTACTGTATGAAATCTACCACTGCATTAACTTCCCTTACATTCTGAAACCTATTTCTGGATTCTGTGTTGTGTCTCTTATGGTTCAGATCTAAAATGTCCCCCACAAGTCTCATGTGCTCAAAGGTGGGGCTTTACAAAAGATTAGTTGATGATGGGGGCACTATACTCATCAGTGAACCAATTCATTAATGAGTTCATAACAAAATGTGCTGTTAGGAGGAAGGGTTTGTTCTTGTCTCTTCCCTTTTTTGGCTGCCAAATGCTGAGTAGCTCTCCCCTTCCAGTTTCTTATCCACACCATTTCTGCCTTGGAGCCAGTTAATCACAGACTAAACCCTCTAAAACCGGGAGTCAAAGTAAACATCCCCTTCTTTAGGTTGCTGGGCTCAGGTATTTTACCCTAGTGATGGAAAAATTAACTAATACATTGCACTACTAAATATTTTTGTAGTGTCCTAATAGCTGTTACTCATTAAAACACTCCTATTGTTTATTATTTCTTTGTATAGTTTTGTGGTTATTATTGCATAATTGTTCTTTCAAGTGAACTTGTTTATTTTATACAAAACTAAAACTAAAAACCAAAACCCTCAAATTGCCATTTATAATCATAAATATATTAAATTTATTTATTAATATTGGAAGGATTTTATATTGATAATAATTATATATATTTATAGGGTACAATGTGATTTTTGTGATATGTATACAAATTGTGAAATTACTAAATCAAGCCAGTTAGTGTAACTATTATCTCCCATGCTCATCATTTCCTTGTAATGAGAATATTAAAAATCTACTTTTTAGCAGTTTCAAAAAGTTTTACTATTACTACTAACTAGTTATGATTCTGCACATAACACTCATTCTACTACCTCATTGAAATTCTATACCCTTTGATCAACATTGTGAGTGACTTAAAAATATTGAAACTTCTCATCTAAGAACATGTTTGTGCTTTCATTAATTACTTATGTCACCTATGGATATTGAATAACTACTTCATATAAGTTTTGCATCTTAGTTTTGAATATTTAGTTTGGTCTTTTATGGTTTGGTGAAAATTACATATGATATGTTTTCTCTATTTGTATTTGTAAGATGTTAATTTTTATGTTTTTCTTTTCTATCTAACCATCTTATAAAATTTTACTGATTTTATGCTTTCTCTCTTTAATCTGGTAAGTTTTATACAAATACAATCATAAGATCAGCAAAATATGCAGTTTTATCTCATATTTTTCCATATTCATAACAGCTATTTCTCTCCTATTGTTCATTTTCTTAAAGTTTTACAGCAATACTTTAAGAAAAGTAGTGACAATATATTTTCTTGTCTATTTTCTGATTATAATTAAATTTGTTAACATTTTTCCACTTAAATTGTTGCTTTGGGAGTAAATAATCTTTGTTATTATAATGGAAGAACTTCCTTCTACTTTTGTTTTACTTAAACTCTATAGAAATATTTGCTGAATTTTATCATGTCCCTTTCAATCACCATTGTCATGATTGCCTAATTTTAAAATTTTCTTTAAGTTGTGAAAGACAAGGTGGGCAAGTGTCCTTACACTGAGCTACCCTTGCTTTTCTGTAAATTTCTTCCTTGATACTCTTGTAAATTCCTAGTGAAATCATTATCAAAATATCTCAAATGTTAATATCTACTACTTAATAAAAGGGCTCTGTGATCAAATTAATTGGAGAATTATTGGACCAAATAAAGTTAAATGTTACTTCCCAGAACCTTTGAAACTAATATGAATTGTCAATCGTTAAGAGGAGATTATAAAACAAAGTATCTGCTGAACTTTATTGGACCACCTATTTTTCATGACTGGTCCCATGGGACTACATTAAAGCTGAACACATTTGTATATGCATAAGTGGAGGTTGATGCTCCGATTTGCAAATATTTTCAGCACACAAAAGCAATTAAGTCATGGTGGTAAATTAAAAGTCTTAACTATGGGATGCCAAAACCAAAACCTTGGAGAAAAATAATTTAAACTGACATTTCCTACCAACTGTACTTATTTTTGTTATGCTAGATTTTTTGCTAAAGTAGACTCAAATTATTGATATTTGACATGATGCAGACCCATGTTAGAATAAAGATTGATCCAGGGGCTAGATGTAATCCCAGGTCCAGCAGTGTTAAACATGATGCTAGGAAGTAATGCAGCCACACCTGTACCCACCCCACTCTGTAAGCTGACCCATGGTATCAGGATGGGGGCTTGCCCTTTGCACTCACCGATGACATATTCCACCCTGAAGAGGTCCTTCCTTGGGTCATATGGACGATCGAAGTCAATCTGGACGTAGAAAGACTGCCCTCTCCGGACAATCAACTTGTTGTTGTCATACTTGTCAGTGTGGTGATCGATCTTGTTGCTGTCCCATTTCTCTTTGAATAAGTGAACATCTGTGACAGTAAGGTAGTCTGAACATGGAGAAAATTGAAGGAAACCATTAAGCAACTTTGGTTTAAACACAAGCTCAAAAGTCAAAAGATTATTTTTCCTGAAGATGGAAGGAGTAATGTCTGTTGAATTGAACTGTATATGGGGAAGGAGGAAACAGATGATTTGTGAGTCAGCCTCTTGTGACATTATTGCTTTGGAAGAGAGCTTTTAAAAAAAACCTTTTCTGTCCCATCATCTCATTTCAGATCATAGGATACTCACTTGGGGAGAGACAGATGCCTGTCTTACAGATCTAGACACACAGAAGCAAGGGCCAGAGTTCGAGTTTTCAGATTCTTAGCCTCATGCTGGTTTTTGTTATGTTAGTCTCTTCTCATCATGACTGTACCTCCCGATGGGACACAGTCACTGTCAATTTTCAATGTGACAAAGCCTCAAAGGGTTGCTCTAAGGACAAAGTTGGCCGTTAATCCAAAATCCTCTTACTTTAGGAAAGGTCAAATGTTCTCTCTTTTTGTAATTCTAAAAGTAGATCTGGTCCCTCAAAGACAGGAGAAGAAACTTGTCTGAAGAGAGGAAACTACCATTTCTATGTGATAAGTATGATTTGTACAGGGAGAAAGCAACCTTGCTTTTCTTAACTACTCTATGACCCATCTGGATGTCAAACTCTGGTATGTTTCATGCCATAATTTATAGGCTTTTCCTCTGCCTTTTGGAATCAGGAGTGTACATTCTGTAATGCATTTGCTAGTCATTTAATTTTGAATATGTTGCTTAAACTCATTTTTTCATTATAAAATAAGGACTCCAACATTTATTTTACAGACAAACATGTTCTGTAACAGCAATGTGCAGGAAATGACATAGAGGAAAGGGACATGAGATGACATGGATAAAAGGAGCTAGGAAGAATCTGATGCATGATAGCCCTGAATAGAGTTTAGCTTCCATGCTACTACTTTTGCAATCTTTTCTGTGAATGATTCCTTTATAGGAGGGTAACAGTACCTGTCTACACTATAGTTTAGCAGACAGAATCTGAAGACTGATTTCTGTATGTGTATTTAGAGTTCTACAGGGGTATTGTGGAGAGAATGTTGGATGGATGCATGGGGAAACTTGGTCTCCTGCCCTCCTTTCCTGCTCCTGACATGCCTGCTACTTGGTTAGCCTTGAACACGGCAGACACAGTGCTGATAAAGCACAGCTGCTAGGCTTGTACGCACACAGAGAAATCTTTGCTGTTTACATAGGAATACCATGCAAGATCTCTGCTCCCTTGGACCCTATTTTTCCTCATAGGTAAAACCAAAGAATCAGATTCTTTAAGATCCTCTCAAGTCTAGGAAATGCTGACAGTCTTGATAAATTCATCATACAGGCAATACCAAGTCTGACCGTCAGGTCTCCAAGTGACCTAGGTAAGGTACTTCAGCTTCCAGATTGAGTTTTCTCACAGTTAAAATAAGGATTCCAAACCCTTGAGAAATTCTATGAAGACTGAGTGACACACAACACAATGGGTCTGATAAATAGTGGGACTCCAGGTGTAGTATGGCTCATGGAGCCTCAGTTATGATGAAGCCACTTTACATGGTGTGGTGCTCCAAGAGTTACTGTGACTGAGGCACTACAAACAACAGAAAGTGCAAGATACACCTTTATTTTTACCTCATCTCAGAACCCAGTCATATTACATGGTCTCTCTGAAGGGTATTTGCTTTCTATTAATGCTGTGGGCTGAAGTTGACTAATTTTTCTAGACCTCTCTGTTCTGAGCTACCTTCATCCTAAGTTGTCTGGCTTTATTAAGTGTAAGCTTAATAATTAAAGGCCTAGTATTATACAAGCCTAAGAACCAGCCGGAGAAACAAATATCCCAAGTGACACAACTTTGATAATCAGCTCCTCTGGTTCCCCTTATTGGCACAAGGCTTTTTAATAATTTCTTTTTTAAATATCTAAAATCCTAAGTTCTCAAAAATAGGTTTAATTAGTTCTCCATTTATCAGATTCTCATATTGCAGCCTCATGAAATCTCAGGGGCAAAGGTACCTTCGGGGCCATCTGGTAGACCTGACATGTGCTGAGTGAGACCTCTTCATGAAAGCTTAGTACTTGGGCTGCCAGTCTCTTACTGACTGGGGAACTCACTATCTCTCACAGGACAGATGGTGCATATTTAAACAACTCTAGTCCTCTTAAGATGAACATCTGCTTCTTGGTAATTTTTCTTTCTTTTTTTTTTTTTTTTTTTTTTTTTTGATTTTTTTCCAGTACCAGAAATCAAACTCATGACCTTGTGCTTGCCAGCCGGGTGCTGTGCTGCTGAGCTAAATCCCCAGCCCTCCTGGTAATTTTTCTAACCATCAATTTTGGTCATAACTTCTGCATAAGCATAGAATAAGTCTTCTATTCATTTTATCTAGTGCTCTTTGGGTATTTAAATATGACTCTTTGGTGTCCTCTCAGTAAAAGTCTCCATTCCTTCAATGGTTATTTAAGAAATTGGTTCCAAAATTTTTACCTATCACTCTGTTTTGGAGTATATTTCATTTGTCGATTTCTGTCTTGAACTGTTTTCTCTAGAATTAAGTACATTACCCCTGTTGGTTTCTCCAGTAAACTACAACAAGAACATTATATTTTTTAAAAATAAATTATACATTTCTATTATTTCAGCTCGAGATATCATTAGTATCTTTATCACTCAGGTTTTACTGTAGATTTATATTGTGTCTAGTGAAGCAAAACCCTTAAAAATACACTCTAAAGTCATTTTTATCAATAGTTGATTGAAATTCATTTCAGACCCTTACAAGCCACTTGCAATGTTGCTATTTGGTCATATTTGCTTTTGTAATTGTTTTCTTCTTTTCAGTTCAATTTTAAAACCTTACTTGTTTTACTTGTGTTCATATTAAATTTTACTCATTGAACTGATTCATTGTTCGATAATTTTCAAATAATTTTAGACCCTAAATGTGCACTCAATGCAGTTAATATTCTCTCCAGCTTTCTCCTTTAAGACTTCTATAGTTTGCTATTTTATGTTGCTGTCCTAGACAGGGATATAAATATTGAATAGGCAACTGCCTAATGATTGCAAGCTAGGGAAACACACAACAATAGATATTAAAAATGCAAAGATGATTATGATACAGTGTAATGAGTATGCTGATAAAGGAACTATAGAGTACTGGATGGGGGTAACTGGGAGGAGACTGCAGCCCATATTTGGTGGGATGAAGGAAGATTTGTGGGGGAAAGTATGGTATGAGCAATGATCAGTGAGGAGTACATTGTCCACGTGGAAAGGAAGGTGAGGAATAATGCTTTATGCAGAGAACAGGATGTGCAAGACTGAGGCAGGGAAATTCACGGTTATTTGAGGAACTAGAAGATGACTGGCTGGCTGGAGTATAGTAGGTTGGGCCATATTGGAATATGGTAATTGGCCTGGCTTGCTCTTTCAAGCCTGTAGACCATGTGAAGGGATTTGGATTTTAATTGCACTGGGGATTGAAGGATATGAAACAGTATGAATTATTTTCACCATTAGGTTGATAAATGGGAATCTGAACAGCCTCTAGTGACAAGCAGGAAAGAGGCTGCATGGTGTCAGTGCTGCAGGCCAGAAGGCCAGCTAGGAAGCACTTGCTATATTCTGGGTGAGAATGGAAGTAAGTTTAGTCTTCGTATGGAAAATGAATAGCCTGGCTCTGGAGCACTCCCAGGATTTGTCTGCTTTTACTCCTATCTCCCATAAGATACTGTGTCCCCCAAAATGCACATATTAGTTTTACATCTTGGCTTCCCAAGTAGCTTGACCTACTGGGAATGATTAAGTTGGAAGGTATTTCTCTGGTATCTGGTTCTTACCAGTCTGATGGAAATGGAAACCTGAGCCTAGTGAGCCTGGCTAATATCCAGTGAGTTTGGTTAAATTCAGTTCATCCTTGCAGAATGCAGTGCTAGTTCTGTGCAATATTGGTCGGTACTGGAAGTAAGCACCATAGACTAGTTTTGGAAATGCTGACACAGTCAAAGTTAACTAGATTCCAGCCTGCAGCCTTGATGGGAGACTCCTATATTTTGACACATACTGAAAAGCTCCTAGAGGTACAATAGTTCCCACACTTAAATGACCATAGCAAATTTCTTATCTGGAGATTGTATTTTGCAGAATATACTGTGGGAGATGCTTCACTACTTACCAATTGCCCAGCCTCAGGAAAGCTACTTAATCTCTCTCAGCTACTGTTTCCTTTTTATTTTTAATATGGTAATAAAATACCTACCTCACTGAGCACCCATATTCTAGTAAGTTCTCAGTAAGTGATCTTCATTATTATTGTTATTCTTGTTATTATTAGTGTGATTATTCAGAGACATAGAATAGTACGGGGAATAAGAACCCAGGTTTTGGAGCCACAGTGTCTGGACACAAATCCCATCTCTGCCACTTACTCTATATATGACCTTGGACAAATTATATAAAGTTCTTATCTGCTAAATGGAGTTGATGTGATGATTACATGAGAAAATGCACTGAGTAAGTACTCAATAATTGATAGCAATAACAATAACACCAAGTACCCAGCAGACACTCATAGCACCAATGAGTTAAAAAGCAGGTATCTGAAAGGGCGTGGTGGAAGGCTGGAACCTGAGCAATGTGAAGCCACCCTGGAAAGCTTTCCAGAAATTTTCTTTCACCCATTTCTGCAAGCTTAATCAGTTATGTTCCTTGTCTTCTGAGCAGACATGCTTGTTTTGCCTTTTCAGTAATGCTCAAGGTGAATGGAATATTTCTGTCCTCCTCATACTTACATTTCTCTCTTCTTAAAAAAATGTGTGTATTTTCATTAATGGCTTTGTATTTCCTTTACACAGGCAGTGTCACCTCCAGGACTATAAACCTTTTGAGGGCTAGAACATGTCTCAGTCATCTTGTCACTAGACTTGGGGCAATGTGCAATACGTCACAGTGAATGTGCCAATTTTCACTTGAAGAAATGTGAAATCTGAAAATATTCACTTTAAAATGGATTATTCCATGTACCATATGATTAACCATAGGGGTTCTCAAATGTCATTCATCAGACAATTCCACTCTCAAAATATGCAAATTTTAGGACCATCATTATTGTTTGAAATGGTGATGGGAGATGTTAAAATAAGAAAACTTTGGAAAAGAAGTTTTGTTTCACACTGCAATAAAAATGCCATGTCTTCAGAGTAAGATATGTAAAGAGGAAGTAAAAGGGTGTTAAGGAATTCCTTTGGGTATATAAAACCTACTTTTAAAAAACATCTAATAGGTTTTCTTCACAGTGAAATAAACATATTTAGAAAATTTGTTTTGGAAAATGTAGTCTATATTGTTACACCTTTGACAAGGAAAGGAAGCAAACATTTGTGGGAAATCACCATAACATTCCAAATGAGCAAAACCTACTACAACGATAAGTAAAAATTTCTTGTATCATCTCTTAGGAGTCCATTTTAAAACAATCTAAGAAAAACATTGCATTTTACACACTGAAACTTGGGAGAAAAAGACATACATGAAACATGAGTAAGATATGGAAGATTACAGGCTAGAACAAGAGGCCAGAGTTTTAGAGAAATAACATTCTAGCCAGTAGTCAAGCATATAAAACATAAGGAAGGGCTTCACGGGTTGCTCATTGTTTAGAAAGAGAAGAAAATGGCAGCCATGTTGCCCTCTCTTCCATGTAATCTCCTAACAGGTCAGTGGATTTACTAAGTGTATTAGTCTGTTTTTCATTACTGTGAGGAAATACTTGAGCCTGGGTGCTGCCAAAGAGAAGAGGTGCTCTGAATGAAAAGAGAAGCTTGAACTCACAGTTTGGGAACCTATAAGTCCAAACCACATGGTGCAGGCTCTAGCAAGGGCCCCTGGCTGCATCCCTTCACGGCACATGCCATCATGATAGCAGGAGCCGGTGTGAAAGGGAGAGACCACATCACTAGACAGGAAGCCAGAGAACTTTTCAGGCATCTGGCTCAAGCTTTTATAACAGCTCACTCTTGTGAGAACTAACTCAAGGATTCCAAAAGAACTATCCTAATCTCTTTTAAGGGCACAATCCTAATGATCTAAGGACCTCCCACTAGCCCTACCTCTTTAAATTTCTACCATTTTGCATATTGCCACAGAGGGATCAAGCATATTTAGTTCTTATAAAACCAGATGAGACCAAGGACTCTTCAGATGGTTGTAATAAAATAGGAATACAAATATTAAAATACCACAGTGTAGTCTGTGGTCCACTTCACCCAATAGTGCCCTTTTCCAGCCAGTGGGTATTTGGCAGACATATTTTAGGCTGGTGTACTGACTTTTGCTTTGCTTATTAGCCTAATAAGAAATAGCCTCCATTGGAAGAGGTTTCTCATCTCATTGTTCAGACTCCATTCACCACATACAGGAAATGAATTTGTATCTCCCTTTCCCAGCCCTATTCCTGGCAAAATGGAGCAGCTCAATGCTAAGCCACTCTTTTCCTCTTTCTTCATGAGATATTGTGGCTAGAAACTTGGAGGCTTGCTCTTTCAAAGTGACAGCTTTCAAAAACTCTACCTAACACAATTTAGTCTAATTTCAAACACTTCAGAAAATGGATTGTTAAAGAAAAAAAATCTCTCCTCAGGAGCCAGCTGCCTGTCCGTCCTCCTACTCTTTCTCTAATATGAAAAAAGTAGATTATCTTCTCCCTAGGTTGTAAAAATATTCTTCTGAGAATGATTATACCTGTCACAGATGGAATCTTGAAATAAGTTAAATGTTTAGGTTCATATTCAAGGAATTCCCTGGTGTGCTGAATTCTCATGCAATCTTTGGTAATGTGATTACTAAACTGTGGGTATTAATGCTCTCCATGAGGTAGAAGGTTCATTTTTGATGTAAAGAACAATAGGAAAAGTGGCTTTTTCACTTATCTTTGGCACACCTGAATTTTAAAGTACTACAATTAAAATGAAGATATTTTCTTCAGGGGCTAATTTTTTAAACAGTTAACTCTAATGATGTCCCAACCCCTAAAATGTTTAAGAATTTCTCTACTCAGAGAGAGTGAGCTAGCCCAAGAGAAACAAGGCTCACACCTCCTCCATGGGCAAAAATCTCTTTGGGCTACTGCTCCTCCAGCCCTGGGTATCTCCTTTTCTTTACGCCCTCCTCATCACTAGAATTACCTTTATGCAATGCAATTCTGCTGTTTAGAGTCCCTCATGAGTCTCCCCTGTGTATGAAAGTGAAAGTCTTCAATGTCCAGCATAGTGTCCTCCCTGCTGTATTTATTCAGGCTTCTCTTTTTCCTTTTGTGCTGTAGTCACTCTTCAAAACCCAGCATATCTTGTTCCCTCTGCTGAAAATTCTCCTCATCCTGTCCACCTTCTGAGACCCTGCTTGATACCTTCTCATCATTAAATCTTTTCTGCATTCTCTCCTCCACCCCACACTACCAGACACTTTTTCTATTAGTTAGCTGAAATTTGCATCGATCTTGATTGTAGTATTTACCTCACCGAATTACAATGGTCTTTTCTTGGTTTATTTTGTCTACTGGACAGAGAGCTGCTTTAAGGCAGGGACTGACTTCCCTTGGCATCCCCCAGAGAGAGCCTGGAACAGCTGCTGACACATACGTGACAGCCTGTCTGTGTTTCTCTCGAAGGGAATGGAATGGCGAACGGGCCCTTGCCAACATCATTGCTTATTCATGTACTGAATGCAGCTCTTGTTCCTTCAACAACTTTTGACCCCTCTGCACGAAGGAGAGGTTGATTCCTAACTGGTAATCTGTTCATTTGGTTCTGACAAAGAGCAGTAGGAAGGAGGCTGCTCTGAGGGAGGTGACAGATCCCCTTAGCCTCACAAGTAGTAGACTCTACCATCTTTAAATTTTTTATATAGCTAGGCTTGGGTTTTTGTTTGAATTGAAGGTATTAGGCTTGCCAAATAAATATCCAAGTACTGGTGCAAATGATCATTTATTGTTAATAACAGAGTCAAACCAGCCCACAAATACAAAGTTCTCTCCTGCAGCATAAGATTTCCAGCCACACACAACTTGAGACCAGGGAGGTTGGGGGAAGAGTGTTTTAGAAAAAGAGTTTTTTGAGAAACTGATACAAATCCAAACAGGCTGAGGTAATACCAAAGCACTTTTCCTGGCTACACTCGAGCATCCAGAGGAACATTAAGATCTGTAAGATTGTGTGAGGGCAGCAGGTATACTGTGCCTGGCTGACACCAGCCGGTCACCTCAAATATTTCAATTTTTCTTCAGTATCTTGGTGTATATGGGAGGAACCATAAGTGAGTTTGTACATTTTGATATAGATTTTGCTCTAATAAAAGAATTCCTAAGCAAAGATTTCAAAAAGCCACTATTTAAGTACATTATACACGTGAACATATATTACGTGCATCACACACAGTGATGATGATCGCGATTGATCGCCACAGGACGAACCAAAATGAAAACCCTGCCATTTCTCTCGCTTCCTCTTCTTGCCTCTTTGGATTTGTCAGTCAGTTTCACAAGAATGGCTTTTGAGAGGGAAGAACTACTACCCAGGACAGTTGAAGACAGAGTTTGGTTTAGTTAGAGCTTTGTTAGGCTGGAACCAAAGGCAAGCTCCGCCTTGGGTGGGTGACCCCGAAGACAAAAATATTCTTAGAGGCCACCAGTGGCCTCTAGTTGAACTGCAAGATGATGGCTTGAAAACAAAACAAAACGAAACACAAAACAAAGCAAAAAACAGAAGGAGGGGCTCTGCCTTCCTAATCTTGGTCCCTTTGCAGGGGTGACTTAAGGAGCACTTGATATATTTAGTGCCAGATAACCTGGTTTGGAGACAATTAAATAGAAATCTGAATGTACAGAGTAACCTCATTCTCTACTGTGGTATTTTTTTCCTGTCCTATTCATTTGGGACTTTACAGCTATGATTCCTAGGTCCTGTGGCCCCATTCTCATATCCTGTAGCACTTAGCAGATCTGTGTGAAAAATATTAAATGGATGTGTATTTTTGAAATCTGGAACTTGCCATTAATAAGATTATAATGACGCTAGGGATGATGAGTCGTTCAATTTGCAAGTGACTGTGTTCATTCATTCAAATCATTCTACAGATAGTCATTGAAGTCTCAAGTTCCTGTGCCGAGGCCTCCCATGAATACCCCAGAGTGTGACTTGCATTGTGGGCACATGACTGCATGGTCAGTAATGACTGATTCCTTGAAATAATTCAGTTAATTAATTCTCCACTCCAACCCCCAAATAAACAGAGAACCATTTACCTCAGATTTTTAGAAATGAGTGGCTTGCTTAAGTTCCCTGACAGTTTAGATGTCTTATTGGCTCATTTTGTTCAGATATCAGAGGTACGGGGGCCACAGGTTGCACACATTCCCCATGGAGTTCACTGTACACTGGGTTCTTGATCAGTCATATCCTGACCGTACTGAGCTATGCTCATCTGCCCACTGCAAATCAGTGGAGATTACTGGTCATGTGCTGTGGCCTCAAGGTGATCACAGGACTCAGCACTCTGATGCTCAGGACAACTTGTAGCTACTGCTCCCATTTTGCTGATGGGAAAACTGAGTTTTGGGGCACTATGATCACTTGTCCTGGGCTCAGGGGCAGGAAGCTGGGTCTTCTTTCCTCTTAGGGGAAAAGTGCCCCCAAACTCATCTGCAAGGTTTTAACTTGCTGGATTGCTTGGTAATCAACAAATACTGTCTTCTCCCTTTGCTACTGGGAGCCCTGCATCCACCTGGGGCTTTCAGCACTGGACTCATTCTGAAGCAGCTGAATCACATATCACCAGGTGACCATCCTCACCTACTCCACCCTGCGGGTATTTACCCCTCAATGACGTGCAGCACAGAGAGCCCTCAGGACCAAACTTGGATTCTGGTGCATAAATGCTCTGACCAAAAGTACTCCCAGCTAGATGCCATTCAGGGACAGGAGCCTGAATGTCCCTGCCGTGGCTCAAGGGAATGGTAGCTGCTTCACCAAGCCAGCTCTGGCACCTGGACCTTGTCACAGCTGACAGGGCTGAGAGGAGGTCAGCTGGTGGCTTCTGCACCCAGAGCAGGTCCCTCAGGACCAGGCAGAGGCGAGAGGCAGGGAAAGCAACTCACCTGGCCTGCTCCCTAGGCTGCTCTGGAGACAAATAGAGGGCTTCCGTCTCTATTACTGTCAGAATCTGGCACTTCTCGCCAGCTCTGAAATTCACAGCCGTGGACAGAGGAGGGCGGGGGAAGGAAGGAGGTGCAAGCCCGACAAAGAAAAACAGTCACAATATTTTGGAAGTGGAATCTTCCAGCTAGAGAGCATTGTTAAAGTGCAGAGCAGTAGGGCTGGATGAGGCCTCAGTCAATCCAGCACCTTTATTTTGTATAGGAAATAGCTGAGAGGGAAAAAGACAAAATGATTTCCCTGAGGTTACACAATCGGTAAGTGGTAGAATTGGGACAAGGATCCAGCCTCTGGTGCTTTTACAAGAGGAGTTTGGTCTCCTTTCTTTAAGACCAGAGACTGGCAGAGGCATCTTTCTTACCTAGTGCCTGCCTGGGAGGAGATGCCAGCCTGGGCTGTGCCTGACACAGTAATGCTCCTACCTTCCAGGTTGACACCCCGGGGCACCAATCCCAGCAGCTCCTCAGTGGGGCGTTCGTCTTCTGCTGCATTGGAGTTGTTGGGGGGGACTGCTCTCCTGCCCGCAAAGGTGGTCCTGGGATTGTCAGACATTCTCAGCTTTCCAAGGTCCTTGGGGGGAAGCCATGGAAAAGGAATTGAAACGAGTTCCATCTGAGACCAGCATTCAAAAATAGAGAAGCAGACATATCTGTGTGTGATAGCACTTGAGCAACACACTCCGAGCTCTGCATAAATAATAATGGAGAAGTGGTAGGAAGGATTAGTCTAATGATGAAGCACAGCTCCCCAAGGATCTCGGGGAGATTTGGTATTTGTCAAACACATGGAAAGCAAGAGAATGAGGGTTTATTTGAAGAAATGAGCAACTTCATCCATTTTAGAGAGCAAGCTTTTCTCTTCTCCAATACCCTAGAATGAAAGCATCTTACTAAGAGATGGTTATTGCCATATGGATGCACCTATACCCATTTCATGGAGATTTATGGGGCTTAAGTCATTTTTAAGATTAGATTTAGGCAACAATGCCCACATCAGTGTTGTCCTCCAAACCATTTACTTTTGCAGTTTCATTCAGTTGATAGATTTTGAGGGCTACCCTGTGCCAGCTGGGATCTAGGCACTTGGGAGAGATCCATCAGGGTACAGGACAGGGATCTCTGCTAAGAGAGCTTAAAGTCTAGTGGGGTTAGGGAGGAGCATGACAAGGATCATAAGGAAATTCAACCGGGTGTGAGGAGGTAGGAGCTGTGCTGGAGAAAGAACCTCCTGGAGCAGAAGCTGGAGAGAGAGATTAGGTGGTGGGGTGGAGGCCACTGCAATTGTAAGTCTATAATAGCCTGTTCTCTAACTTGCTTGGTTGGTGGTACCAACAGGGCCCTGTGGCATTCTGCTCCTTCAGTGCAGGCCAGGGGCCAGTTAAAACACCACACACCTTACAGTTGCGCACAATGAGTGCTTGTGGACTACCCAGCCAAGTGAAGGCAGACTCTGTTTCGGGCAGTGAGTGCCTGGATCCGCCAATCACAACGCCTGGCAGTGTGGAACCAGGCACACCTTCTAAAAACAAAGTGTTATCCTGATAGAGTCAATTAGACTAGACTGTTCTGAAACGTGGGGGAATAGCAACGAGGCTGAGAAGCACAGAATTTGCTCAGGTCAAGAACTATAACCATTTTACCGAAGGTAAAGACCAGAAGGTCGTGGATGGAGACAAGGCTGCTGGAGGGTTAAGGTCCAGTGGATCTCCATGAATGCCTGTCAGCATATTTGCAGACAGTCTTCTCCTGGCAGCTAAGGGGTGAACGGTGAGAACATGATTTAAGAATGGACAGAGGCAGGAAAAATCAGCCCTGGAAAAACAGCAAAGGCGGGGTTATTAGGGGCAGACAGGGCTTGAGGGAGAGGAGTGAAGAGCAGGACAGAAGACTATTGGAGAAGGAGCAGGTAAAGGTGTTACCTGGGGTTTCCAGGTGCCAGTCAGATACAGCAGGTGCAGACCTCCCCAGGAGGAGTGCCGGAGGGCAGCGGGCACCCAACCCTGAGGTCAGGGAAGGGGTTGGAAGCAGGAAGCTCCTGCTTTGGGGTAGGGGAGGGTTAAGCGCAGGAGGCGAGCCAAACAGTCCTTCCTGGCTCTCCTCCATCCCCCAAGCCTTTGTGTGCCCGAGGAAAGGGGCCCTGTCCTTTGGGTGAGCCTCCACACACTCCCTCCGTGGCCTGCTTAGCAAGCAACACTTTCCTGGTGGCTTTGCAGAGTACTGAGCAGACCCGCTCAGAAGTGGGGCTAAGCAGCGCAAAGTTAGGGGCGAAGAAATGGAGTCAGAGAAGTGGGGCTGCCTCTGTCCCGCTCCGTGGCCCTCTAGCAGCCACCTGAGGCTCCCCGGGGAACCCCGATGCAGGGGTGCCCAGTCCTGGGGCGTGCAATGCTACCAGGCAGCCGCTTACCTGTACGCTCCAGCCAAGGGGCTTGGGCTGCTTTGTGAGTCTGTGAACTTCCTCAGAAGGACACAGGAAAAGCGACCAGAAAGTTGGCTCTTAAATAACTTGCTAACAGCTCCCACCCTCTGGCCCGTCCCTCGCGGTTTTCTCCTCCCCCTTCTTGACCGCTGCAGTGAGCAGAGGCTTCTAGGACTTTCCATTTATTTCTGCCAATCCGCGCGTTACGCCCGCGTGGGACCTTTCCTTTTCCCCACACCTCTTTAGCGCTCAGTTTTCTATTCGTGCATCTCTTTCCTGTCCCCACCTCCAAGTCTGCCCCTCCTCCTGCCTGACTGCTGAGAGTAACAGGAGAAGAGCCAGAGGGCCAGGCAGTGCTGGAAGGGTCTTACACAAAGGAATGCTTTTGCCACGCAGGTTAGCTGGTGCGGCTTGGCAGACGGGAGCGTCTGCCCTCTGCAGACAGGTCACACAGATGTGACCATGCATAAAGCAAGAGTAATGTGTCCCTCCTGTGCAAATAAGGCTGCACTCTTGAATCATCCAGGGAACCAGTTACCACCTAACCACAAGGCTTCCTGCAGCACAGCCACGCCCAGCTCCAGGGAGAGAAGGGTAAACTTGCACTGCGCCACACGAATCAGAAAACGACACTGTGTCCTCCCTGAAAACCGTTTCAGTGTATCTTCATGAGTTCTGAAAAGAAATTTTCTTCCTAAAACTTTCCGTATTTTTGTTTCTATCTCAAAATACCCCTATTTTCAACTGTGGCTATTTCTGGCCTTGTTTACGGTCTTCAGATATCTGACCCTGCCATAGAAAAATATCTCTATCTCTATATCTATCTCCATATCTCTCTATATCTCTCTATCTCTAGCTCTCTAGCTGTAGCTCTCTAGCTCTAGCTCGAGCTCTAGCTCTAGCTCATCTCTAGCTCTAGCTCTATATCTATCTATCGATCCATCCATGTCTATCTCTCTGTATAGTTATATATGCCTTTGATTAGGAAGTCTCCCAATTTTTTTCAACCAAATGTATGAAATTACTTGCAACTATATCTAATGTTTCCTGCTTTCTTCTTGCTACTAAATTGGGAAATGTCTTCTCTCACTTTCCCTTTTCACAAACCAAGTGCTCTGTGTCCCCTTCACTTCGTCCCACTTCACATTCTTCTTGGGAACTTTGCTCTGCCTCTTATTTTTATTTTCTTTTTATTTTAAAAATAGAAGGAGGAAAACATTAACGGACAGATAACCATTTACAAAATAGCAAAAGAACAATACAGACAATACAGAGTTACAAACAAAGTGGTAGGAAATTAACAATGCTCCTTGTATTACATATAGACATCTTCAAAGTGGTTTCTCATGAAAACAAATACAGACATGCAATATTGATCAATCAAGGACTCATTAACAGTTTCTTTCAGCAAAGAAATAGAAGACAGTAGATCAACTATGTTAACTATCTTGTATATACATGCATACAAAATTTCTCCTTGTTTCCATTCTCTTTTCCCACATCCCAGTTGCCCTTTACCCTTGAGCATTTTTGTTTCATTTCACAATGATTATCATACCTCCAAGTTTTTATTAGCTCTTTCAGGTTTTACACTAGTGAGACAATGCAGTGCTTGCACATGCAAGTCTGATTTATTTTACTTATGAGTATGGTTTCTAGTTGTGACCATTTACCTATAAAAGCCTCAAGTTTATCTTTCTTTATAACTGAGTAATATTCCATTATATAAAAGTACCACAATTTTCTTATCCAATCCTCGGTGGATGGACATTTGGGTTGCTTCCACAATTTAGCAATTACAAATTGTGCTGCTATGAACATAGGTGCACATATATCTCTGTGATATGATGTTTTTAGATCTTCTGGGAAAGTACCCAGAAGGGGAATATTTGCTCTGCCTCTTGTTCACTCTTCCTCCCATATCTTGAACCACTTTTGCATTCCTGCTTCCCATCAGTACTGGCATAATTTCAAGTCAAGTCTCTTCAATACAGGTAAGAGCCTCCCCTCAACTTATGGTCCCTCTAGTTATTGTTCACCCACCTTCCTCCACTAGTCTCTATTACTAAACAATCCTGTAATCAGGATTGTACTCCCCTCTTATCATTCTACTGAAACCATCTTAGTGCATTTTATTGACAAAACAAATTACCCACGAATAGGTCATTCATAAGGAGATTCATTTAGCTCATGGTCATGAAGGATGGAAAGTCCGAAAGCATGGCACTAGCATTTTCTTAGCTTGTGACAAGAGCCTTGTGCTGTGGCTTAATACATCAGAAAGGCAGAAGAGTGAGTGGGCATGGTCCAAAAAGAACAAACAGGAAGCACAGCTTTTCGTGGTAACTAACCAAGTCCACTGAGAACTATATGAATCCCTCTCAATGACCGAACTACCTCTTAAAGTTCTTGTCATTTCCCCACACTGTTACATCAAAGACCCAATTTCAGCATAAGTTTTGGAGTGAAGAAACTGGATCCAAACCACAGCAGTCTCCAGTGGTCTGTGCACAAACCAAGGAGCAATAGTCAGTTCTCACATGCTCTAACTTTTGGAAGTATTGTACTATTTCCCACTCTCCCCTTCTCCCTTGGCTTCTGGAACATGGGACAGTCTGCTGTTCCCTTCAGTGCAGCACCATCCCTTGATTATCTCAGCAGCTCTGATGGCTTTCAATTTCTATCTCTGTCCTGACTCCTCCCAAATCTAGGTTGTGAGCCTTGGTTTTTTCCAGAGCTGTAGGTTCCCCTATCTAACTACCTCCTAGCCACCTTCCCTTGATGTATCCTGTGACAGTTCACATTCATTATACCCTATGGGACAAAGAACTTTCCTAGGAGACCTGGTCCACCTCAGGAGTGGGCTATCTCAATGAACATCACCACTTCACATTCACTCGCCAACCCAGGCTTATGGGCATCATTCTTGACATTATTTCTCCTTTCCCTCAATCCTCGAATCCAATCCTTTATCAAATACTTTCAGTTCTACTTAAGTAGATCTTGAATCTATCCATTTATCCTCTTCCAATCCAGTTCTCACAATGCAATCAAAATGAGCTTTGCAGAGCTCAGGTCTGAAATCACATTCTTTGCCCGAATTCTTCTTTGGCTACTTAACTTTGCTTTTAGGATAAATTTCAGCCATCAATTCACAAGACTCTGTGCAACATAGTCCCTGCTCTCTCACCAGGCTCAACTCCTTCCACATTCCATCCATTCTGCTTCACTCTACACCCCAGCTTGTACCTGCTTCAGCATCTTATTCTGTGGCTCTTGCCAGAAACACACTCCTCTCCCCATTATTCTTTGCCACAGATCATTTCATGTTCATCATTTAGATCATGGCCTAAATTACTCAAATGCCCTGAGAAATCTCTTGTTTGGAGATTATGGTTTAAGGATACGTGTTTGGATATGAAGTTGAGAAGGGATGGAGTGTGGCAGTAAGGGTAGAGAGTCAACTTGATTGGCTTTGGAATCTATTCCTGGGACTGGTGGCACACACTCGTGGATATATCTGGGTAGATCATGGAGTTATGGTATTGCAGTCTGTGTATGGCCCTCATCATTTCCTTTCTGGACCGCTGCCCTTCTCTGCTTCCTGACCCTTATGACCTAAGCAGCTTTGCTCTGCCATGCCCTTTCACAATGATGTTCCTTTCTTTGAGACTACCAATCATGTACTAAATAACCTGAAGCCATAAACTGAATTAAACCTTTCACATTTTAAGTTTTGAGTATCTGGTATTGTGTTGCAGTAGTTGAAGAGTTGACTAATAGAGAATATTGGCACCAGAGAAGTGGGGAAGTTGTTGTGGCTATGCCCAACCATCTAGCTCAGAGGGCTTTGGAAGTTGTTTATGAGAGGAGCGGAGATGTTTAGAGATTCAAGATAGGTAAAGCTTAAAATATTGTAAGCAGAACCTGATGAGTAATTCTGGTTGGAGCTTAGAAGACCTACATTCATCCAGAAATGTGGACAGTAAAGGCGAGTCTCAGGAGATTTCAATTGGGATCAAGAACTCTACTGGAATTTGGACTGTGTGCCACACTCTGGCAAAAAATGTTATCTACACTTTGCCCATGTCTTGAGGCATTGCAGGAGACTGGGATTAAAGGTGGTGATTTAATTGATTTGGTACCTGAAATTTCAAAGCAGTCCAACATGCAGGTTGTGGCATGGGTACTTCTTGATGTTTTAACAAATTTTAAAATAAGAATCAGAGGTAAAAAGCAAAACAGAAATAGTGAAAAACTTAAATTTTAGCCCAGAGGGAACTGCATGTAAAGTTGGGCCCAAAAGAAGTATGGAAGAGATTAGCATCAGTAAAAAAAGTACTTTGTACAGGAACAAGAAGAAAGATACCTTGAGGGAGTCTCAGGGATCAGCAAGATCTCACCCATTCTAGTCTCAAAATGCAAAAGTGTAAACTCTTCATTTGAGAAGAAAGCTTCTGAGCCCCTGTTCAAAGAGGGTTGCCTAGGGAGTTGGTCCCCCAGGATTCATTTCACTGTGCAGAGTTATCCAGGCATTCAAAGGCTGCTGTTGTTACGGTTTGGGGTGGCTAGTTATTGCCCATGCTAGTGAGAAGACCTTACTGTCATGCATTTGATGCTGTTTTTACTAGCATACACCATGAAAGAGTTATGAGGTCAGTGAGGCTTTCACCTCGATGTCAAAGGAAGACATGGAAGGCCAGGTAAGGAGTCCCTCCTGTTGGAGCATGTGAAGCTGTGGGAATGAAGTCAAAGTTGAGTGTAAACCCCAAGAACTCACAGATGTCGAGAATATGAAAGTCTGCCAAGGGAAGCTGTAGGTTATGAATGGAGCTTGCCAAAGTAGAAGATCATGTAGGCTGCAACCAGCAGAACCACAGTGGTGGGACCATCCAAGCCCTGTGGAACTCACATCTCACCACCATGTGTTTAGAACATGGAGTCAGAGGACATAATGTTGACCCTGCTGATTTGGGGTTTTTTTGTCCAATTACTTTCTATTCCCCTATTCCTTCCCTTTGGAATGGAGGTATTTACACTGTGCCAATGTACCTTGTAGTTATCTAACATGTGTTTTATTTTTTCAGAGGTTTACAGAAAAGATGTCTCTTTGACTCTCAGAAGAGACTTGGATGTGGACTTTTGAAAAATCCTGACATTGTTAAGACTTTGGAGAATGGATTATTGTGTTTTTGATTGTATGCAAGATAGCTGTATTATGTGAGGTGGAAGTACAAACTTTTTGTTGTTCTTTGTTGGAGATTAGGTATAGTTTAAGGAACTATGTTTTGGTATGAAGTTGCCAAGGTGGGATATGGCAGTTATGGTGGAGTGTCAGTTTGACTGGCTTTGAAATCCACCCCCAGGACTGGTGGAGCACACTTATGAGTGTATTCAAGTAGGTCATAGAGTCATGGCCTTGGCATCTATGTCTGTTCCCTCACCCCTTTGTCTTTGAGATTGCTCTTGACTCTGTTTCCTGGTCACCCTGAATTAAGCATCTCTATTTTTCCTTTCCATCCATTCCATTCCATTCCATTCCATTCCATTCCATTCCATTCCATTCCATTTCACCAGGATGTTCTTGCCCTCAAGCCTTATGACTATGTACTGTGTCCCCTGAAACTATGCATTAAATTAACCTATGGGTGTTGAGCATTGTGTCCCACTGACAAAATAGCTGACTACTGCACCTTGAGGAGTTTGCCTTGCTTGTCGTGGTGTGTAGAAACTTTCTGTTTACTTGGATCTACCTCCACTAAGTACAAGAGTAGAAATTTTAGCTAGAGTTCCCCAAAGAAGCAACTGACCATTTAACTACCCAAAACCCATCCTTCTCATGTTTGGAAAGGTCTAGAGAAAGACTCTAGTAAAAATGTCACCATATTCTGGTAGTTCCCCTACCAAACACAAAGCTTGAGTGTTCAGGGCTCCTAGAATCCCTTACTCAGGTAGGATTTAGGGAAATGTGACTACCTTTGCACCCTTTCAGTTAGGCAGCACAGATGCAGTAACCCAGCTGAATTATCCTTTAAGGACAGACTTGTCATACTGACAACCAGCACTGCAGTATTACTTTTAGTCTAACACTCTATGGTGGCTGTATGGACATTCATGCACTTAGCCTTTTAATGCCCTCAGATCATCCATTCAGTAGCATTATAAATGCAATAGAATTCCTTGTGCTCAAGAGAGTTGATTAAGCAGTGTCAGAGGCACCAAGCCCTAGTTATGTATCAAGCCGTGTTTCATGGTCTTATGACTAAGAAGTCATAACGAAAGTTTCTGGTCATACAATGAACCTTGAGCCATACAAAAAAAAAAAAAAAAAGCAACTTCCACAGAAGCAGCCTGGGTGCATAGACCTAAGAATGAGTCCTTAAAAATGCAGCTCATCTTTATACTGAACATCCCCTCCCTAGCATGCAGGCAACATAGTGTAAGTAGTTAAGACATGTAGCAGCTGGAGTCAAGGCAGAAAAAAACCCAAACAAACAAAAAAAACAAAAAAGAAAGGTGGGGAGGAGTCCAGGGAGAGAGAATTTAACTCAGGACTGATAGAAGAGACAAGAAAGCAACAGGGAAAGGTGTGTCAACTTTGCAATTAGAAATAGTAGAGAGGAATTGGAGTCACCACAGGGCAAGGGCTGAGTTTATTTGGCAGGAACTGGAGCTCCATGAGCCTGTCGGGTGGGAGCTTGAGATGTAGTCATTACCAGAAATGCAGTCTGAGGTCAAGAGAGAGAGAAGCACAAGCCTAGCTTGTTCTTTTCTTCTGTCAGTCCACTGTTTTGCCATTGTCTCCTATTTATTAAACTCAGTGAAAATCAATTGACAAAGGAGTCTGAGAAACATAGTCTGCAGAGTTAGCACCGTTTTCCTGTGCTGTGTTGGTGTCCTTAAGATCACCCTCAGGACACATGAGTCACAGCTGTCCTCATGGCTATGACTTACTACAGCAAAATGTTACCAATTGAAATCAGAAAACAGGAAAGGCACAGCCCATGGGGAACCAGGCTCCCAAGGGTCCTCTCCCACTCTGGTCACACAGGATGCATTCATATCCCCCAGCAATGAGTTGTGACCATGCATGTGTCATGTTGTCTCCCAGAGAATCTCAATAGAGACTCTGTGCCTGGGGATTTTACTGGGACCATTTCAGCTCCCTCTGGCTGCATGAGCGCTGGCCCCTTGCTTATTCTCCTGCTGCTGAAAGGGTCCTCATCCTAATAGCCTCATACCCAAGTTTTGAAGAGGAATAAGTATTACTAAGTAAGAACCATAATTTCTTTGCTAGTGTATGTTTGTTATACATAATAGTTACACTAATTTTCAAGAAATGGTACATGTGTAAATCACATATTGGTCATTTTAGGCTCCCTTTATTCCTGATGCAAACCTTCCCCTCTCTCTTCCCCTAACTCCTTTCCCAGTCTACATAAGTCTGCCCAAAACAAAACTTTTTGAGGAATTTAAGCACAGTGAACCACACTTGGCAATTAGGAAAAGAAGGGAAAATTCCGGAAATCCAAGTTCCCAGATGCCAGCCAGAGGCCAGCCTTGCAAGCAGGTCCTTCTGGGGATAGTTTCAGCTTTGCTATGGTAACTTTTCTGCACACCTTCCCTCCTCATTGCCCAGGAAAGAAGGGAAAGCAGAGGAAGGTAGACAGTTTCAGGACAGCCCTGAGGATAGGGCAGCTTGCATCATGGGATGGCCAGCCCTTCTTGTCCTTCTAGCACATGCTGTTGAGACCTCTGCAATGAGCTGAAGCAAGAGGAAACTCTTGGGAAGATCAGCGGAGTTGTTCAGTTCTGCCTCTACTTTCTGGGACTTACTGGCTCAAGGTGGGACCTCTGAGCAGATGTGTCTCCCTCTAACCTCATGAGCTGTGGCCCATTTCTCATTCTTCTGCAGCTGAAAGGGTTATCATTCCAAAATCCTGTTGGAAGAACTGTGAAGAAAACTTCCATTTTCACCTCACTGCATATCCAAAGGGCAGAGCAAGACCCTTGATGCTCCCGTGAGAAATATGTAGTGACATTTGGAAGTTGCGAGCAAACAGAAGATGAATATGAAGAGGAATTTCAGGCTGTCTTACCTTGACTTTAATTCTGAGTCTTTATTTCTGTGGTATTGACATTCTTCTCTCTAGATAAGCTGCCATCTTTTCCTTACTTGGCAATACATAGGAAGCACACTGTATTTTCTCAGGCAATGAATGTTTCAGTACAGTCTATTTGGTTTACATGCACAATTTCACATTTCAAAGAAACAAACAAACAAAGAATGCAGTCATAACTGGTTGCTACTGTGCTTTTCCAGCTGAATAAGACTTTGATTTTATTGGCAATCACTGTAGTTCCAGAGGGAGGTCAGTGGATATAAATAACAACTGGCCTTGTGAAAAGATGCCCAGCCCTCTGACATGAATGATCAGACTCCATCTCTGGGGATATCTTTTCTCCTCCATCGCCCTTGACACTGGTAGAGTTGGAGGGAAACTTTCCACTCCAGAAGGAGATGTCATGGAGAAAGAAAAAAGGCAGGTTGGGTAAATCTTCTACAGTCATGTCCCAGCCACAGTCATGAGCAGTTGGCAAAGGTGAGTGGCCCTTTGTACCCACTCACATCTTTATATAACTCTCAGGGGAGCTTTTACAAAGAATGACAATGACATTTAAAGCCACAAGAAGGAATTTATAAAGTGCCATTGTAGCTGCCACTAAAATAAAGCTTGGAGTTGAAGGCAGGACCACTGCTCTGACTTTTTCTGCACACTGCTCTTTCTCCAATTACTTTTCCTTCTTTTGGAAAAGACGTCAAACTACACCATGGACAGCTCCAGCTGGCAGGTGTTTTCTTTTTGTTTAACCTACCCTAGGCATACCCTTCTCTTGCTAATGGTCTGCAATCACCTTCAATCTGCTGTCTTGCAGAACAGTAGGTGGGTCACTGGTCTACTCTTCTCATGGCAGGGCCATCCAGGAGGCCAGGTGGATTAAAGCTATCCTCTTCCTAGTGACTATCACTGTCTTCTTTTTATAATTTTAAAAATTGTGGCAAAGTACACGTACCATAAAATGTACTATTTTGACCATCTTTAAGTGCTCCATCCAGAAATGTGAATGATATTTACATTATTGTGCAATCAATCTCCAGAATGTCTCCACCTTACAAAACCAAAATGAGGTACCTATTAAACAACTACATGTAAGGATGTGTGTCCAGGTGCCTTGGTGAACATGCATCTCTATATGTGAGGGTGTGTAGCTGTGCAAGTGACTGTGTCTGTCTGCATAAGGGTATTTATATGTATGCTTTCATGTGAGTGTGCTTTCTGTACGTGATGATGTATGTGCACATCTGAGTGAATGTGTGATATATGTGATGAATAAACATGGGTGTGGGGGAACAGAAGCCCAGAGGTGAACTTTTAGTCACAGTGACTCTCTTGGAGGCAGGTTAGCGTCAACAAACCCTCTCCACTGGCCCCCAATGCCCCAGAGACCTGGTAGAGTTTCTTTAAAGAGATTTTAAGACACTTTTAAACTTGACAAGACTTTAAGAACCATGACAAAGGCCAACTAGAACTGGACATTTTATAGATAAAACCTTTTTTAAGTTTAAAAGGGGAGAGATCCTAATATAAAATGTTAAAGACATCCAGAGCGGGGAAAGACACCCTTAGGAAGTTACAACCAGCCTCACTGTCACACAACACAGTTGCACAGTAAGAGCTGCTGAGCTTTTATTCAACTGCATTCCTCCTGCTATCGACCACTGAAGTGAATTAAAATACTCCACGTTTCCATATAACACACCCTACTTTGCAAGAGAGAAAGCATACAACAAGAGCAAAGCACTGTGAAAAAAGGCAATTAAAAGAGTAACACAGGTTGAGGACTTCAAGTAAGCCCAGCCTGGGCAACTTCGCAACTTAGAGAGATCCTGTTGCAAAATAAAAAGTAAAAAGGGCTAGGGATGTAGCTCAGTGCAAAGGTCTTGTATTCAACCCCCATACTGAAAAAAAGAGGAGTAACATAGTAACACATCTGATAAAAAAGATGAACTACAGTGATACTCAACAGTAACTCCACAAAGTTATTACAAATCTGTCAGTTAAAAGCAGTGGAAGTTGAAAACCACAACTGACCCTAGATATTGCAGCTGCTGTTCACACAATGCTGGTTTCACTAAAATTGCAAGTATGCTGACCAGATACTTGTGCATGCGCATGCATGCATATGTGTGGTAGGAGAGCTGCAGGATTCCCAAGGGTGATGCAGCACCTGGAGTTAAACTCTAGGCTTCCTCACCTACTACCTGGGTGACCTTGAGTAGATTACTCCCCCTCACCTGTAAAGTTGTGATCATGATAGTGTTCCCTATACTGGGTTATGAAGATGAATGAAAGAATATGTACAATACTTTGAGCAGTCTCCAGTATGAAGCCAGCTCTAAATAATTGTCACCAATGGTCATGGGTGTTCACTGATCAACTTCCACTCATCCAAGATGAATATTACCATTTTTTCTAATAACTGCTCCCCGTCTGTATCCTTGCATTATAGGGAAGTGACTTTTTAACTTGTTAGTGAATTGTGATGATTTTGGGGCAGAGGTCCTCATGCAGGTCTGTGAGGGTCAGATTCACGGTTGGCTGGCTGTGTTATATATGTGGGGATGGATGCATAGGGATCTATTTCTAATGGAAGTGGATGGAAAATCTTCCATTCTGAAACTCCATAAGGAAGCTGTCAGAGCAGTGAGCCAGAGGAGGGTTTTGGATAAGAGTGTCAAGCAAGTGGATAAATTTTCACACAGTTGCCATTCTCCCTGGAAACCCACACCCTGGTAGGCTTCCTGGGCAGACCTGCCTTGAGGACATCTTCCCACACTCTTCTAAGGAGGCTCCCAGGAGCAGGTGGAGGCACTCCAGGTTAAGGCAGTCCTTTCTCCAGGGCTCTCCTGTTCCTTGTGGAGATTGCACGATGGCACCTTCCTGCTGATGAGGAGAAGCTCCAGCACCAAACCTAGGCTCTTTTTGGGGGAGCAGGAGCAAAGACAAAGGCTGAAACTTAGAAGGTGGAAGAAGAGCTTGTTGTGAGGTCAGGCCGGAAATGAAAGGGACGTGATGTCCTGCAGGTCTTTCCAACAGCAGAACTTCTGGGTAGTGATTTGTGAATTTCCAAAGCAAGCCCAAGACTATTGCATAATCATACACGTGGGTACTAGCACACAGCCAAGAACAGGGCAAGTTCTCTCTTCTTTGATGCTCACTCAGCAATTCCTGCAGTGACATTTCAGACAACTGTGCTGGACCCCTTGATGTGAATGTTTATTATTAGTGCATCTCTCTCCTCATGATATTAACTATAAGGGGTTAAAAGGACATCTGACCTACCAAGTACACCATATGGTCATATACCGTGATTCACTGAAATACTTCTCACATTTTAAAATCATATAAAAATAGTTATTATACACATAATAATAAATTCAGATATTGTGACTTACCTAGAAGAATCCCATGTGCCTATTATGAAAAAATAACAGCAAAGATGTAAGAATTGATATTATGAGATTTGAGAGGTCTATCCTACCCCTATTTCTATGAGTGATAATGGTTCAGTACCAGTTCCAGAAAGAAGTCCTCTAATAAGCATGACTTTAGTCTATTGTCCTTGATTATTTAAATTCCTTCTAAATCATAAATCCATTAAAACATTTTTGTTTGGGAGAACAAAGAAAATAACATTTCATAAGCTTACCTGTGTGACATCATGCAACATCGTGTTTTATGGAACTGGACCTAGTCTGTGTCTATGTATTTCTCTACTATGTTTCACCTTGTATTCAACCTTCCAGGGCACCATGCGCTTTCTTTATATAGATACATGGCTTTATGCAGTTCTTTATTTCACTTGTCCTAAAACATTCTCCTTCAAACCTGCAGGGTTCTTCAATGACTATGTTCATGCATTCATGCTATATTTGTTAGTTTCCACAGATGGATCAGTTATCCATGCTGCCTGCTACTCATGCCCTGTGTGGTCCCCTCCCACACTGCTTCTGCAGAGTATAGCAGAACAGACCCTGTTCCAGGCCTCAGTCCAAGCTGCACCAGGTTTTACCAGTTTCCTTTCAGTGCATTTTGAATATGAGTGTGTCTAGCTGCTCTCCTGGAGGCCGGCTGACATGTGACAGGACCATGTAGAGAGAACAGCTGGAGAAGTCGAAGCCCTGAGACTATGTGGTTAAGAAGCAGACCCTCACTGTCCCAGCATCCTTTCTGAGCCTGACTTTTTCTATCCCTGACAACTTTCGGGGACAGGTGAGCAATGGGAGTGAGCCACTTTGGAAACAGATCCTCTAGTCCTACACAAGGAGTTGCAGCTGAGAGTACATGGAGCAGAGACAAACTGCCTGGCTGGACACTGACGAATAAACTGTGGACAATAAAATTGAAAGGCTGTTATTTTACTTCACTAAGCTTTAGGGTACTTTGTTACACAGCAACAGATTACTGAGACACATCGAGCCAATAAATATTTATCTAATACCTATTATTGATGTGATGAAGCAGACATGATCTCTATTTTTAAGGCATAGAGTCCAGAGGAGGAAATTATACTAAAAGCTAGCCTTTTGGAATTTAATCAAGTCTGTTTTCATGATTTCATAGGTTTTAAAATATTTTATTTTCATTCCCATGACAAATATCTCTTTATAGACTTAATCTGGCACATAATATGGTGCAGAAATACATGTAGATTAATGCATAAATTAAAGTCATTGAAATATCTCATAACAATGAAAGAAAAACAGGTTGCTGACCAAAAACAGGAGGTAAAGGCTCTCAGTGAATTATGTACGGAGCTCTGGCTTTTGTTTTGTCTCTTGCCTTAAATGGTCATCTATTCACTTTAAACCTGGGTTTCCAAGGCTGAGAGCTGCATAAAAGGGAGCAAAAACAATTGCAGGAGTAAGTGATGATTTATGTTTCCTAAAATCCTTCATTTATATGTCGTAATTCTTAAGTAAGATGTGTCCAACCCCGCCCACCTACCCAAGTACTAACCAGTTACCCATTTCCATTCCAGTTCACAGTGTTTTTTCGCTACAGTTCTGAGAGCTGCTTATCCCATGGCTTTTAGGCCATCAGCTCAGCCTTGCTTTAAGCCTGGAGCAAGTAGATAGCAGGTGCCACCAGATCGGGGTGCCCACTGCATATCTCTGACTAACCACTGCCCTCCTCTGTCTGTGGCCATCAGTGGAGATATTCCTGGACAGAGTCTCTCAGAGGCTGAGTCTGTGGACACTGTACAGGACTGGTGTCCATGAACAGTGCCAGATCTCCTCAATTACCTTAGCCACTTCCACCAACCTCTTCTCCCTCCACTTGTGTTTTCTTCAGCCACATCAAATTGGAAACTTGTGGCAAGATCTCAATTTGAGAGTGAATGCTACAAGGACAGAAAGATAAGGTATGTCAGAGATGGACAAAATCATGCAAATTAAATCAGTGTGAGAATTGATATGACATTCTCCCAGTACCTATTCAGTATTAGTTTCTATAACTTCCCATAGTACTAAATTTTAAAACATCAGTATCTATCAATCTATTTTCAGTATTATACTATGTATTATTACATGATATACTTAAGATATAAAGTACAACATATTTTAATAATGATATAAGTAGTATTATACCAGATATTTTCATTGTCAAATAGATAACAATCCTTTCACATGTAGAGATTCTATAACATACATGTAAATATGTGTGAGTCTATGAGCAGATATGTCTAGGAAAAAGATGATGATGACAATGATGATGATGGTGACAATAACAAGGATGATTTGTGGTGATAAAATGGAATCCAGGGCCTTGAACACACTAGGGAAGTGTTCTATCACTGAGCTACATCTCCATCTCCATACAATGTCTATGTTTACAAATATAGAAAACATATGTACATTTATATGCACATGTATGTGTACAGTAGTTCTTTGGTATCAGCAGAGGTTTGGTTCTAGGACTCTTCTATCCCATACCAAGATCCATGGATGCCCAAGTTCCTTACAGAACATGTGTAGCATTTACATAGAACCTATGCACATTCTTCTATATACTTTAAATTATCTCTAGGCTGCTTATAATCCTTAACACCAGGTAAATGCTATGAAATAGTTATAATTTTATATTTTTAAGGGATAGTGACAAGGAAGGTTGTCTGTATATGTTCAATACAGACACTTTACAATAGATTTGATCAGAGATTGGTTGAATCTATGGATGAGCAACCCACAAGAAAGGAGGGCTGACTGTGTGTAAAGTACTACTGATTAAATAGCCTGGAGAAGAGTAAACAAACCAGAAATATTTTGCTTTGATTTTTTAGCCTTTTCAAATAATGACCCTTCCTAATACTTTCACTTATAAAAGGAGATATTACTCTTTGTAATGGTTGATGTATTGTGTCAACTTGAGAAGTCTAGAAGCTTACCTAAGTAACCCAGCATTTCTACATCCTAGGGTGTAGAGGACATGCCCTTATCCAAGGTTGTTGTTCATTGTGTCAACTTGAGAGGTTTGGAAGTTAACTAAGTGACTCAGCAGGAGGCCAGGGTCCTCACTTTATAAACATCCTGAGCCTGTGCAAGAGGAGGGCAGGGAGACGGTGTGGGTGTAAAGGAGCCCCATAGGGTGGGTAACTTGCATACAATAAAAGGGAAATGAGGACATACTGATTGCTGGTTCTTTGGAAGAGCTTGAGTCTTCACCTTCAGTTTGGTCATTGATTCCTGGCTTCTGGTGCAGAATGCTTGGCTTCCACCTGGGACTCTTCAGCCTTAGTTGTAGATGTTCAGCCTTTCCTCACAGATCCCTTGGCCTCCTCCTGATACAGACTTGTGTAGAACACTGCAATGAGCTCAACTTTGGACTGAAACTTTCAGCCTCCAATAGGCAGATACCCTCTGCACACTTCCTCATCTAACTCTGTAGCTGACCATTGTAAGTTCATCTTGTAATTTCTTATACATTTGTATATCTTGTATTATGTCTGTTTCTCTAGTGAACCCTGACTGATACACTCTTTAAATTGGGATAGATTTTAGAAAACACAGGCATGATTATTATGCAATATTAATACCTCGTATTTTCCCAGTACCTTATGCCCCACAAAGTACTTTTTTGATTGCTGTATAATCCTCACAATGATCTTCTTCAATGCTTCCAGTACAAAAGTGAGATGTTGTCATTTGGATCTTAAGTATCCCCCATGGCCCATAGTCTAAAGATTTGGTCTCTGGCTGTAGCACTCCTGGGAGGTGGTGGAACCTCCAAGAAGTAGGGCTCAAGGGTAAGAAGTGAGGCTGTAGAGGGTGTGCCCTTGGAAAGGTCATGAGGTCCCAGTCCTTCTCTCTCTCTGTTTCTCTCTCTCTCCCTCCTTCCCTCCCTCTCTCCCACCACGTGGTGAGTAATTTTGTGCTACTATGTGCTCCACCCCATAATGTTCTCCTTCATCCCAGGTCCAAAGCAATGGGACTAAGTGACCATGGACTGAAGCCTCTGAAACTGTGAACCTAAATAAACCTTCCTCCTTTTAACTTCTCTATCTCAAGATTTTATTACAGGTTGGATGAAAATCCAACTGATGAGGCCTGGAGAGGCAAAGGGCCATGCTTATAATTATACAGCTACTACATTACAGATCTGAGACTTAAAGTTTTAAAAATCAAATCCAATGTCTCAGCTAAGATATACCCTCACTAAGCCACCATGTTTCTCTTGTTAGAAATTTCCCTTCACAGCTACACATCCTTAGGTCTCTCCAGAGCTAGCCTTGTGTTCCTCCTAGGAGCTCACAAATGGATTTGTCCACATCCTCTGAGCAGTGACACAAGCGTAGCTCTTTCTAAGTGCAGTAACTAAGAGACAATGAAGAGATCATGAAGTTGCACCTAATGGAAGCCATCCCTGTGTGTGACACCCTCATGAGTCAACAGACTAGCTAGATCTTATTTGACCCTTGGATGGCTCGGAGACTCTATTGTGTGTCCCAGAAGATTGAGTGGGAAAGAGAAAGGTGGTCCTCTTGTTTATAGTTGGCCACTAAGTTTAGCAGTAATAGAGAAAAAACAGCATCAAGTACTCACTTTTGACTCCCCAATCCTTGATACTGCCACTCCCAAGAGTATTTTCCAAGGGCTTGGCCTTCAGGAATTTTGCTCCTGGCTCCTGGACTAGCTTAGTCACCCAGAGCACATTAGAACCACCATTTATTCTAAATACAATGAACAACTGTCATCGTTCTTCCAGTGCTCACTTTTCTGCTCCTTCTTCTCTAATCTAAAATTATTTTTCTGCACAAACAGGAAATAAGGCAGAACACTGCAGCCTAACAAATGATAACAGAAAATGCACTTGATTGCTGGGTCTTGGAGATCAAAGTGCATTCCACATGGTCACCAGTTACACTTCTGATGGTTTCTATTTCACTCAGCATTAATTTTTTATGAAATCTCTCTAGGGCCCAGGGGACCCATAATTGGCTTTTAGTTCTTTATTCTGCACTGTCGTGTCTAATTGCTGAGATGGTTCCATGAAAACACTCACATTTGAAAATGGAGTTAATGTATTTACCAGCCTTTTCTTCTGCAGGTAGGTTCACATCTTGGTGCAGGATTTTAGTCGTGTTTTTCTTGTGGAAGGCAGATGGAGGTATTATTGGACTAAATATGCTTGCTTTTCTCTGGGTTTTATGGCCAGTATTTCACATCACTGGCATTTCAAACAACAGGCTCTATTTTCTAATTTTAGCATGATTCTTAAGAATTTGGGACTTGTTCAGCAGAGGTAGAGCCTCAGGGAAGGAAACCCTTTCTCTGTCTGAATGTGCTTCTTTAGATATGCAAGGTATGAGGCCTGCTGGACCTAAAGGACATTGTCCCTCTTGCTCAGCAGCCACAGTCTGGATTTCCTCTCCATTTCTGAGTGCTTTAGAGAAGCCAGTGAATGGATCTCACTAGATTCCACGTTTCCTCTGCAAACCCTATTACCAATGGGTGCTGTGGACTGTTCAGAAAACACTGTGCTACAAAAGGGACCACTTGTAGAGCTGCTAGTTCCCAGGAGCTTCCATTTCTAGCAGGCTACTGCTTCCACCTATCTCTTTTGCAAACTTCACATCTCACTTTTCTTGCCATCTTCACCTGTTTTCTGGAAAGTAATAATAAGAAGAAAGAAGCCTGGTCATGTGGCCTGACTTCCTTAAAGTGAAGCTAATAGAGGTATACAGGATCTGCAAAGTGCAGCTGATTCTCTTTCAGTAGCGATTGTAGCTCCACACCCTGTGCAAACCGGATGCAAGATTTCCCTGAAACACAATTTTACATTCTCGACTTCTCCAATTGCTTTCAGCTGTTAACAGAGCCCAGGCTTTGTATACATTGCTATGTTTGGAGAGAGCGAATTTGCTTTCTAGCTGTGTTCCATTTCTTGACTGGTTCATATGACCACCATACCTTAGATTGGTTGGAGATATTCCCTCAGCTCAGGCTACCAGAGACCTCTTCACTTGATCAAGTGCCTGGATTTTCATGCAGTTCTTGTTAGAAATCACCCCTTTCTGTGGCCATTAGCTTCTTTTATTCTGCAAGACTTCTTGTCTAGTAGTTGGCTTCAGCACTATTGTTAAGCCCATGAATCTGCTAGTGTTTAACTCACTCTTCACAGACCATAAAAATCTTCATTCCTTGAATTCTGAAAGTGTGAGAAGGCTGACTGTGTGGGGAGAAGCTGCTTTTCAATGTGTTTCTGTCCTGCATTCTCAGGCTAAAGAAATATTCATTCAGTTGTGTTTGTTCAGTTCTTGAAGATGAAAGGCAGTGCCATTATTTGAACCTTTGGTTCATTCAAAGGGAAGCAATCAATAATAGTCTGCAAATATCCATTGAACACTTCCTAGGACAGAGGCTGTAAGACAGTGCAAAGTGCAGTGTGCCTGCTCCTCGCTGGAGATGGATGAGAGAGGTTGGAACCAGGAATCAACTCATTTGCATTTCTACAAGTTCCCAAGGGAACACTGATGTTGCACCTATGGATCTACTTTGAGTAGCAATGCTGTGAGTGACACCTTAAAAATTTTTCAGAGCTTTGTGTGAAGACATTGAAACACATTCCAATTAGACAACAAAGCAACTGATACTACAAGACCAAATATTCCCAAGTTCCACTCTGGAGATATCACATGGCAGTGACATTCGGCAGATAGTGGAGACACCACAGCCTGAACATATCAGATTAGTTGTCACAATCTGGAAAGTGGGTTAGCAGTTGCAGGGTTTGGGAGAATGAACATGAAATAGATGAGAACAGCAGAGAAGGAAGGCTTTCTGGAAGAGGAGAATAAAGGCAAAAAATAATAGATTATTTGCGGTGGGAGCTGATGGGATTAGTTTTTCAGGGAATATAGTTTCTGCAGAAATAAATGAAGACCAATCAAATGAAAGCAAGGCATCTATTTATTTGGCGTTTGCAGTAGCAAGTGAGTCAGCCACCGTTACTAGCATCTTGGCAGAGGCTCAAAGATGGGCAGAGGAGCGGAGAAACTTGATAATGGATAAAAGGGATGGATGGCTGCAGGTGTGCCTGAATCGAAAGATGGTACTGTGAGGAAGCTGGAGGCAGCTAAGCAGGACCATGGCTTCCTATGGAACTGATTAAGGGTGTGTATACAACTCTCTCTGATTGGTCTTAAATTAGAAGCAGGGACACAAATTAAGGGACTTGTTAATATTTAAAGCCTAAGAATTTTGCACCAGTTGTCACCAAAGTTTATGTTTGGTTCTCTGAATTGTCAAGAGAAATACCAATCTGATTTCTCCCAAGTTTGACTTATAAAGATGGTGCTGGCTTCTGGGCTGGTTATAAAGATAATGAGCTGCTTTCTTGAAAGGTTATTTCAGGTCTTAGAACAGAGTTCTCTTTTTATATATGGTGCATCTATTGTTATTTACATACTACAGTGTTCCCTACCTGAGAACACCTTCCAAGATCTCCAGTGAATGAGAATTGAGAATGAATTGAGAATAGTATTCAACACTATATATACTATATTTTTTCCTTATATATATATACCTAGATGAATTTTATCAGTTAGACCTAGTAAGAGATTAACAACTCCTAATGATAAAATAGAACAATTACAATAATATACTGTAATAAAATTGCTAACATTACTACTTTTTTTATTTTAAAAACAAAAGGAGGAAAATATTAACAGACGGATAACATTTTACAAAATAGCAAAGGAACAATACAGACAGTACAGAGTTACAAACAGAGTGGTAGGGAATTAACAATGCTTGTTGTATTACATATTGATATCTTCAAAGTGGTTTCTCATGAAAACAGATATAGACATACAAAGCTGATCAACCAAGGACTCATTACTACTTTTATGCCATAGGGTCATTATTAAGTACAGTAAAAGTAACTTGAACATAAGTGCTGTGATACCAGGACAGTCACCCTAAAACTAAGGCAGCTATAAGTGACTAATGAGCAGGTAGCAGATACAGTATGGATACACTGGATAAAAGAATAATTCCAGTCTCAGGCATGGTGGAGCAAGACAAGGTAAGCTTTCATAATACTATTCAGATTATCATTCAATTTAAGACTTATAAATTGTTTATTTATGGAGTTTTCCATTTAATATTTTTGAACTGTGATTGACAAGAGGTAACTGCCAGTGTGGAAAGCAAAACCACAGATAAGGGAGTTTTAGTGTATTCACTCACTTATTTCAGAGTTTTATGTATTTGTCCTAATTTCATCCATCCTTTCATTTCTTTCCTTCTTTCCTTCCTTCCTTCCTTCCTTCCTTCCTTCCATCTTGCCTCTTCTCTCCTTTCTCTTTTCTTCCCTTCTTTACTTTCTTCATTCTCTCTCCCTCTCTTTTTCTGTGAGCGTGGGCTCACTCAATTAACTGATGAGCATTGAGTGCCCTTTCCCTCTTTTCTGGGTACTCAGGAACCCATCAATATTCTGTTTATTCTTTAATTACTCAAATTGATGATGTATAAATTTCTTTTGAGGAGAAGACTTTGGTGCAGTAGTCCTGGTGTGAAGCACAGTGCTTGAGCTGCTAGTAGGGTGAAAGCTATAACTTATATCCAAACACCAAGGTGCTTGGTAGGCACCAAGGCCTAAGGGCTACAGACTTCCCCTTAATCTCACATGGAAGGGGAACTGAGTGCTCTCTGCCACACAGCAGGTAGGAGGAGCTACATGGATTCCTGTCGGATGGATGCAGCTGCAGGCATCAGTTCCTCTGCTGTTGCAGGGACAGTGAATCTCTGTGGACACAGCCTTTCCTGCTGAAGCTTCATTCCAACACCTCCAGGTCCCAGAAAACAGAGCAACGACACCTCTTTTCCTGACAAATGCAAGAAAAGGCTTTCTTATCAGCACTCCCTAGACACTTCACTGAGGTCACAACAGTACCTGCTCTGCCCACCATCTGTCTGCAGCTGCTCTGCTCATGGAATTGGGCTGCCAGCTTGTATCTTCCATCAGAGACATCCTGCCTTCAGCTTTCTGTGTCAGGCCTTTGATGGTGCACAACCTTTTAGACACTTCTCTTCTTCTGCAGGTGGCTCAACATTGCTAATTATCCCATTTTCCTTTGCTCTCTGAAAATCCTCTTGGTCTGGCTTCCAGGATATCTTGTGAGCTGTGAGCACCTAATTAAATTCTCTGAGTGAAGCTCACACGTGGAGCCATCCTTTCTCATTTTCTCTGAATTGCTTATTTGTTGCATGTATACTAATTTCTTGTGGAAAAACCCAACAGGTAAATCCATGTTATATTAGATTAATTCAGTAAGCTAAAATGGCCATAAGCATTCCCCATTTAAATAGTATAATCTATTTTACCATTTGAAAAAAAATCCACAGCAAAGATTTATCATTTACAGTAAGTATAAATATTATTGTAAATTAAACACCTGGGAATTAGAACTTTTTCACCTTTGACTTCAGCTAAGTTGGGTATATCTATCTAGGCACATGCATTTTTTTTAGAAAAAAAATAAAATGTCCTTGGATTTGTTGCAGAAAAGATGATAAACTAAGTTACTGAAATAGTAATGAGTCTCTCATATGGTGAAATTAGAACTTGTTAACTGTCTTCCATATCTGTTCTCCATTCTTCTTTTCTTGTACAGTAATTGAATTCTCAATTTTATCTGAGCACTTATCCACAAGGAGAATCCTATCTTTAACTTCTCTTGTAGCTTGTTATGGATAGATGACTGAATTGGGTGCAAATAAAGGTGTGTGTGTGTGCATGCATGCATGTGTGCATGTGTGTGTGTGTGTGTGATTTCTGGTGTGAGACCTAAAGATTTCAGATGTGCCCTATCTTGCCCCATTTTCCCTCCTGCTGGCTGAGATGTGAGCTAAAGCAGCCACATGAATCACAAGGGAGGAAAACCTTGCAGGTAGTGAATGAAGCATCAGATTAGAATGAGCCTGTGCTTCTAGTCTAGCCCTGACTATTTCAGCCTCTTAAGTGAGCATGCAATCAACATGTGCCCAGTGTCAAAAAAAGCACTGTTATATTTATTTTCCCTTTAAATTGTGTGTAACCAAACTTAATTCTAACTAAAGAAATGCTGAAAGAACCAAAAGGCAAGGAACAAATTTTACATTCCCCTGAAAAGCATGGAAAAGGCATCTATATCATATAGGACCGCAGTTGCCGTTATCACTCTAAATTGTCTGGAAAGAATGTTCACGGGAGTCTCAAGTAGTAACTCATCATCCCCACAGTCTTCAGTGCTTTTGAGGTGATCACACACACAGGATTACAGAGAGCCCATTGCCATGGCTGTTTGCCTTTGTGTTGTGGGCCAAGAGTAGAATAATGTCAAATGTGTAGGCAATAATGTCATAATACCCAAAAGACTTCAAGTAGAAGAGATGGGAAATAATAGTAGAATCATGCTGAGCATGTGCAAGGTTGTGATTTAAATTGGATACATTAAAATACCCAACAGAAAAAGAGAAAAGAGAAATCAAGGAAGGGAGGGGGAAGGGAAGGTGAGATGGAAGGAGAGAGGAAAAAAGAAAAAGGAAGGAAGGAAGAAAAGAAGGAAGTAGAAAGTTTTCTGAAAAAGATAAGAATTGGGATAGGATAAATCTAAAATAATTAAATGGTAAATGCTAGCCTTTACAACCTCAACATCAAATACATTTAGAGACAAGCATCTAATGTTAATACAGTGTGATTTAAAAGTATGAGAGAGCCAAGAAGTCATAGTCAGTACCTGAAGGGTCATGCCTTGTCTGAAAACTTTCAAAATTTTTTTAACACACACTTCTAGCAAAATAAACCATATCTGCAAGTGGATTTCATGAGCAGGATACCAGTTAATGCTTCTAGTAAATTTTTTTTTATCATGATATGTATTAGATTATAGTAGTTTCTGCTCTTGGGGCAAGACATCTCAAGCTGCATGTAGTTTATAATTAAGGGGAAGGCTAGATGAGTCAATATAATTTCTGTCTGCATGATGACTTTTAGAACCTGGTAATTTGCATTAGAATAAGGTGTTATAATCTGTGATGACTGTCTCTGAGCATGGCAGGAGGACCAGAGGTGAAGGGAAAGACTCAAACCCAAAGTACAAAGGAAAGAAGTACATACACAGCCACAGCTTGGAACATAAGAGGAGAGGTTTCACGTATAACTGAAAAACTATCAGTTTGGGAAGGATATGGCAAAAAATAACTTGAACAGGAAGCAAGACTTTAATAGTTTTTAAAATGAAGTTCTTGTGTGTCATTTGGAAAAATCAGGGTCAGTTCAAAGAAGAATGATAAGTAGATGATAAGGACTATCTGCTGGCAGACTGGTAATCATTCTTCCAATTTACCCATTTAGAAATAAAAGGTTAGAGGTTTTTACATAACATCAGAATGCACAAAAATGCCTCAACTTAATAACCTATTTGATTCAAATCCCCTCTAAGTTACACAGGTGAGGTGATTCTAGAAATTATGAAGACTACATCTGTTCACTTCAGTTCTACTTTGACAATGGGCAAGTATGCAACATACTCTCACCAATTATTATTAAACAGGTTATACTGGTCCAATTCTGCACAGGACACAACTGACAAAATTTAGAAAACTAAGACACATTTTCCATCACTGCCCCTCCACCACTGTGGGAGCTTCCACCCAGAGGAAGCCAGATCCTTGGCCCATCCCCCTATACCATGGCATGGGCAACCATCAGAGAATGTGCCTGAGGCAACTCAACCAGCTCATCCAGAAGAACCCAGGATAAATCCACTCTATCAAGGGGAAATACTTTATATACAAACTCCTATTTTATGATTGGTTCCATTACATAACTATAGACTTTGCTCCTACGGTCTAAAGTACAAAACTAATAGTTACTCCAGGTTGTCAATATCTAAATTGTGCTTGATGCTATGATTATTGCTAACTGTACTATTGTAGCTAGGATGGCATATCTATTGTAATCAGTTGTTTTCCCTCTTGTAACAATACTGTGAAACTCTGGAGTAATAACCTCACTAGAGACTACATGAAAAGAAGGGAGACAGAACAAAACAGAAATCAACATTCTAGTCTCAATTCACTGGGAAGGTAGGATGTTGAGACAGACACCATCCAAGAATTTTATACACAAAGAAGATATCCCCCCCCCTCGCAAAAAGAAGATATTCCTCATGAACAGATTTTCCTAGAGAGGCCTTGATAGTAGTCATATAGTACCTAATACCAAAACTCACAAACATCACAGAAAACAAAATTAAATTTTTTTTGAAATAGAAAATGTCAAGATGAAGGAGGAAAATGAAATCTCAAACCTCCAGCTCACCCAGAATAAATCCAGGAGACATCAACCTAGAAGAAATTGGAAGTTACACACCTGAAATTACTGAAATGATAGTAAGTGAAGTAAAGAAACAACTCCAGGAGGCTATGGAGGAAATCAGATCAGAAATAATATCTCAGGTAAAAAAAGAAGTGACAAAATAATGAAAGAGTTGCTCAGCATAGCTAAAGCAGACACAGAAAAAATATAGAAGCATAGAACAATGATGGAAAGTTGGATGAACAATATAGGAAAGAATTAGAGTGCATGAAACAGATTCAAAGGGAAGTCCAGGAAATTAAAAATTCAATTGAAAGCTGGCAAAAACCACTTGAACAAAACTGAAGATAAACTTTCAGACCTGGAAGACAGGATTGTAGTTAGCGATCATGAAAGGAAAGATCTCTTAAAAATAACAATGAAACAATAAATAACAATTCAGCAGCTGCAAGATGGTGCAAAGGAAAATAATATAAGACTGACAGGTGTCAATGAAAAAGCAGGCATCAACATAAATGACATGAAAAGGCTTTTTGCAGAAGTAATAGCAGAAAATTTCCCAAGCGTGGAAAGAGTCTGATATGCAGTAAGTGAGGCACATAAAACTCCAGTTAGCCAGAAAAAAATCTACATCTAGACATACAATAATCAAAATCCCAGAAATTCAGCACAAGAACACACTATTAAAAGCTGTTAGAGAAAATAAACAGATCATCTATAATGGAAAACCCATCAGAATCATGGCAGACTTCTCAACACAAACCATCAAGCCAAGAAGAACACAGAGTGAAGTATTTCAAGTCCTGAAAGGACACAATGTCCAGCACAGATTGATGTACCCTGTGAAACTGTCTTTCAAAATTGATGGAGAAATAAAATACTTCTATGACAAAGAACAACTGAAGAAATTCATGACCACTAAACCAGCCCTAACAAGAGTATGAAAGATATTCCAGAAAGAGGTAAAAATAACCACAATTCCAAGAACAACAACAGAAAGGAACCACCAAGCAGGGCAAGCAATTAAACAGAGGAAAAAGTAGGGAATCAACAGCAGGAAAATAAAATGAAAAGATAAGCAATACATATCAGTTATAACCATTAATGTAAATAGCCTTGATTCCCCATTCCAAAGAAACAGATTGGCAGGCTGGATCAAGAAACAAAATCCAACAATATGCTGTATAAGAAACACATTTAACTCAAAAGGAAATTCATAGAAGGAAAGTCAATGGATAGAACCCAGAAAAAAGATGGGGTAGCAATTCTGTTTGCAGTCAATGTGAACTTCAAACCAAGAATGATCAAAAGAGATAAAGAAGGTCAATACATACTTGTCAGAGGAAAATAGAAAGAGGAAGAGATAACAATCACAAGTATATATGCACCAAATATGGGAGCACTCAGCTATATAAGACAAATATTAACAGACACGAAAAATCAAATAAGCAATAACACAGTTGTAACAGGGGAACTTAATACCCTATTTTCACAAAGAGATAGATCACCTAGACAAAGAATCATCAAGGAAATAACAGAACTGAATCGAACTTGTGAACAAATGAACTTAGTAAACCTTTCCAGAGTGTTCTACCCAACAATATCAGAAGACACATTCTTCTCAGCTGCACATGGGTTGTTCTCTAAAATAGACCATATACTAGCCCACAGAACATGCTTAGTTAAATGCAAAGGAATTGAAATTGTCCTACATGTAACGTCTGACCATAGTGCAATGAAACTGGAAACAATTGACAAAAGAAACCACAAAAACTCCATAAACACATGTTAATTAAATAGCATCATCCTGAACAACCAATGGGTCACAGATGAAATCAAAGAAGAAATTAAACAACATATACAACCAAAGGAAAATGCAAATACAACTTACCAGAACTTGTGGGATGAAATGAAAGCCATCCTCAGAGGGAAATTTATAGCTGTGAATTCTCATATCTGGAAAACAGAATGAACACAAATAAACAAATTAATGCTGCACCTCAGGCTTCTAGAAACAGAAGAACAAGTTAAGCACAAAGCCCAAAGAAGGCAGGCAATTATAAAGATCAGAACAGAAATTATTGCAGTGGAGGCTAAGAAAATAATACAAAGAACTAATGAACTGAAGAGTTGGTTCTTTGAAAGAATAAATAAAATTGATGATCTCCTAGCCAACCTTATCAAAAAGAAGAAAGAAAAATCTCAAATTCATGCAATAAGGAATGAAAAAGGTGAAATCATTACAGATCCTAAGGAAATTCAGAAGATCATAAATATGTACTTCAAAAATCTGACTCCCATAGGATGGGAAACACAGAAAAAATGGATAGATTCCTAGAGACATATGAATTATCAAAGATGAAAAAAGAAGATATAAAAATTCTGAATAACCCAATATCAGTCAATGAAGTTGAAAATGTAATTAAAAACTTCTGAACAAAGAAAAGCCCAGGTCCTGATGAATTCACAACTGAATTCTACAAGAAATTTAAGAAGATTTAATGCCAATGCTCCTCAAAGTCTTTAATGAAATTAAAAGGGAAGCAATACTCCCTAACTCAATCCTGGAGGCAGGTATTACCCTGATACCAAAACCATAGAAAGACCCAACCAAAACAAAACTAGGGGCCAATCTCCTTAATGAACATAGATGCAAAAGTTCTCAATAAGATACTAGTAAACAGAATGCAGAAAATCATCAAGAATATTATACATCTTAACCAAGTGGGATTCAACCCAGGAAATCAGGGAGTTTCAATATATGCAAAACAATAAATGTAATACTTCGTATCAGCAGAGCCAAAGACAAAAATCATGTGATTATCTCAACAGATGTAGAAAGAGCTTTTGATAAAGTCCAACACGTATTCATGATAAAATCCCTACGGAAAATTGGAATAGATGGTATTTACCTCAATCTGATAAAAGCTGTCTATGACAAACCAACAGCCAACATTATACTAAATGGATAAAAAGTGCAAGCATTGACTCTAAAATCAGGAATAAGACAAAGATGTTCATTATCACCACTCTTATTCAATATACTTCTGGAAACATTAGCCAGAGCAATTACACAGGGAGAGAAATAAAAGGAAAAAGGGTAGGAAAGTAAGAAGTGAAATTATCATTATTTGCAGATGACATGATACTCTACATAGCATACCCCACAATTCCACCAAAAGTTTTCTAGATTTAATAACCAAATTCAGTAGCATGGTAGGATACAAAGTCAATACTCAGAAATCTATATCATTCCTGCACACAAACAGTAAACTCACGGAGAGAGTTTAAAGAGACTACACCTTTCACAATACCATCCAAAGGAAGGCAATACTTAGGAATCAATCTAACAAATAAGTAAAAGATCTAAACGTTGAAAATTACAGTACCCCGAAAAAAAGAGATCAAAGTGGACTCCAGAAAATGGAAAGATATTCCTTCCCCATGGATAGGAAGAACCAACATTGTAAAAATGGCCTTATTCCCAAAATTGTTATACAAATTTAATGCAATCCTGATCAAAATACCATTAGCCTACCTCACAGATCTCGAGAAAACATTTATAAAATTCATTTGGAAGTAAAAGAGACATAGAATAGCAAAGGCATTCCTGGGCAATAAAGGCAAGGCAGGAGACATCACAATCCCTGACTCGAAATTATACTACAAAGCTACTGTGATAAAATCAGCATGGTACTGGCAAAAAAAAAATAGACCTGAGGATCTATGGAACAGATTGGAAGATTCAGACACAACTACAAGTACACTTAGCCATCTGGTTTTTGTCACAGGGGCCAAATATTTTCACTAGAAGAAAGATAACCTCCTTCATAAATGGTGCTGAAAATAATGGCTTCCCACAGGCTGAAGACTAAAACTAGACCCATCTCTATCACCATGCACTAAACTAAAGTTAAAACAGATTAAAGATCTAAATATTAAAACAAAAAAACTAAGTCTACAGGAGGAGAAAATAAGTAGAAATCTTGAAGTCACGGGGTAGGCAGAGAGTTCATGAACAAAAACCAAACTGCATAGGAAATACTTCAAAGAATCAACAAATGGGATCTTATCTTATTAAAAAGCTTTTATACATCAAGAGAAATGAACAAAGTGAAAAAACCCCACAAATTGGGAAATAATTTTGGCCAACTGTCCCTCAGAAAAAGAACTTGTATCTAGAACATATAAAGAATTTTAAAAGATCAGACCCCCAAAATTCAAAGACCCAATCCAAAGGTGAGTATCTGAGATGAATACACACTTCTTAGATGGCAAATAAATATATGAAAAAATGTTCAACATCTTTTGTCATCCAAGAAATGTAAATTAAAACAATACTGAAATTCCATCTCACCCCAGAAAGAATGGCTATCATCAAAAAATCAACCAATGACTAATGCCTTTGAGGCTGTGAAGAAAAAAGAACCCTTCTCCACTGTTGGTGGAAGTGTAGATTTGTACAGTCACTATGGATATCAGTGTGGAGACTCTTCAAAAAAACTAGGATTAGAGGTCCCACTTGACCCAGCTATTCCCCTTCTGGGTATTTTCCCAGAAGAATTAAAAACATCATACCACAGTGATATACGTGCACTCATGTTTATAGCAGCAGAATTTGTAATAGGTAAATCTTGGAAACAATGCAAATGCCCACCAACCAAGGATTACATAAAAAATATGTGATATTGTTATACAATGGAATATTATTCAGCTATAAAGAAGGTAAACTTGAGGCTTTTATAGGTAAATGGATGCAACTAGAGGCTATGCTGATAAGTGAAATAAATCAGACTCTCATAAGTAAACATCATATTGTCTCTCTAGTATAAGAAACTGAAAGAGTAAATGAGATCCAAAAGGTACAATAGACATTTTGAAAGGGAAGCTTCTCAAAAAGGAAAGAATAACTGAGATGGAGGAAAGGAGAAAAGGAAGGAATGCATACATATATACACACACACATACATACGCATATTTATATGATGCATATTCATATATTTATATGTTATATATTCATAACATATATATGATAGCTAAGATGATTGTACCACTAATTTCTATTAGTTCATTGAAAGGAACAGTTGTATTTATATTGTTTGATCAATCTTAATGCCTATACCTGGTAATTAGAGCAACTACTTTGAAGATAACAATATGTAATATAATAACCGTTGTTAATTTCCTTTCATCTTGTTTTGAAATTCTGTATTATTTTTATTATTTTTTATCATTGTCCTTAAAATAAAAAATAAGATATCAGGAGAAACTGTGTACTAAAAAGAGAGGCTAGGGTTGAATCATACATCTTTAGCCTTAAAATGTATGTTAAATTCTGAGCTAGCTTCTCCCTCGTGAAGGGAGAAAGCATATATAATTGCCACAGAAGCCCCATTTATAACAATCAATGATGTATCGACAATAGGAGGAAAAGCATAGCTCACTAACATCACAACCACACCATGGAAAAGACAGAGAAACAAACTGACAACTAAAAGGTCATTGATTTTGATATTCATAGCATCGGGATGCCTCCAACTGAGAATAAAGCCACAAGTCCCTGAAGTATGGAAGGCTAATCCACTTTCCTGCCTTCATCAAATATTTAGAAATGGTATAATACTCATTGGAAAAAAAACTAAGAGCATAAGAAGGGAAAGTTTAGGTTCCATCATATAAATATGCATAAGTAGACCCATGATTTAGACATCAGAATTACCTTCAATGGAAGCCTCTTAGCGGGAAGTGAATATCACAGGTTTTTTATATCTGCTCATAGACACACTCAAATCTCACTTAAACATACAGAATGGAAGACCTTGTGGTCACAGGTCAGGGGAAAACACTGAGCTTGCTAGCGCAGAGGGGGATTTTGTACATTAAGGACTGGACGGAAAAGATTTACATCAAAGATGAGGTTGCTGGTTACTCTGCAACAAAGTACCAGCTACACTTTCCTCGTGAATCTCCTCTACCTACAAAATTGTTTTGGAGTATGAACAAAAAAAGCTCTCTAATAAGTATGAGGCTTTATTTATTTATTATTCTTTATTTTAGCACATATTTGGCGTACATGATGATTACATTCATTATGGAGATCTGGTACATGCACATAACACATCTTAATTCTTTTTATTACCCCCCCCTTTAAGATGTGAACATGATCAGTAGAATAAAAGTTATCCTTGGATCCATTTTGAATATAGTAACATAATGTGTTAAGGAAATCTTCACAGGAAATATATAAAATTCTGTACAAATAAACTGTGGATTCAGATAATCCATTTATAATCAATCTGGTTGAATAATATAGATCAGGTTATAATACAAAATGATAGTCTTCACAAATTAATATAGCTTTGTTCCACAAATAAAATAGTTCATATTCTGACCATTGGATGCCCCTTTAAAATTTTATTGATAAGGGACAGAGGGGCTGGGGATTTAGCTCAGCGGCAAAAGCGCCTGCCTGGCAAGCGCAAGGTCGTGAGTTCGGTTCCCGGTACCGGAGAAAAACCAAAAAAAAAA
>NW_004955465.1:7400101-7413134 GCF_000276665.1 Chinchilla lanigera | reverse complement strand
AAAAAAAAAAAAAAAAGATAAGGGACAGAACAGCTACACAAGACCTGAATGTTCAGAGGTAATCAATATCCTCGAAAGAAACTGGAGGGTATTGTAAACAAGTTATATCAAATAAATTGCACTTACCATTCTCCTCAGTACAAGTTATGGTACCCACCAGCTGCTAGAATCCCAAAGCAATGGAAAAACTATTACCATTATATCCTTTGTTTTTTTATTTTATTAGTTAGGATGAAAAACAAAATAGGCTACTTGTGCTGAAAGCACAATAGATTTGAAAGAATAGTAAGTCAGTCAGCATCACAGCTGTGTCACATTTAGCTGTGAAAGTTTGGGAAACTACATTTTTCTGTCTTAAATTCTTTTTCTATAAATTAAGCAATTGGAATAGACTATCTCTAAGAGATTTTCAAGGTCTGACGCTTTGGATGGTGATTCTTTCCTCCAGGGATTTCAGATAGGGGGTTGTTGTCATTTTCTTAGAACACTTCTTGGGAACATGATTTGCTTTCTCGTTCAGTATCTTTGCTTGGAGATCTGAAGCTTCAGGACTGTCCATTGTCTTTGCTAATGATTGATTCAGGGAGGAGCACCTGATTTTAAATGGGGACAGTAAAATCCAGGGATCTGGGAAGGTTCTTCCTTGCTTTTCTAGGAGAACTTCTGGAAGCAACTCTGCTTTTTTCTCTAAATCCGGTTGAATATAAAATGTGAAATGTAAGCAACATGTGATGGAGCACACCTATGATACCAGCACACTGGAAAAATGAAGCAGGGGTATCTTAAATTTGAGGCCAGACTAAGCAAGTTTGCAATTTAGTAAGAATTTGCTTCAAAATAAAATTTAAAACAAAAAAGAGCTGGGGTTGTAGCTCAGTATGAAGGCCCTGGGTTCAGGTCCCAGTACTGCACTCAATCAATCAAGTCCAATATGAAAGGTTATTGAGATGTAACACTGTAGAAGTGGTGCTAATGTTTTTAAAAAGCCTTAATCAAGGTGCCTCAGCAAAAATGGACCCAGAACCATACCATTAAGTAAGCACAGAGGCTAACCCTGCCCTGGACTTCCAGTTATGTAAAGTAATACGTTCCCCATGTATACAGCTAGCAGGAGTTGATGTTTTCTGTTACCTCTGGTGAAAGTCATTTGAAATTTCCATTTCACTGTACTTCCACTTCAGTGCTCCATTTCACTTGCATTCATTCATGTTAATTTTCCTCTTACAGTCACTCTGCATGGTGTGGAGGAAGTCATAGGAGAGACTGGCCTCAGGTCTACTTCATCCAGGATCTCTAAAGTGGAAAAAGTCTATCTGGAGAGGAATTGCATTTCATTGATCTTTGTACCTCTACCAATTAGCCCAGGGCCCAAAAAATGAGCAGACACGCAGTAAAGGTGCAGTAAATAAGAAAAAGTAGTGTCAACTAACAGTTACTGAGTGTTTACTACTTGTTAAATCATGTGTTGGGAACCACTTCTTTAAAATCTTCACAACGTGATGAGACACCACCATGATTATCTCCTCTGGTCGGACAAAGTGGAAATGAAAGAATTTTCACAGGAGCACTCAGCTAAAACAGTAGCCGATCCAGGATCCCAATCTCCGCTGATGACGGAACTCAAATTCTTTGTGCTTCATTTCAGCTACGTTAGTGGTTTCCTAGTTCAGTGTTACTCAAAATGTGATGCAGAAACCATCTCCAGGTCTGCAAATGAGTTCCGCTGACACTTTGTTCCTACCCACATTTTCCGGAGGAAAGAGGCACAACGAAACTTCCTCAAGAAATATGAATGGTCAACTTTGCACCGGTGATGCAGTGCTTGGAACAGTGTGCTAATTCAGTTCTTACCTGTCAGAAAACCCTCTTATTACAGTGATAACCACATATATCCAGAGCTCATGCAATGGCGCAAAACTTTATACTTGCTATTCTTCTCAGTTTACTATTTAGCCCACAAAGAAGCTCTGCCCATTTCCAATTCCCTGCACTTCCTCAGTCTTTCTGTCCTCTGTTGACCCCCCACACTCCCAGCTCCCAGGTGAGCTTCACCCATCAGGCTGTGAGTGATGCCGACGGCTTCAGGACAAGCCAGGTTCTCACCCTGCTAGGATGGAGGAGGCCTCAGGTCCTTCAGATTGAGCATCTGCAAGACAAGCAAACAAACCAAATGGCTCAGGAATTATTCTGCTAATACAGTACTGTTTTTCCCAAAGATAGAAGAAGGAAAGAAAGAAATGGGAATGAACACAAATCCTATCCTTCCACACACACTGCCTTTGGTTGTGCTCATGTGTTCTTGCTGTGCTACACAATCATGAATATGACCCATTCCTTAGTATGGGGCACTTGGAACCTTTTGGTCTTGGAGAGACACTTGTCTGTCCTACACAGATGTAAAACCTTTCATCTACTGCATGTGGAGGTAAAAAGAGAACAGAAAGTTTCTTGTAAAAAAAAAAAATTAGGGAAATGCATTTAGTTCCTTTTTCACTAGGGTATTTTACTTTGATGTCAATTGCTATCTGAGGAACCCATGAGTAGACTGAAAAATCTTGGACGTTTGTGGATTTTTCTGGGGAGAGAAGACAGAAGCCTGATATGTTTGCCCAATGCAGGGAGAACACTCAACTAGGTTGTTTGCATATTGTTCTCCTTCTAATTATAGGCATATGGAAACACATTCTGTTTTATCTCATTTTTTAAAAAAAAAAAACAAATTAATAAACTGTTGTAGCTTAATCATAACATTCTATAGCATGTCTACAGGTTGTACCCACATCTTTTTTTGCTCATAAATACTGAGGATGATGACCATGGGAATTTAAGAACAAACCTTTCATTTCCCAATAGAAACAAACAAATAAATGTATGCTTTATTTTACATGTGCAGACTTAGCTTCTTCTATTATGACACAATTCATAGTTCTGTAGACAAGGATTTTTTTTTTTACAAACTGAAAAAAGAACTCATTTTTTCAGTAATGATGAGTGCAATGTCACATATCCATTCTTAAGACTTCTACCCTTCCTTTTTCTTTTCCCTTGGGAATTAAGTCACTTACAAGAACATAGTAAAACCTCCTTATCTGTACTTTCTTACAATTAAGAAAATCAGTTTGCTCAATCACATTTTTTAAGAGAAGAGGGCAGTGTATAAACAACTGTAATTGAATTATAGTCATGTCATTTTCATAGATGTGAATTCAGATAACTATTAATGAAGAATTTTAAAATATTGCTTTAGTTGTTCAGATTACCAGATATAATTTGAATACAACAGTATGTAATATAACTACCATTGTTGAATTCCTACCATCTTGTTTAGCAAAGTTCTGTATCATTTTTAATGTTTTTAATTACTTTTTATTCTCTTCAATCGTTTGATAAATCTTGCATTCTTACATCTGGTAACCTGAGCAACCTCATTTTAGATAACAAAACATAGTATAACAACATTGTTAATCCCTATCATTTTGTTTTGAAATCTTGTATTGTTTTTATTGTTTATGTGCTGTTTTGTTTTCATCTTTGTTATTTTTTTATTCTCTTTAAAATAAAAAAATTAAAAATTCCTTTAAAAAGTGTTGTATCTGGGGCTGGGGATTTAGCTCAGCAGCAAAGCGCCTGCCTGGCAAGCGCAAGGTCGTGAGTTGGGTTCCCGGTACTGGAGAAAAACCAAAAAAAAAAAAAAGTGTTGTATCTTAATAGAGTCTTCTGCAAATAAGCACATTGGATGAAACATGAATAGACTTAGAAATGAAGCATTAAGTAGTTAAAACCATCTGTCTTCTTGGCTGTAAGTCTTAGATACCAAGAGCTTTACCAGGTCAACCTGAATGCCTTCAATGGTCACCTCTGACATTTTCTGACATGTTCCCCAGAACGTGGGGATAAAGCAACATCTGGCATCACATTTATGATTTATCATTACATAAACCAAGGATACTGACAGTGCCCACATGGGTAAACCAGAATACACAGAGATTTAGTTTCAGGAGTAGTCACAATTTGATTTATGCCCTGAACTCTTCAAAGGATTTTCCAAGACAAGTAAGATGAAATTACAGTTACATTGTATTTTACCGTTTGCAGAGCCCCTTGGTACACCAGGATTGGATCTATATTTCATTAGGGATCTGTAAAAGAGGTAGGACAGGGTCTCATATGCATGTCTTTTTAGATGAAGAACCCTAAGGTCAGACAAGAAAGGGGCTGACAGTGTCTCAGGACTAGTAAGGGTGAACCTAGAAGTTCTCTACTGTTCTTTCCAATATTCCTTGATGCATTTCCCAGTAGATGCCTCCCGTGGAGCTCAGATCTGCTCTTCACATAATTAAGGGAGCATTAAGGTGGAGATCATGATTATATAAGTGTCACAATTAGAATGTAGCCTTGGGTTGGCTTTGTCAGTTTCTTCAAAAATCCACTTGAGGGTTCCAAAGAAAAAGTAGTGTGCACCATTTGAAGTCTCTGAGAACAGAATGTTTCTAGATGTCAAGAACAGAGAAATGATGGAAAATTTTAAGGCTAGGGAATACAGAGAAGAACAGCACTAAATGGCAGAGTTCAAGCTGGAGCGAGGAAGGATTGGTATCTAAAGAGCTGTGTGGCCTTTGTCACATCACCAGGGGTAGGTGCTAACTTTGTAGACAATGGGCCAATTATGTTGCAGATAGCCATGTTTTTCATACAGTTATCTGAAAAACCTGTTTCTTAGATGAGGAAAGACTAATTAACTTTCTCAAGGTCGTATACATGGGAAGTAGAATCAGGATATTTGGCTTCAGCTGTGGTTGGATGCAGTATGAGTATATTCTCTAAGGTTTCACATGGTGAGATTTAATTCCTGTTGTGAGGTATTGAGGAAGTGGAAATTCAATCTGACTAGTGTTTAGAGTTAGAGCTCTTGGGGGGTGATTGGGTTAAGATCAGGTCACCAGGGAACAGCCTCTGTGAATGAATATTAAAACTTGATTGCTTTATCAGAAGAGTGAGAGAACAGAAATATCTGCTGTTTTCTTTTTTTTTTCTCTCTTTCTCTCTCTCTGTCTATCTCTCCATTTGATACCCTATACCATATTGGGACTTGGACAGCAACAGGGCCACCACCAGCTGGTTCCTTGATTTTGTTCTTCTACAACTGCAACGAGACCAAACACCCCTGTTTCTTTTCTAAACTAAGCCTTTTTTCTTTATAAAGCAACTGTGTCTCATGTAGTTTATTATAGTTATGAAGAACATACTAATACAGCCCTCAAGTCCTCTTCAGCCCAAATACCCTTACCAACTTTGTTGACCTCTGAAAATTTCTTCCATTTCCCAACTTCTGACTCTACTTTGGATACTATGGAAGTTCACTATTAAACCAGACTCTCTAGGTTGGCTTTATTCTATTGAAATGCTGCTCTTTGAGGAAAATTTGCATTGTAAGACTATAAATTTTGCTACTTCCTACAGACTCTTATGGATTGCTACTAAGAACTTCATTCTGTGTTCTGTTCTTGTTTCTTTTGTTTGTTGTTTTTGTTTGATTGTTTTTTTTGTTTTAGGATTTTGTAATTGTTTACTAAAATCTGATTTGGATTTCATCTATTAGATTTTGATGAACTACTCATTTTGCCTTTTTTTCTGCCTCTCCAAATAAAATACCATCTGGCAATCAAAATAACATCTTTTTTTTCTTTCAAAGAAGCCTTTCCTGAAAATTTGGAGTTTCAAATCCACTTTTTAGTTCCCTTAGGGAGCAACTGAATACTTAAGCACTTTATGTTTTTCACCAAATTTAAGAAATTTTCTGCCTCTATTTCTTCAAAGTTTTATTTTGCCTCATTCTCTGTTTTCTTTCATCTTTAAATTTCATTTCTGTGAAAGCTAGGGCTACAGATATTATTCCACCAAGACATTGCTAGTTTTTTCACATAATCATTTTTTCCTGTTCTTAAGACTTAATAATTTCTGCTAATATTTTTTACATCATCCTGAATTGGTTGTTAAATCCATCAGTAAATTTATCATAGATTCTATTAATCTATTTTTGCCATAGAATTTTTATTATTGTCTTTTTATATTTTCTTTTCCCATTTATATTTTCCTTATGTGACATTTCCTATATATTCCTTCACTGTAACTGTTCTTTCATGGTTACAATGAATGCTTTAGAATACTTGTCTGATAATTTTAATATGTGAGTCATCTTAGAGCTATTTTCTATTTATTTCTTTTCTCTTGCATGTTTAATTTTATGTGTTGCAATCCTGTACTGTATACTGGACATTATGAATGATGTTTTGTGGAGACCATGGATTCTGTTATGTTCCACCAAATGATGTAGACTTGTTTTAGCAGTCAATTCACTTGACTGAGCTCAAATTCTAAATTCTAATCCTACTTTCCCTTTTGGGGCAGTCCCTGAAACTGTTTAGATATTTTAGCTTCATACTAACTGTTTGAATATCTCTGTTTGGTTATTTTAGCTTTATGTAAACTACATGGAGTTTGAAGTTTATCTCATGCATGCATATGTCCAGGCTTAGCGAAAATGCCTGGTTAGATTTTATGTGAAGAATTTTGAACTTTTGTCTAAACTGCCACTTTTGGGGGGCTGGGGACTTAGCTCAGCGGCAAAAGCGCCTGCCTGGCAAGCGCAAGGTCATGAGTTCGGTTCCCGGTACCGGAGAAAAACCAAAAAAAAAAAAATAATAAATAAATAAATAAATAAATAAACTGCCACTTTTGCAAGATTCCCCTTACTGACCAGTTGCTGATAGCCCCAAACTCTGTCTTTCCTTCCTGAGTCACTATATCTTTATTCCTGTCTTGTTCTAGTTGAACAATACATCCTTGACTGCGGCCTCCCTTTAGGGACAAAACTGCTAAAAAAAAACCCCAACTCCCTTTATACTGTTTCCTGTTTCCAAGCGTGTACTCCTTTCCAGTTGCTGCTTTTAGTCACTCTCCAAGGACTTCAGATAATTTCTCTTTTATATTTTGTAATAGTTATTTGAGAAGGATTAGTCTCATATTGGATCCTCCTCAACTGCAAAGTAGAACTCCTAAACTCCATTCAAATGGCTTCTTTGAAACATTTATATTCTCTGATTAATCAGGTGCTTCTGAATCACTAAGATGAAAGACTATAATCCATCTTCAAGCAAACCAATGAGAAGGTCCTAAATAGAAGTTTATAGGTATCTTCATTTTGTAGAGATCCTTCTCTGAAGAATCACTATAATCACCCACATTATCATCATCACCATCGTCTCTTAAAGCTCCTCTGTTTCCAAGATTTAGCTATGACAAATTGTTCTGCTATAAACATGGATGCACACACATTGCTGTGGTAAAATGCTTTCAATTCTTATGGGAAAATACACAAAAGGGGAATAGCTGGGTTGAATGGGACCTCCAGTCCTAGCTTCTTGAGGAGTCTCCACACTAATTTCCACAATGATTGCACCAGTCTACACTCCCACCGACAGTGGAGAAGGGTTCCTTTTTCCCCACAGCCTTGCCAGCATTTGTTATTGGTGATTTCTTCATGAAAGCCATTCTTCTTGGGGTGAGATGGAATCTCAATGTTGTTTTAATTTGTGTTTCTCTAATGACCAATGATGTTGAACATTTTTTCATATATTTATTTGCCATTTGTATTTCTTCATCAGAGAAGAGTATACTCATCTGAGACACTCATTTTTGGACTGGGTTTTTTAATTTTGGGGTCCTGATTTCTTAAAATACTTTATATGTTCTAGATAGAAGTCCTTTGTCTGAGGGACAGTTGGCTATAATTTTTTTCCACTCTATGGGTTTTCTTTTCACTCTGCTGGTGATTTCTTTTGATGTATAAAAACTTTTTAATAAGATAAGATCCCACTTGTTGATTCTTTGAAGTATTTCTCATGCAGTGTGGTTTTTGTTCATGAACTCTCTGCCTACCCCTACGTCTTCAAGATTTCTACCTATTTTCTCTTCCAGTAGATTTAGTGTTTCTGTTTTAATATTTAGATCTTTAATCCATTTTGACTTTAGTTTAGTGCATGGTGATAGTCATGGGTCTAGTTTTAGTCTTCAGCATGTGGAAGGCCAGTTTTCTCAGCATGATTTGTGAAAGAGGTTATCTTTCTTCCAGTGAAAATATTTGGCCCCTTTGTCAAAGACAAGATGGTCTAGTGTATTTGTAGTTATGTCTGTATCTTCTAATCAGTTCCATAGATCCTCAGGTTTATTTTTTTGCCAGTACTGTGTTGATTTTAGAATTGCTAAAAAAAGATGTGGTACTTTTATACAATGGAGTATGACTCAGCTATAAAGAAAGATTAAACTCAAGGCTTCTATAGGTAAATGGATACAAATACAGACCATATTCACAAGTGAAATAGATCAGACTCACATATGTAAACATCATATTGCCTTCCTTGTATAACAAACTGAAAAAGTAAATAAAATCCCAAAAGTACAATAGATATTGTGAAAGTGAAAGAAACTGCTTAAAAGGAAAGAACAACTGGGATGGGGGAAGGAGAAAAGAAGGAAGCAAAAAATAAAAAAAAATGAATATACATATATATATATATACGCATGCACACAAGATAGCTAAGATAATTGTACTACTAATTTCTATTAGTTTTTTGAAAGGAACAGTTAGTGCTTCTATTGTGTGATCAATTTTGCGTGACTATATCTGGTAATCTGAGCAACTACTTTGAATATGCAAGATATCAATCATTGTCAATTTCCTATCATCTTGCTTTGAAAATCTGAATAGTTTTTATTCTCTTTAAAATAAAAAAAAAGAAAGAAAAAGCTCATCTGTTTTCCAAAACTAAGAGAACTAATAGATTTATTAGATCATGAAAATATGCATGTGTACAATTTTATCCATTATTGAGTATATATTCAAACTATATAAATTAACCATCATTTCCACAATTTTTAGATTTCACTGGACTTAGGTGACTTGTACTTTTGGTTTGAACCAAATTTGATCTCTAAGAAAAGTCTCCAGTTAGTGAAACTACATTATTAATGATTATATATCACAGACAGCCAAAGCACTGCTTTCAATAAAATTGTTCTCCATAAAACAGGTTGAAGGACCAGAGAGAGTAGATCCAGCAGGAGTTTAAAAAAAAAAGAAGAAATATTTGTTCTGAGTTGGCTGCAGCCCAGCTCAGAATGACTGATTCCTGCTAGTGTTTCACATAGTAACATCGGTGCTCTGCTGGGACGTTTCAGGATAAAATAATTTTGCAGGAGAAAAGACCATCTGGAGATAGAATTCTGAAGTTTTCATTATTCATAGTACTTAGAAGCGCCGAGTTACATATTTTAAGGTCCACGCACGACATGCAAGACAGCCCAGTGCTTACAGCAGTTCTCAAAAACAGATGACTATACCTAGAATTCATGACCAGGTTGACCCTCCTTTTAGGGCTTCAATAAGAAGGAATATTGCACTGGGCGATACTTGCTCACTAACCCTGTATAAAAGGATTTTTGTCTGCCAAATAGTCTTTGAGAATTCTAACTAATCCAAGCTTAATTTTGCAGGAAATTAGGTAGTTAGTTATGCTTCTTTCTACAGAGTTTCTATTCATAAATGCAAGAAAGAATGAATGTAGAATGCCCCTGGTGAGGAATGTACAGATCCAGTAGTCACTGCTTGAGAAATTAATACAATTAAAACCACTAGACAGGTTAGATGTAAAACACTAAAATGATCTTATCCAACCACTACTCTATTTCATGTAAAATTCAGATTGTAGTATTTAAAAGTAAAGATAGTTTACAGATCACACAATCAACCTCTATTGTTTCTGGCCCTGGAAACTAAGGCAGATATTGAAAAGACAAAGTATGAGGTGATAGCAACTTAAATAGTGATTGCCAAAATGTCCATGTAGATAGATGGTGCACTGACTCCTATACCCAGAAGCAGTGTGTGACAAGACTGGCTTCCTCAGAGTTTCATCAAAACATATTATCATACATAATTTATATTTAATCATATCCATTTTTACAAACATCAGACTTCATTGTTTTAATTCGTCTTCACATTAATGAAGTTGAACAAATTTAATGTGCTTTATTAGATAATTGTATTTCTTCTCTGAATATCATATTGTCTGTGTATTATGGGTCATTTACATTTTACTTATTAAAAACTGTAGCTATATATTTCACTTGGTCATTACTTAAATGTTACATACACTGCAAGTATTTTCATGTAACTGTAATTTGTCAAAACTATGTTGGGACATGGATATACATGTAAGAAAAAACATAAATATTTAAATTTATCTTGTATATCTAATATAAGTTTCAGATGCAAAGTCCTACAGCAAAACAAAATTATATATTAGAATAAAATGTAAGAGAAATTTTTAAAAAATTAAAGTACAGAAGGTCTTTATAACAAAACATGAAATATTTACAGATTTTTCCCAGGGGATGTAGCTTAGTGGTAAAGCACTTGTCTAGCATGTGGGTTCAGTCTCTAGTGCTGGTAAAAAACAAACCAAAAAAAATTTTAAAAAGCGACTTACAGATTTAAACTCATCTACTTTCTCTACTAAAAATACACTTAAATGACAGGATTCAATGCAGATTTCATAAGAGCATTCCAGGGAAATAAATTCGTGATTGTGGTGGATAGCTGCATTCTCAAAATGGTTGGAAATTCACATTTTCTCAAACAAGAGCTCCTTAAAAAGTCACTGTTCTAGTCTGAATTATTGTTACATATGAATTACAACCCCCCATTTTTTCTGGCAATACGTTCTTTGCACTTGCCTCAGTTAGCTATAGGAAATTTGCAGATTGGCATGTTCACTGAACTTCCAGTCGCTAGTCATCTTCAAACAGTTGGACAGGCTAAAAATGCTGGAGACTACAAAAAGCTCTGAGCCGTGCAGGGCTTGGGAGAGATCTGCTAAACAGATGTGTCTCATCACTTCACCTCATCCTGGACCATAGGAGCCAGCCTTGATGGATTTGAAATGGTGTTATAATTCTTATGTGTGTCTTCCTCCCTTCTCTGTAGATGAAGACTGTAAAAATAAAAATAACTTCAGGACACTGCATTCTGCATCAGCTCTGTTCATTTTAATCAAAAGCATTACCTATTTTTTAAGAGTTAGGGGCTAGATTAATATAGTTCTGTCACCCTAATGGGGTTTAGGTCTTAAAAGGTCCAGAGCTTTCAGAGATCCAAGATGGATAGAGTTTAAAAAACAATGTGTCATGAATGGGTGTAGCATTAATTTTCAAGTATATCTGCACCCAGTGGTACTCTAGGCAAACTCACCAAGAATGTTCTTGATGGCTAAAAGCTAAAGCTGAAAAGATGAGTCAAGTCTATATTAGTAGTTTTGATCACCAGGGTTACTGGAGCAGCCTCTTGATATTGTTTCTCTTCTATTTCTATGCATTTGTGTTACACTTACTTTGTACACTGAGCCACTTTTGTGAAAATAAAGAACTTCTTGGTAAGGGTCTCTTGGTCCCTTTCTCATTTTATTAGCACCAACACAGCACTGAAAAGGACTAGTTAACATATTCATCATGGTCTTTAAATGACTACTCAGCTAGCACATCAAAGTGATGCATGAGAACCTCACAGATCAGACTATTTTTTTTAAAAGCTTCCCTTATTATCTGTCCACCATTACACAAGGCAGACTAGCCTGCAATAACAGTAACTCTAAGACAATAAGAGGGGGAAAATATCAACTATGTAGTGGGAAACCCTGGCAGATACTTCCTGAACCAAGCAGTCAGAGTAAGCCCTGTAATGAAGCAAATCAATACCCTAAGTATGTTTGTATGAGGCACCTACAGAACATAGACTGCTTTTACACTATTGCGGCCTGATTGTCATTGTGAGGAAACAACATATATCAAAACGGAACTGCAAACTACAGTGTTTTTAAAAAATGTCAATTTTTAAAAAAATGCCAAGGTCATAAAAATGAAGAGAAAGTTTAAGAATAACTATTCTAGACTCAAGGAGAGACTTAAAAAATAAAAGTGAATACATTCATATATCACTTTGGATGTTCTGTCATTGTAAAGCACACAACTGGGGCAGTTGACAAAATTGGAAATGGTCTGTCAATTAGAATTTTATAAATGTTAATTTCCTGATTTTAATATTGTGCTGTGGTTCTATAAAATGTCTTTGTTTTACTTGTACAGTCATCTGACCATGTCTAGCTATAGGGTGAAAATGAGAAATTCCATCTATTTGCCAAGCACATGGGTTGGTTAACCATCAGGGCTCTACAAGCCAACATGAGAATAGATGCTAGAACTAAACAGTGTCATATCATGAAGCACATGTTCTTGGAAAAATTGCTTGAAAAAAGACAAACTCACATAAAAGGATGATCTATTTTAAGATTCTAATGGGAAAGTTCATGAATAAGGATGAAGCTATCTGTGGACCCATTTGGACTGGACTGGGAACCTCAGGGACTGAGATTTCATTCTTCCTCTCAGGACCCTCACCTCTACTTTCCTGTACGTGTCTCCCTCTTGCTGGCTTCCTCTACCTCCCAGTCTCATGTCTACACAGCAAGGAGCACCAACTTTGCCACCAACCGGCAGTGCTTGTTAGATCTCAGCTCACAAGGGATTGATCCTCTGTGAAGGGCTTGGCCAAGACATGCATTGAAGAATTTCAAAAGCAGTTGTCTGTCCTCGAATGGATTACATACAGTTTAAGAAAGATGAGGCAAGGTCATATGATGCTATGGTTTAGATTTTGTTTAATATTACAAAGATGGGTGTGCTGGAACCTTGGTCCTCATTATAATGGTATTGAGGCAGGAGGACTGCAAGTTCAAGCACAGCCCAGGCAACTTAGTGGCTTAGTGAGATTGCATTTCCAAATGTTTTTTTAAAAGGGCTGGGCAGGGGCAGTGTAGCTCAGTGCAAAGAACCTGGGTTCTACCTCTAGAATCACAAAAGAAGAAGAGAGAGAGAGAGAGAGAGAGAGAGAGAGAGAGAGAGAGAGAGAGAGAGAGAGAGA
>NW_004955465.1:7357427-7400001 GCF_000276665.1 Chinchilla lanigera | reverse complement strand
AGAGAGAGAGAGAGAGAAAGAAAGAAAGAAAGAAAGAAAGAAAGAAAGAAAGAAAGAAAGAAAGAAAGAAAAAGAAAGAAAGGAAGGAAGGAAGGAAGGAAGGAAGGAAGGAAGGAAGGAAGGAAGGAAGGAAGGAAGGAAAAGAAGGAGCCTGACCTGTCTTCATTGTCTTTCCTCCTCTCTCACCATATGACTTCGTTCTTCAGGGCTCTGGCCAGTGATCCGATCTACTACAAGGCCCTTAGGAAAAGCAGATGCCAGCACCATGTTACTGTACCTCCAGAACTATGAACTACATAAACCTATTTCCTTTGTAAAGTATTCAGCTTCAAGTACTTTGTTAGAGTAATACAAAACAGACTAACAGACACACCAGTCTCTCAAACTGTCACAGAATATTGTAAGAGGAGATTCTCCCAGAACAGTAAATGGTCAGGATGAGAGACAGCGCAGACAAGATGAAACCTGGAGGATACTTTGGAATGATTATCATCTGGGGGGAGGAAATGGAGAACAGCCATAAACTTTTCTAGAAATTAAAAAAAATGCAATACAGATCTTGAGAACAGCAAATCCAACAGCCAAAGTGAGAATGTACAGTAAACATGATAAAGGGAATTACTCCAAATAAAAAACACCGTTGGAATTTTCCGAAGCCCTTTCCCCCAAGAACATAGGGATAGAAATAGATGAAATTCAGGAGACACAAACAGGCAGAAAATCAACGGGATCTGCAGTTAAACTGAAAGGGAACTCAGACCTGTGACATTATCCCTCCTGCGACAAGCTTTCTGCTTTTACTTGAATCTTTCCAGAGACTCAGAAGGTCTGGGTAAATCTGGAAGCTGTCATAAAACACCATCTGTCCTAAGAAAATGGGTGCAGAGGTGACTGTTTCCCAGGGGATTTTCCCAAGTGCTGTCAGCACGGATTTGCAAGCTGATCAAATGCCTGACAAGAAAGTAAAAACCCCACAAAGCGAATCCCTGAAGTTGTGCTCACAAAATGAAGGGATGCCAGATATGGGGGCTGGACTGTGGGGTGCCATTCACTGGTGAAAGAAGGGGGAAAGGAAGAGGAGTGGTTTGTGCTAAATCCCAAGGGGGGAAGAGAGAGGAAGGAGAAACATGGGGGAGGTATAAAGAGGACATAGAGGGGTGGCCATCTGAGGATCAGTCCCATCTGTGCAGATGCAGATTCCTCAGTGTGTCTTAACTTTAGGCTACCTGCTGAGAGCCCAACTCTTAACCTCAGGTAGGGTTAACTCTAAATGCCATTTAAATGCTGCACATGCTCAGTCTCAGTTAGCTGACAGACTCAAATCTGTCCTCCTAACCTCTCCTCCAGGAAGTTATCCAAGCATCTAAGAAGGAACTATTTCAGCCTCCTTCTGCCACCATTGATTGATAAGAGGTGGCTTTCTCCAAGTTTATGAGGAAACCAGGTACTGCATTTTGCATAAGTTTAGGCTGCAGTCTTCTGCTGGGTAGGTAAATATCGGTGCTGCTTCTTAGACTCCAGATGAGTCAGATAGTGCCCAGCAAAGCAGTGCCCATGGTTCCTGTTTGCTTTGAGAGAGTCCAGAATGTTTTCTAACCAAATCCTGGGCCACTGTGCAGAGTCAGGGTGTCTTGGTTACTTTTCCTTCGTTGCTAAGACAAAATACCTGACACCCAGAATTAAGGAAAGAAAGGTTCATTTTGCTCACAGTCTGTGGAGGTTTCAGTCCATACTTGGCTGACTCCAAGGCAGGGTGGCACATGCCAAAGGGCAACCATTCATGGAGGCGGAAGATAGCAAAGCAACAAGAGCAAAAATGGACGAGTGCTGGCAAGCAGCCTCTTTCTCTCCCTTACAGTGTATACAAGCTACCTGCCCCAGGGCCGGTGTAGCACTCACATACATAATTCCAGCACTGGACCGTGAATCAATCATAAACTCTAAAAACCTGCCCCATGACTGCATGTGGCATTGGGAGGACATCCAGACACAAATCATAACCCAGGGTAAAGACAGCTGCAGACTTATTGAGGAATGTTTCAAAACCTACTGGCTGGGCAGCTGGAGCTCCTGGAAACAGAGAAGAACAGGCAGCAATGGTCTACTGACTCCAATAAGTGCTTGAGAGAAATGTGGGAGAAGCCTCTAAACATGGAATCTTAACCAAGAAAGAGCTAAATGCATGCAGATAAACAGGCATAGGAACATCTACCAAAGACACACACACACATGAGCACACACACAAAGGGACCCCTGGCAACAGGGGCAGTGAGTGCATGGAGCATGGATACTTCTTCCTCTTCCACAAGTGACAGCATGGACTCCTTGTGGAATGGTGCCAGGCACTGGCTGGAGTCCCTTTAGTGAATGGAGGACCAGCTGACCTGCGGGTGAAGAAGTCTCAAGGATTTTCAGCACAGATATGGTCACTGGCCCCGAATGGGAGCAGATCCTTTGGCAGAAGCTGTAGAACCTGCTTCTTCACCTGGAAAAAAAGGAAAGGAGGACAAGAGCCCTTCCCCTGGGCTCACGTGAGATTATGGACTTTGAGTCCCATCAGGGCCTGCTACTGCGACAGAGGCTTGGGATGGAGGCGGACAGGTGGGACCCTGTCTTTGGGAAGTTTTCCTTTCTCTCTTGCTTTGTCCTCCAGAGGCTGAGAAGGTTTCATTATGGGAACTCACTGAGCCAAAATGCCTTCAGAAGGCAGGACTCTCCCTTATTGCCCTGGCTTCTGGATGACATTAGAATTATACATTTGTCTATACAGTTGTCCCTCATTATATCGCTGTTTAGTTATTGTGGCTTCACTGTATCATGGTTTTTTTTTTTTAAAGTATGCCTAATTCTTTATCAGGGGTTTTCACTATATCAAGGGATTTTGTGGTATATAGGTATTTATATAATATTTATGATTTTAATTACTTTCAACTAAAAATTTAAAACAATATAAAAATAGAAAAAGTGTTAATTCAAACATATTAAAAGAATATTAAATTGAAATAAAATACAGTATGTATTTCTTCAGGGGATGAATACCATAGTGTGCACAATGGAAATGCAGCACCCACTTCCGCTTGTGCAAGCTTGCCCGTGTGAGATTGTACATGGCACACTATTGGCTGATGGAAGGGAAGGTGACCAACCACAGCACTGTGTTCTGTATCCTAGGCACTGACTGGCTCAGTGACTGTAGAGTCGGTCTGTTTGCTGTCCTGCACTGTATCCATATGTTCAGCATTTCTCCTTGTCCCCTCACTTTGAGTACCCATATAGAATTTTACATGTTGTTAAAATTATGTAGGTTTCAGAGTGTAGAAATTGTTTAAGAGCATATGAAGTGTTTATAAGAGTGTGGGAAAGATTAATAGACTAGGAAAGGTTTATAGGAATGTGGGAAGGGTTTATAAAGCCTTCAAGTATATATAAGTAATAAAATATAACACCACTATTTGGCAGATTTTCACCTATTGCAAAGGTCTCTGGAATGTAACTCCCGCAATACGTGAAGGATCATTGTATCTGTGTGTAATGTGTGGTATGATTCAATATGAGACCCACCCAATATATGATATGTAAATATATTTTAACTAATGTATTTATATTAAATGTGCTTATAATATGTACAACTATACATTTTAATGCATATATGATAGATACTACATATTTCATCTTACATTATATGGTACTATATATTACATATATGTGCATATATGTATTTTAATGAAACCCAGAACCCAGTGTAACAAGGAGATTACTGTATATAATTTAGTATATGTATATTTTATATATACTATATGTACATACATATATGTAGATACCTTTGATTTAATCAACAAGCTCTTACCTGCCAATTCCCAAGTACGCTATTCTAGGCCCTTCAAGTATGGTAACTCAATGAATATTCAAACAGCCCTGATATTGCAGCAGCCTGTATCATCTCCATTTTACAGATGGGAAAACCAATGCCAGACAGACTAAGTAATATGTTCCAGGTCACACAAGTAGCAAAATAATGGGCTTCTCTTTCATTTAGATTATTGTCAGGATTAAATGTGTTTTGCGTATTCAAACCACATTGCATTTAACACTTTGTGAAATGTAGTGTAGAAGCAAATGTAAGTTAAGTCTTGTTAACCTATGTTGTGTTGTGTTATCCTAACTACAATAGGCATCCAAATCTATAAACAACCCAAAACATCAAGATCTTGTCATTGTTTGTGTTCTCTAATTCCTACACTGATTTTTTTAAATCACATACCTCTCCAATAAAATTGCTCCTGCTTCTCAGCTGAAATTCCAAGCACTCAGTTGACTTTAGCAGTTTGGAAGGAAGTTGAACATGTAGAATGTGATCTGTTTTTCTGAGGCAGTGAGGTCCTTAAGATGATTTTAGTACACACAGGTTCTCTCCTGCAAGGCAAAAGCAGATTTGGAAAGCAATCTACCTTCCATACACAGACAAATCTGCTAACAGTGCTGACAGATGCACAAAATGTAGTGCAGTCCAGAAAGGGGTACGACAAATCCAAGGAAAACTGTTTTGGCAAGAACCACTTGGTGAATGCAAGAAAGAAAGCGCTGAGCTGCAAATGTCACTCCCTGTCACATGGAAGTCTCAGCTGGGTGAAGTGTCCACCTTACCTCCAACCACTGAGCAACTAGGAGCCTGACTAATATTTATTATTCATAAGAAACAGAGCCAGGGCGTTTCAGATATTTGCAGAGTGTTACAAGCCTTAATGAGGTGGGGGAAGCTATCTGTTCTGCTCCCTGGTGGCGCCCAACTGTGTTTATTTGAATGTGTGATCATTAGACTGCACAAGTCTCTCTGGGGCTCAGTGCCCGACGTGCATTACACCCTGGAGAACGTAAAAATACTTTAATTAACAATAGGAGTGGGCAGGCCTGCTGAGTCCCTTCTGTCACCATCCTTGGGACCTGAAGAGCCAGGGCTCACTTGTCACCTTGCCATTTTTTCATTATCATCATAAAAGAAAACCTTAAGCAACAATTTTATTTAAATTCAATGTGAAAAGACCTCTAAGTATTAGATTTTTCACTCTTCTACTTCCTTTGGCTTGGCTTTATTAGTAACTAACGTCACAACAACATATTCACACGTCCTATAGCATGCTCTCTTGGGCTCATACACATGCACTGTGAACCTGATAGATCTCTATATTTCTAATGCTCTATAAATACTACAATACTCAGGGGTGTAGAGATGAAGAACATGCCAAATTGGCTTGGAATATGCATTCGTTTGAACATGTAAATTTATATCAGTCAATTACTCAGTCAGATAAATGCTTTGGTGCATTAATTGAAATAAAATACGGTACTGGCAGGTTCCTGGCACATTATCTGGCAAAGAGATTTTTGTTTGTTTGTTTGTTTTCAAATGTGGAATCAGTGGTTTCTATTTAAGACTGCATGAGAGGCAACCAAAATTTTCAGGCCACCAGAGTGGGCTCCCAAACCACTGCCAGCCCTCACATGAAACCCCACATCCATGGCTAGCTTGTGAAGTTTGAACATGAACCTCAGCAGAGCTTGCTGTATGCTCAAGAGCAGGACAATGCTCAGTCACTCAGATAGTGAACTTTCTTATAGATCAGGGTTACTGTACATTTTCCTCTTTCTTTAATTAGTATGTGGTTGCAATTCAAAATATGTACACACACATATATATATATCACATGTTGAGCCTTTTTTCTTCCCCTATGCCTCCTTCCTTCCTGTCTCATTCCACATGAGATGTCATGGCTTATATCTAAATGTCCCCCCAAACTCTCATGTACTTATAGGTGGGGTCTTGGGGAGGTGACTGGATCATGGAAGTGTGATATTAAATGTGATGTTGGGAGACGAAGTGTGGTCGGAGGAAGTGGGCCAGTGGGGGGTGGCTGGAAGGGCAAAGCGCTTTCCCTCCTCCCAATCTCTCTCTGCTTCCCTTCCACACGCACTGAGCTGTTTCTCCTCCACCGTGCTCCTCTGCCATGCCACTCTGCTTTGGAGGCAGCTGACAAGGGACTGAAACCATCTACAAACTGTGAGACAGAATATCCCTCTCCTCCTTACAGTTGTGTGCATTATTTCTCAGCAACTAGAAAGTAACTAAATAGGTCTCCTTCCCATCTCCACCTACTCTACCTCTCTGTTTCATATCATTTATTTTGATCTTTAAATTATTTATACTTTGGGTTTCTCATATAAAAGATACCACATGATATTTAACCTTGTGTGTGGGATTTGCTTCACTTAGCATTATGAACTCAACGTGCATCCATTTTTCTACAAATGTTCCCTTCTCTATGGCTGAGTGGGAATCTACCATATTCATACACCACGTTTTCCCTATCCAATCATCTGTTGATGGGATACAGGCAGCTTCTAGGATTTAGCTACTGTGGTTGTGCTGCTATAAACATGGCTATATGACAAGGACACCAGCTGGGATGGAATTCATAATTATGGCATCATTCTACCAATGAATAAGTACTTTTGGAGTGGTGCCTCTCACTGATATAAGCCCCCACAGCAGTGGGGTATCATAATGGGAGGAGAAATCAGTACCTGAGAAACATTTGTAGAAAATTAAACGTATACATGTGAAATGGGCATTCTCACCTACTTGAAATACTGTTTTCCGAGGTATGTTGGAAAAAATTTTTTTGAAGTGATAAGTGGAATTAGAACAGAATGTAACTGAAGGAGACCCAGTACTTGGGAGGCTGAGGCAGGAGAATCACCAGGGAGTTCAAGCACAGGACAGTGGATCACATAGTGAGACCCCGTGTCAAAATTAATTAATTAATTAATTAGGGAATGGTTTTAGATTCACAGAAAAGTGTGACAGTGTTACAAAGAGCTCCCACAACCCCCTCACCCAGTGTCCCCTATTCTTAGCATTTTATGTTAACCTATTACATTTGCCTCCATTAATGAAGCTTTGGTGATACATTAACATATTACCCATATTACTCAGCTTTCCTTTCTTTCTGCTTAATGTTCTTTTTCTGATCTAGAATCCCTATCAAGGGTACCATATCACATTCAGTCATTACATCTTCTTTGGCTCCTTTGGAATGTAAAATTTCTTATATTTTTCCTAGTTTTTATGACACAATTTGGAGAAACAGGGGTTCAATACCTTGTAGAATCTCTCAGTCAGGACTTGCCTGATGTTTTCCTCATGATTAGGGAATGTTTATATATTTGGGAGAAAGACCACAGAGGGGTGTTGTTTTTAGCACATAATACCAAGAGTGTCTACTACAAACAGGAACTCATCACAGGTGCCATTATTTTCCTTCCTATTGCCACAAAATATTTACAAACCTCTAGCCCTCACACAAGTAGACCTATAAGAAATCAGCCATATCCACAAATTCCTGGGACTCAAACTCAGGACCTTGCCCTTGCCAGGCAGGCACTTGCACCACTGAGCTAGATCTCTGGCCTCCATTTTCAACATTAACATTAAATATTAAAAATACACAGAGGTTGTGAGCTATCATGCAGAGAATGTAGTTTCAACCTCGTTCTAGAAAATTATATTGATCTTGACTTACCAGTAAGTGAGAAATTTCAGCAATTGTTTCAAGAAAAAGCTGAATCATTATATTCATTGACTTGGTGATTTTACATTTTCAATGCTCATGTCACAGTTGAGTGGCTATCAGTATATTCATGCGATGATTTGTAGGGTCAAGAAGATGAGCATTTGTTAAGCACCTGCTGTGTATGTGTAGACATTTACATATTCTACCTCATTTAGTAATGACGGTAACCCTATGGCTCAGGTATGACTGTACGCATTTACACACGGGGAAATGAATATTCTGGGGACTGGGTGGCATCAGTGATGAATGGTGCAGCAGAATGTCTGAATGACGTATATTTGTTCTGCAGTCCACCCCTTTCCTGATGCAGTTTATCATGGTGCATTTTGAGCTGACATTCACTGATCTTTCTATGGGCCTTGAAGTGTCTTCATTAGGGGTGCGAGACCTTAGGTCTCTGAGAATATTGTCTTCAAGAATCTTCTGGGGAGAGAAAAGGTTTGCTCCTTATAGACATTTCTACAGCCTTGTATGCTTAATAAAAAAGTTCTTTACATTTCTTCATTTATTCTATATTTAAGTAATCCCTGGACTCTTTCATAATGATGTCAAAACAAATGCATTCATTAAAATTTCTCATAAAAATTTACAGGAGCTACCCACAGAATCCAGTGAAAGTGACTTCAGTAATAGAGTGGTATAGAAAATACTTTACTTGTATTAATACTTGATTAGCATGAAAATGGCTACAAAGCATATGTGACAAAATAGAGATCTTTTTCTTCAATATACAAGGAGCTGGTAGAACATAACGTGAGAAAAATAGCATAATGGAATCACAAACCAAGCTCAGGAATAGGTATTTTTTTTCAAATGAAGAAGTAAAAGTGATGAGTAAATATATGAAAAAATTATTTAACCACTTTACTAATCAAACAAATGCAAACCAGAACAACAATATGGTTTTCAACACATCAAATTAATAAATATTATAGCCAGAGTCTACAAGAATGGAAATGAACGACTTTTAGTAATATCTATTATAGTTTAAATTTGCATATCCTTTGAACCAGAAATTATTGAGAACTTACTCCATAAAAATATTTGTTCAAATATGCAAATATATGTTTCCCTGGATACTAACTGTGTCACTGTTTGCAAATTATAAATCAGACAAAGCAACCCAAAAGTCATTGGATGGGGCCTTGTTGAAATAAATTATGGCACTTATGCACCAGACAAAGTTATGCAAATTATTTAAGAGGACATAAAGTGGAACTACCTTATGTTTTCCAGTGAGAAAATCATATTTCTTTAAAGTTTATATTGTTTACCCTATGTGTTTGTCAACATATACGGCTTTACCTACACATTGCCATACTTACCTTTTATATGTATCAGCAATGGGCTATGCAAGAAAGAGAGCCCTAGTCTTTTGTATCTCACACTATTTGCATCTGCAAACAGGCCAGCAATTTTGGAAAGTATTTGTAAACAAATTCAGAATACTAGAAGAATTGCAGTGTTCATTGAAAACACGTTAGATTGGTGTCATTGTACATTACTAACTGGGTATCAGTTAACTACACACAAGGACCTTGATCCAACACATCCTAGGAAATTTCAAAATCTCAAAATCATTAAGTTATGTAAAGTTCTTCTTCAAACATATGGATTGCACAAAGAGAAAAATTCCAAATTTGATTCATCTTTTCTCTAATTTTCTTATCACATGCTGAATGTTGCAGAGTGGAAAACATAAATAAACATTATTTGTAATATGCTCATGTACTATTAACTTTAACTGTTATTCAACGCTAATCTACTTGAAAAGAAATTAGCATCGAGTGTTTTGCTAATCCTTCATCTCTGTTTAGTCAAGGGCCATTTAAAGAGAACCAGCCACAGGCAAATCATCTGATCACTTAGAAATATCTTAGATATGTTATGCTGGTGAGATGATGAGCTGAATGAAGTAACTGCCCTCAGCCCCAGAGGTAAATACATGATCTGCAAAATCACTAACTGACAAAAAATAGGAATTCTCCTTGGCGTGGGTGGGACTGGCCCAATGTGGGGCTGCAGCATAAAATGAAGCTTGGTACAGAAAAAAGTGAATTCACTCATATCTATGAGACCTGCAACTGCAAGTTATTGCCTGGTATCTTTTGAACTAAATATAGAACAATGACAGCTCTGGATTTGATTAGATACTTCTGGGCCTTAAATTCATCTCATATCTTATGGATTCTCAGCCTCATTTTTGATGCCAGACACCCCTAAGATGAAAATAGTTATTCCAGCCACCCTGAGGAAGAAATGGTAAAATGTCACCCATGATTCCATAGTATTGGGAGCCGCGGAAGCTGGAAAGTAATTACATGTGCAGGACAAAGCCAGCTCGAGAACACGGGAGCTCCTTAAAGCACGTAAACAAGTCATTGTAACTCATCAACTGATTGCTGGACAGGGAGATGAAAATTAACCAACCTCTTGGTATAAATAAACGCTCTACTCTTCTTGAGTAGTTCCCCTGCTCCGTTGAGAGAGAGGACCTCCACCCGATCCCAGCATTTTGTCTCTTGTCTATTTTTTCCTCATTCTTGCCGCTGTTCCTTCCCAGGGTGCAGCAAGAACCCAACGGATCCCTACCTCGTAGTTGTGAAAAACTCTCAAAGGACAATGGGTCGTTATAATGGTTGTTATAACTTAAGAGTAGAAAATGTGATCCCCTGAAGTATTTCAGTTGAAACACCACCTCAAGCAGAAATTCCATCTTGAAAAATAGCCTATTATGAACAATAAAGGAAAGAGCTATGAAAAATAAATTAGGAATGGTTTGCACCCTGATTGGTCCCAAAGAGTGCTTCAAATAGCAGCAAGCTCTGGAAATAGCAGCCCAGTTCAGCCCAGTTGTACATACTGTCTAGTCTGTGGGTTCTTGGTCACACACTGTGGTCTTTTTGGTAACCTCTAGTCACAAAGGTAAAGCTCAGTGGTACAAGGCACTGTTATGGCTTACTTCCAATGGCATTCATTTTCAAATCCTTGCATAGCATTTATATGGAATAGCACATACAAAGTTTTAAATAGTAATAGACAAACCTCAAAGGCACCAAGATTTGGACAGGCCAAAGTCTAGCTCCTTGGTTGAATGAATCATAATCTCTTTGATGTAACGTCTAGGGGCAACCTCTTTAAGATCTCTGTTTCCTACACAGTCACAACTCTTCTTCACATACCAGTATCCAGCTTGAGACACAAATAGATTAACAGAGAAAAATTTGAATCTAAACTATCTAAACTAAATGGCTATTTATTTTTTAAGTCATTATGGTTCACGCTTTTGTTTTTACTTATCAAAGAAAATTTCCAGACAAATTCCATATCTTTATAGCTTGGCACACAGTTGATGGGTAGTTGAAGAAGGAATACTAGAAAAAGAGAAGGAGTTTATCTGAGAGAGTTGTGAATTAACTATCTGATCTTATCTTCGACGCCCAGATTTCCTGTAGTAGGAGTCAGTTACTAAGCCAGTGAACACCAAGACATTTCAGTGTGTAAAGAAAGGGGGTGGGAAAGTTCCATTTGCACTGCCAGAAAAACCCAGAGGTGGCAACAGCAGAGAAAAAAGAAAACACGATTTCTTGGATAAGAGCAACTAGTACAATGGGCTAAAATGCTAGCTCCGAGTTGTGAAGGCAGGCCCAAGGGGGAGTCACATCAGGTTAGGTATTTTACAGTGCATGATTCCACAAGGCCAGAGACCTTAAATTCAGAGGATATTGTGAAAGCATCTCCATAGTATGCCTGTGTTCATGCACTGTCCCCCCACAGTTTATGCATTTGAACCCTAACTTATCAAAGTGGCAGTGCTGGGAGCTGAAGCTATTGGGAGCTTACTGGGTCATGGGGATAGAGTTGTCCTGCGTGGATTCATGCCTCTGCCGTGAGGATAGCTTAAGTCTCACATCGGTGAGTGAGTGCCTCTTCTTGTGGGATTGGGTTAGTTACCATGAGAACAGGCTGTTTTAAAGCCGGTTCACATTTGCTTCTTCTGCATGTACCCACCTGTCCTTCCAACTCAACTTCTGCTGTTATGAAGCAGCATAAGCAGCTTGCCAAAGTTCAGTAGATGCTGGCTGTCTAACTTCCCAGCCTCCAGAGCTGTGAGCCAAGATCAAACCTCTTCATAAATTACTCAGTGTCAGATATTCTATTACAACAGAAAATGGGTGAAGACAATACTCCTGACCAAATCTGTGTGGGAATAAAAATAAGATCTCAAAATTTATAGGTCAATATTCCCACATCTCCAGTCTTCTATTTTCTGATAAACTTCTGGTCACCCTTAAATGTATTATGCAGAACCACTGATAAAGTCAATAAGTATCTATGGATCCAGTCATATGTATGAATCATATGGGAAATACTGCTGTGAGAAAGATTGGCGTGATTCCTGCTCTGAGGACCTGACACCTGGTGAAGTGCTTGGGGCTCTCCTAGGGCTTGTATCACTTGCATTTGGAGCGTCTGTTCTGTTGGCTCTGAGTGGCAACCACTGGTGTCCTTTCTCTGTCCCATGTTGTTTGAGGATGATTCCTGCCATTTGCCACACCCAGCCAGCTCAGGGCCCAGCAGCCATGCTGCTTCTCTGATGGTCAAATTCTCCCTCGGCTGGCAGTGTCCCAGTAAGTAGGCAGATGATTATGCCCAGTTGCTGCTCAGCAAGGATGATTAAACCACTGGTGACATTTTTCCTTGTGGTAGAAATTTCAAACACCCATGTTGATGACACCTTTCCCTCTCCACTGCCCACAGAAATTTTTACTCCATGTAGAGTTTTACTGATAGCCCATTCAGTAAATAAAAATCTCAAGAAATTTGCATTCTTGAAAAACTTGGGAGAGGAAACTACACCCACACAAATGTACACACAAACATACACACATAGACATACATATACATATATAAATACATATCATATATATGTATTGTACAGTTATCAGCTGGTGGTTACCATTGCTAAGAAGAAAAACAAAGTAGAGTTAGCAGACAGAAAGGAAACTCTTACACTGAGTGGTCAGTAAGGGTCACTCTGACAAGATGTCCTTTAATCTGAGCCAAAAGAAAGTAAAAGAGCTGGGGGAAGAGCATCGCAGGCAAAGGGACCTACATGTGCAAAGAGCTCTAAGTGGGATTGCATCTTACACCTTCAAGTAAGCCCAAGGAAGGCAGTGTACTTGTTAGGAGAGTAGCTAAGGAAGAAATGGGGATGGGTAGTAAAAGAAGGCAGATCACACAGAGTCTTGCAGGTATTGGATTTTCTTCTGGGGTAGATAAGCCATTAGAGAGGGATGTTGTACAGAGGAATAATATGATCTGACTTAGATTCATAATCACCTCATCACTCTGACTGAAGTGCAGTAAATATACTAAAAGGGGCTAAGAGGAGGTGAAGGGAGATCATATGGGGATTACTGAATGATGCAGGAGAAAGATGCTGGTAGCTTGAATCAAGGTGATAGTAGTGAGGCTAAAGAATATGACTGAACTAGAATTTTCTGCTGCTTTGGATGAGAAGTAGGAGAGAAAGAGTGTTAGGGATGAGTCCAAGTTTTTAAACCTGAGTAAATGGACAAGTAGAGCTGCTTGTCTTTGTGGAATTGAGGAGTCTAAGAAGAATATGATCAGAACTTTGGCTATGGAGATGTTGATTTCAAAGTGCCTGTTAAGAAATGAGTGGAGATTTTGATTAGGCAGCTGAATATATTTCTGATTGGAGGAAGGGAAGAGATGTAGGCTGGTACTCAAATGGAGAAATTTCATCTTATAAATTTATTGGACTGGATTAAATCAACTAGGAACCAAGAATTCATAAATAAGAGAAAAGTTTGGAAAGCATCTTCTGAAGGACACTGGAGACCTACAGTAGTAGGGCTAAAGAAAGGATCAGAATGTGGCAAAAGAAAAGCAAAACCCTGAACACACATTAATGTGCTATCCTGAAGGCCTGATGAAAACAGTAGATCCAAAAAAATGGGAATGATCAACCCATCTAATGTTATAGACATGCTGAGTAAAATAAGTCTAAGCACTGACTGAGAATTGAAGACTAAAGTTGACACCATGAGGGTCATTGGTCCGGTGAGAATTTATTTTCAAAAGTGGGACACTTTTGAGAGCATAAAGATGTGTTTTAGTAATCCGTTACTGTATAACAAAATATCCACAACTTCGCTGCTTCAAACAACAGACACTGATTATCTCCTGCAGAATTGTCTCCAGAATTTGACAGTGGCTTTGCTGGATGGTGTTGACCCATGACTGATCATGAGATGGCAACCAAATATGGGTGGGGGCTGCAGTCATCTACAGGCTTGGCTGGGGCTGTAAGATCTGCTTCCAAGTTGCTCCTTGCACAGCTGGCTAGGTCAAGCTAGAGCTGCTTGAAGCTATTTCATGCTGGGAGCTTCAGTGCTTCCTCATAAGGACGTCTCACAGGCGTCTTGAGTCTTCTGACACCATGGAAGGAGACTTTCTGCAGGTCAGGTTGTTCAGGAGAGACACCTGAAGCAGTCACACAGGTCAGCCTTCCTTGTCAGGGATGGGACCACAGAATAATGTGAATAATTCTAAGACAGGACAAGTGGGGTTTGGGGCATCCTGAGGGATGGCTACAAGACGTTATTAACATTTATGCCCAGACAGACAACAGGTATAAACTGCCTCCATCCCAAAGACCCTAAAATGTGTCATCATCTTATTCTTTGTTGGCTTTAAATAGAACAGTTTCAAGGGAGTAGAATGATTAGAGATAATAACTACATTGCTGAAACTGAAGCCCTGAGCATTTGGTCAGCTGCTGGACTGAAAATGAGCTCTTTCCCCAGTCTTCCCCACTAGACTTGAGGTTGGTAGAATAGTGAAGATGACTGATTCCATTTTGCCATTAGCATAGGGTCAAAGTGTAGTAGATACACAATGGAATTTTATTCACCTATACTGAAGGATGGATTCATGGCATTTGCAGGAAAAGAGATGGATCTTGAGACCATAATGTTAAGTGAAATATGCCAGACACAGAAAGTTAAACACTGTATTGCTTTTCTTACATCAAAAACACAAAATACAAATAATGAATGAAATTAGACACAGTTTTTGGAGATGAGGAGGCGGATGAAGTGAAGAGGGAGTAAAAGAAAAGGGGATTGGAAATGACCAAGATATGGTATGTACAGCTTTTCAAAACAAGTGTACATATTGTGTATTGCAAACATACGCCAATAAAGAAAAATTAAAGCAGTAGGGAACTTAAGCAGATTTAAAATAGAAATTGCTAGTAACATTGAGCACTTACCTCCTGCCAAGCCCGAAACTCATGTTAATGAGAACAAACATCGTATTCTTCACCTACCCTCTTTACCTCTCTTATTTAAGTACATTCTTGTTAAGTACAATCTATTAGTGTACCAAACAGACCTAGACATGTAGTATGTCTATAGTATGCCTATAGTATGCCTATTTTGAACTTGAAAAAAATGTGAAACTCTACAGGTAGAGGACACAAGAGAAGAACTAGAGGGGTGAATACAGATGGAGGTGTCCATCCTCAGTCTTTAGGAGCTGTCCCTGCCCAAGCTATTGGACAGGGATTTGCAGCCATCTGGAGGCTTCCCTAGATCAGTGCCTCTTTGGAATGCAACACAGAAGCAGGTACCAAGCTGAGCTGGCATGCAGAAAACTTAACGTGTCCATTGATGTGGCAAATAGGAATAAATTCTAGTTCTTGTTAGCACTGCAATTAGTCCTTGTGGTCACTGGAGCAGTGAAGTGAGGCGGAATCGGTGCCACCTGTCTGACTGTCCTGTATAACCCCCACACAAAACGTATCCAGATTGGATAGAAAAATCCTTAACTTTCAGTGGCTACCTGCTTTAAATTAAGAAAGGGACCAAGGAGAGGGAGCAGCATGGAGGTGACATTCAATTCCAACATCTTCCTCTCGCTGTGAGTCTACACTACCTGTGCTCTTTGAAGCAAGACAAGCTCTCCTGAGCAGATGCTCTCTACACTTTACTTCTCACTTAATCAATACCAGTGGGATTTCCAGCAGTCTCTTTTGAAAAGGTACAGCTTATATAGAACACATGCATATGGTAGAAACATGGGTAATGGATTGAGTCTGCAGCCAAGGTCTCGCAAGGCCAAGGCACAATCCCAGACTCACCACTGCCCATGAAATACGGCCTCAACAGTCTGTCCTCTGCATCCCTTCCTTCAAATGCACTAAGGCAGGCAGAGGACAGGTGCTACCATGTTAAAGGAAGCACACTGAGCTTCTTTACAGCCCAGTCTTCCCAGCTAGCACATTCAGTTGCAGTTTATTGCATCATTGCAAATGAAGCCCAATGGGAAATGATGAGTCACATTAATATTGCACACTGAACAAGGGGGAGAGAGTGTTTCCACACTTTCATTCCCACTCCTTGTTCCTCTTCCATTGCTCACAGCATGGAACCTGCCCTAACTTTTGCCAGCAACACTTACAAAGAAAAATAGAGTTTAATTTCTCCTTTTGAGTAGCGGTGCCTTCCAGTTGAATTGGGTTTCTCAACCTTGGCACTGTAGATATTGGAAGCTGCATAGATCTTTGTTGTGGGGCTCTGCAGTGAAGGAAGGTTCAGCAGCACCCCTGCCTCCATTCACCAGTTTCTATAGCAACACGACCTCTACCCCATCCAGCTACAATCACCAAACACATCTGCAACCTTTGTCAACTGTCTCCTGGGGTAGCCGTTGGACACTGAGAAATGGACAGCAGCTGAACTATGTAGAATTCTCAGTTAGAGGGTCCAGAGAGCAGAGACACCAGTTATGTGATAATTCAGATGAAGGAACCAGAGCTAGAGAAATGTAGTGACCTGCTTCGGGCAACATAGGGAAATGGCACAGCCAACATTAGGAACCAAGACTTCTGACCACTTCCTCACCATTTTATCTAGTGCTTGGGAATGGTAAATAAATCATATCATTATCTACTTGATGGTATTAAGAAAGAGAATCTGGGGGTGTTGGTGTGCACCCCTAATCCCAACATTCAGGGAGGCTGAGGCAGGAAGGCTGCAAGTTTGAGCTCAGCCTGGGCAATCTAGTGATTCAATGAGACCTTGTTTCAAAATAAAAATTTAAAACAGGCTGGAGATGTAGCTCAGTGAGAAAACCTTGGCTTCAACTCTTAGACTCCCAAGGCAAAAACTCTTTGAAGAGAGCCCCATAATTCTCCATGCATATTTTCTAGAACTAAAGCCATCCCTAACCTATTAGATCCCTGATCAAGCTGCACTGAGACCACGCTGATTCAGAAAGACACTAAGTAGTTACACTTACCTGAGGTTCTAGAATCATTAAATTCATAGACAGTGAGTAGAGTGATAGTTACTGAAAACTCAGGGAAAGGGAGTTAGTGTTTAATAGTTCAGACTTACAGTTTGGGGAGATCAAAGAATTCTGGAGATGAACAGAGGTGATGATGGCTGTACAACAGCGTCAGGTACTTAATCCCACTTTTCTACACTTCCCAGTAATTAAGATGAGTGTTGGGTATTTTGTCTCAGAAATGAGAAAAGTAAGTAAGACTCCTGTCTAGAATTTTACCCCATATACTTTCTCTCAGGCAAACAGGGAATAATTCAGGGTTGCTAGACTCTAAAACACCCACACTGTGGTAGAAGCAAAATCTAAGTATACTTTGCCACATCTGCAACCTTTTCCATTGCACAAGGACCAAATGTCTTCTGCTGTGTCCAGCAACTCAATCAATTCCTGGCAATGTATTGTGCCATAATTAAAAGTACAATAAAGATGAAAAAGGAAAAATATTTCCTGGCTCACAGTAGAGTCTGACTTTGCGGACACATCTGTTGAGGTCTCACCAGGAGACAGAAGTCACTCCGGGTAAGTCACATGCAGGGAATGAAAGGAGGGCTGAGCTAGAAGTGCACATAGCTGAAAAGCCCAACAAGAATGTGGAAGCCTCAGAAGCCACTGAAGCTTCTGCAAGGGCTGAAAGGGAAAGGGATGGAGACTGTGTTACCCAAGCCCAGTGTGACTTGGACTCCTGAGGATGGTCCCACAGGAAGAGCAGGTGTGGGGACTCTGCCATAGTAGAAGGGAGCTCCAGGAGGCAGCTAGAGGAAGCACAGAGACCCTTTCCTCTCCTTTCTCAGATTTCCCTCTCTGCCTTCCTTCACTGGCACCACCTGAAGCCAGATGGCAAAGGATCCAGGCACACAATGAACAAGAGGCAGCCTCCCAGGACATGGCATTGGAGGGGCAAACAGAATAACTATCTTCAGGCAAGGAACAGCATGCACGGAACCAGAAAGATGCAGAAGTGGAGATGAAGGTGGAAGTGCAGGAGGCTGACTGGTAGAATGGGCACCAGACACACTGTCACTACCGTGAGCCACAGGCCAATGCCGTTTCTCCCCTTTGGCTCCCAAACCAAATCTGTACGTAACAGTTTTGCAAGCTGCACGACTTCAGCAGCCTTGGACCTGTAATGCATGCACTATGGTTTCTGTGGACAAGCAGACACCTGAAATAGATTTATGTGTCTGGGAGCAAAGCCGTTTCTCCTATGCAGAGCCGTGAGTGTTACAGAGCATACTAACAACATCAGCATCGTTATTCTAAAGACTGCATCTGCTTTCGGGAAAACTCTCAGGTTAAGGAATAAACCTACATATTTCTAAGGAAATAAGATGCAACAAAGAGAAAACTTTGTAACGTGTATAAATTAAAACAAATGCCCTGTGACGTGTGGGCAAGAAGTAACTATTTCAATAAATCATACGTTCTGTGAAATTGTTTGTGGCTTCTAAAATGGAGCAGGCAGCAACTATACAATCACAGGATTCATTCTTAATCACTCATTTAACTGACATTCATTGAACCCCTCTGATGTGGCAGGAGTCGATCGAGATGCTGGACACAGCAGAAGACATTTGGTCCTTGTGCAATGGAAAAGGTTGCTGATGTGGCAAAGTATACTTAGATTTTGTTTCTACCACAGCATGGGTGTTTTAGAGTCTCGCAACCCTGAATTGTTCCTTGATGCTGATATTTGCCTGAGGGAAGGTATATGAAGTAAAATTCTAGACAGGAGTCTTAGTTACTTTTCTCATTTTTGAGACAAAATACCCAACACCCAAAGTTAAAGGAAGAAAAGTGTACTTCAGCTCACAGTTCGTAGAGGTTTCCAGTCCATAGTTGGCTGGCTCCAAGCCAGGTTGTCATGGCAGAGGGACATCACAGAGGGAAAATAGTCCACGGAAAGCAGGCAGGAGACAGCAATGCAGCAAGCAGCAACCTACCTCTCCCTTTTACTCCTACCAGGCCCCCCCTTTTGAGTGGTACCACCCACACCTAGGGTTGGCTTTCCCATTATCCACATCCAGGACTATGCTAAACCAATCAGTGGAGTAATTTAGTAATCATGCACCTTTAATCCCAGCATCACACCCTTGATCCAACCACTTCCGAAAAGGTTTACCTCTGAGCACAGGAGGCTTTGGTAGGCAGCATCTAGATACAAACCATAACAATTGGATTCCGTAAACTCTGGCCACCAAAGCAAAGTTTGTCTGTCTGTCTATCTCTCTTTGTCTTTCTTTTTCTCCTTTATCTCTCCCACATCCTTTCATTTTTATGTATTTTTTTCCCATTTTACCTAAACTGTTAAACTTTTTCTGTTTTTTTTAAAAAAAAATACCATCCCAATGTTTACTCTCTACCAAATACTTCTGGAATACAATTTTAAAAACAAAACAAAACTGAAGAGTCATTGAGATTGAAGTAAAAAAAATTCTTTCAGTTTGTTAAGTGAATAGACACTTTCATGTTCCTACATGAAAAGAGAGAAAGTCCTTCTCCCAAGCCATGATCATGTGGCTATTTGACTATATTTTCTTCATCACTGACTCCCTGTCTCTAATCAGAGTGACCACCTCATTCTGGTGTTAGCACAATGCCTCCATCTCCTGGAAACCCAGACCGCTAGTCTCCTTTGTACCTAGCAGTTTCTTTGTATATGCTTCTGTATAAATGCAGTGTTGATCTCATAAAAATATGTAATGTCCACCCTCACAGCATTCTATGACTTCTTAAATATAGAAGCAGATAAATGGGACTTTCATGCGCAGCTATTTGGAATTGTAACCATTAAAATCAGAGAGTTTAAGTCTGAATATTAAAATATTTTAAATCCTCATATAAAATCAGTAAGTACGCAATGTGTTTATTTTAGGATTCTTGGAGGAAAATGTCAGAGTATTTATTCTTGTTAAGCTCTGTAACTTTCAGTCAGTCAAATGTAGGTGGGGTAAGCAAACAGAGTCTGGAAAACAGATTTTTAAAATCTAAAATTTGTTGTTGCTGTTTTTTTTTTTTTTTTTTTTAATCTGATGGCGTTGGGAAAAGTCCTAAAACTGAGATGATGGTTTTCGTCAAGACAGAAATAATGAGGCTTGCATAGATGTTGCTGGACTCACTTCCACTTCTCCAAATAGCCAACAAGAAGCACATTGTACAAGGAGCTTCACCTTCATCCAGACAAGGTGCATTTGTGTCTTGTTGTTGGAGGCAACTCTGCCTCTTGACCTCACACTTAATGAGCCATCACAGCCCCACCAGCACCCCATGGATCTCAGAGAAATTCCAGTGGCCCACTAGGAGAACACCACCCTGACTCCGCCTCTCCACTCGCAAGCTGTACAGGCATCATCCTTAGTGACTTCAAGGTGGGGTCTCAGCATGCAATAAAAACTGCTCATTTCCCACTGTTTTTCACATAACAAGAAAATTTATTTCTCTTATATAACAGGAATCACAGGTGTAAATGCCAACTGCGCAGCTATGTTAGTGAAGAGCTGCCCCTGAAAAAGAGAGTATTTTATCCATGAAATATGCTTTTCTGTGGTCAAACCACGTTTAAATAAGAACCAGACACAAACTTGTTTTTCTCTCCTCTTGCCCTCTCCTTGCATCTTTCTCACTTTCTTTCTTCTTTTCGTTTGCTACTTATTTGACTACAAAACTTTGTATTACAAATGCCAAACAACAGCCTACCAACTGGTATTTGTTTAGAAAATAGGTTAGGAAATACAGGTGTAGACATCAAATGAAGATTAACAAACTATCGTGTCTTCATTTCAATGGAGTGTTCTCGGCCTATCCTCACAGCTTCATTTCTCGATGAAATGCTGCATTGAGGAGGTTCATTGGCTCCAGGTCCAACCTGGCCACTGAAACACAGCTGGATTTCATCTCTACACTTCTATACTGGGAACTTGAGACAAGATATTTAATGTCACTAGAGTTCTAATCATGTTCTAATTAATTACTATGTACGTATACAGTGTACGTGAGCCATATATGAAGGTATTTAGAGGGTGAGTGATGTCCCCCACTCCAAACTCATATATTGAAATGTGATCTTACTAGAAGCTATGGTCTCCAAAGAGATGACTGAATTTAAGTGGGGCCATTAGGATAAATCCCTAACTCAGTCTGACTGATGTCTTGCAAGAAGTCTCTATACCAGGGACACAGTACAGAGAAAAGACCACAAAGAGAAAAGACCATACAAAGACACAGCAAGAAGGCACCATCTGCAAGGCAAGGAAAGAGGCCCTGTGAGAAGCCTTTGACCTTGGAACTTCCAGTCCCCAGACCTGTAAGAAATGTATGATGTTTATATCACTTAATCTCTGGTTTTACATCTAGTCTCTGGCTAAGGGCAGCCCTAACAGACTAATGCAAAGGGTGATAGCCCTTTCCATCTTAGGTTACAAATGTGTCTCATTTCCATGGAGTAAGATCTTCACTGATGCTCTCAACCCAGCCCCATGTGCAAGATGGCAGGAACTGAAGATGTATCTGTTGGACCCAGACTTGGACCCAAATGGCCCACCTGGAATATCTTCACCAGGATACCACAGTAACGTGTAAATGTGGTCTAGGTTTTTACCTTTAACCACACCTGCATGGCACATTTTCATTTTCTTATCTTGTCATTTGTATTTTGAACAAACAACATGCTGGAGAATATGTAGCCAAGATGGGATTCTCCCCTCAGTGAAGATTCACAAAGACTTAGAAAATTCCGCAGTTATTTGTTGAACACTTTGCATAAGCCGTACGTGACAGGAGGTACACGTCATGCCCCCAGCAAACAGGACAGTGCACACATACAAGGACCTCTGATGTGAGCCAGCAGTGACACTCAGGAAATATCACTCTCTACATCAACAAGGACTTACACTTCATTGACAATAGAGAAATTTCTGGTAGAAAATGGCTTAACAAAAAGATCTTTTTTTTCCCCTTATATTTCCTCAAGTATTGCAGAAGTCTATGGTAGTAGGCATTTCTTCAAGGTTTTGAAGAAAGTAGGGTCAAGTTTCTTTGACAATAATTTCCCTTCAATTTTAGTAAAGAATAACCAACAAATAAAATTGTGTATGTTTGTGGCACACAGTGCAATGTTTTTACATGTGTACAGACATATGCTGCTTAACACTAGTGACGTGTTCTGAGTAATGCACTGTTAGACATTTCCATCATTGTGCAAACATCAGAATATATTTACAAGAACCTACATGGGATGGGCTAATTACTCAATGTGGCCTCTTACTGAAATCACAAAACACAGCAAATACCGGGATGTGTGAGGTTGTTACAAGCATTGTGCAACAGTCTGTTTTAGAGTAAGTTTTTTGAATGAATAGAATATTTTCAAAGATAATGTTAAAACTATGATATAGTAAATGCATAGACCAGAAACAGGGTGGTTCATTAAGAATTACGTACATAATTGTGTGAGCTATACTCTTATGTAACTGGTAGAGCACAAGGTTTGTTGACATAGCATCACCGCAAACATTTGACTGAAGTGTTGTCCCATGACTGCACCAGGCAATAAGCACTTTCAGCTCCATTACAATCTCACGGGGCAATGGTAATCTATGAGACCCATCTGTGACCAAACTGTCATTATGTGGAGCATGACTGTACTATAAAGAAATAATTAAGTAAGCTGATTGATGTGCTTATCACCTCAAGATCTGCCTCAATTTTGATGATATCTTGTGGTTTCAAGGTGGCTACTCTGGCCACTGTGTATTCCTGGGAGAAAGAGAAAAGAAGGAAGAAAATATACAAAGTCAGATAAGGCTATGCCAGCAGTATCTATAGCCCATTTGGGGCACTTTCTTCCTGAATTCCATCAAACAACTTCCACTAACTTCTCATTAGCTAGATGTTCTGAGACTCTCTGCCTAGAAAGAAACTGAGAAACACACTTTTCTAGACCCTTTGCTGCTCACCCTCCCATACCATTGAGGAGGAGAGGAGAGGAGGGTGGATCTGGTAAGGCAGTGTGAGTAGAGAACAAAGAGAGATCCTTGCACCTAGGATCTTTTCCAATCTTTTTCATGCATGCAGGACATGAGCTGGATCCACAGGCAGACATGGCAGGGAACGTGGTCTATGCCCAGTGGTCATCACAGTGAAGATGGAAGGTCAGCAGTCATAAATCATATATGAACCACTGTGGCTAAGGCTAGGGTTTATGGGCAGCTGAGGGAAAGTACTAGAAGGTCAGAACACATAGGTGAGGGCTAACGGACAAGGTATTTATTTATTTATTTATTTGGTAGGCTGCTATAATTAATACTGTACATAAGGTGGCTTAAATAAAAGATTTATTTTCTCACCGTCCTGGAGTCTGGAACTCTGAGATCAAGGCCTCTGTCCTTTGCTTGCACATGGTTGTCTTCTTGGTATGTCCCTGCCATGGTTTTCTTTCTGTGCATCTTACAGTCTCTCTGTTTCCTCTGATAAGGATGCCAGTCATTGGAATGGCCTCACTCTCCAGCTTGTACCTCTCTATGGCTCTCTCCTCTATCTCCAAATATGGGCACATATGAAGGTATAGAGGTTTGGGCTTTCAGTATCAGAGTTTGGAGCTCAGACAGGAGATGGAAACAATTCACTCTATTATAGGAAGAATCTTAAAATTCAGCATAGGGGGTCTATATTTTATTTCATGCAGCAAGGAGATGGCAGAAGTTTTGTTAGCAGGGAAAAACATTGTCAGAATTATCATGCTAGCCCTCTGCTACCATTATGTGGGCAGCACAAAAACTCCGGGGTGACTATTGCGTTTGTGTAGGCAATGGGCACTGAGCCAAATTAAAGCAGTGCAATAGAAATGCAAATAGCAAATGGAGCAAGAGATAAACCTAAAACTCACTGCACTGGTAGCATAACCAGGACTTGGTGACTACTTTGATGTAGGGGTGAGGATACAGGGGGAGCAGAGGGCAAAGCTGAGACTTCTAAGGCTGAGAGCTGGAGCAGCATTGGCTGAGCTGGAATGACGTGGAGGAGGGCAAGGTCAGCTGAGTGCGTGACAGTGATCTTGAGATGTGTGTGACACGGGTATGGAGCTATCACACAAGGAGCTGAAAACTACTGGTCCTAAACTTGGGCATCACCCAGGGCCATACTTTAAGCAACTGTGCTGCCCTCAGGCAGACTTTGAAGTAGGAAAGTTTGGGATGGATGTTTTTCCTCCTTCTGTCACCCTGATCCTTTGGTTCTAGCTCAGCATACTGCCCAATTGCTCCTTCCTCTCCTGTCAAGAGAAGACAACCCTCTACTCAGGCTCCATGGGTTCTGAGTCACGGGGAAGGGAGACAGAATGGTGGTGGCCCAAGGAAAGCTTGTTAATATTAAGAAATGCCCTGTGCTTGGCAGTTTTCTCAGTGTTGAGGAGGGAGGCATCTCAACTAAAGGTGCTTTCCTGGTGCTTCTGAAAATTACAAAATATCTCATTACCTTCTGGAAGACCTCCAAACCTGGAAAGTTGATTTTGGTCACTTGCTTTAGTCTGTTTCCAACAGACAAGCTTAAGCTTTCAGATTTGTGTAGTAGCTCCTCTTATCCTTGGGGGACACTTTCTTAGGCTGCCAGGCCATGTCTGAAACAGCAGATGGTAAGAAACCCTGTGTTACTATGTTTAGTCCTACACGCATGCCTATGGTAAGTTTAAGTTAAAAATTAAGCAAGGTAAGCAAATGAAAATAACTAATAATAAAGTAGAACAGTTGTAACAATATACTATAATAAACATGCGGATATGATCACTTCCTTTCTCTGTTAGCTTTTGTCACTGTGACAAAATACCTGAGACAATCAACTGCAAAAAGAATTTACTTTGGTTCATGATTTCAGTCCATGGTAACTTGGCTCTGTGGCTTCTGGGCCCATGCCTAGGCTGATCATTATGGTAGAGAGCTTGTGGTGGAGAAAAGTAGCCTCCCTCATAGTGGACAGAAGGCAGGGAGTGAGGGGCAGAGTCCCAACATATCCTTCAAGGGCACGTCTGTGACCTACCTCCTCCAATGAGCCCTACCTCCTAAAGTTTCTACCACGTCCCAACGGTAAACCAAACCTTCAACACATTAGCCTTCGGGAAACATTCCAGATCTGACCTCTCTGATCTCCCTCCCTCTCTCTCTTTCTCTCTCTCTCTCTCTCTTTCTCTCTCTCTCTCTCTCTCTCTGAAGATATTTTAGGATCTCATAGCACTATAGTAGTACTTTTGGACCATGACAGACCATGGGTACTTAAAACCATGGAGAAGGAGGGAGCACTCTCTCTGACAATCAAGAAGGCTTACCATGAACTTGTATGGGTAAACTGGGTTAGTAAAACACTTACAGGCTTGGTTTTCCTGCAGTGATAGCTTGTCAAGCAGCCCTTTGCCCTGGGGAAACATCATCAACACAACTATGACTGTAGCTAGCACTTTTAATGTCTGAATTGTCTGTTTCTCACTGAAGAGTTCTCTGGAATGGTTTCTCATTAGAGTTAGCTGTGGGCCAGAGTCAGTCAACTTTTAAGTTGTGCAGAGCCTCCACAAGGAAATGGATAGCTCTCTGTTTCAATCCTGCTGAGTCCCATACTTTGGTGAAGAAATTCACTGGTTTTCACACAACCTGAATTCTCTCTTTCTCCGGGCCCTTTCCAGGGCCTTTGCTTTCTTAGGTTCATGTGGCACAGATCAGCCTCTGGGGTGCCCCTCAGTTCCTGGATCCCTCACTGCTGCAGAGAGGCCAGCCCTTCAGCTTCCTCATTTTCTCATTACCGGCACCTTCCTTCATGTCAAATGTAGTCTATGCACACATGGGACAGTTACCTATATGTATCTGTAGGTGTCTCCAAAAATGGATATGTTTGGGATTGTCATCCTTGCTCAGGGACCAGCTCTGAGCCTAGGCAGAGAGACATACTTTTATTCCTTAAACAGAGAAGAAAAGGAGGGAAGGATCCTCGAGCCAGATCTTCAAATGTGTGTGAAAATATGCACCCACAGCCTCCTTGACCTTCCCCTCCAAAAGGAACAGAGCTATGTACAGTTCAAGTGCACAGGGCCACCCAAGGATTAAGGAGAAGACTTGGTACCTTGAAGGTCTGCTCTGTGTTCCTTGGTGCTTCTTGCTTTTCCTCCCATAAACTGCATTGCTGGCTTCTTCACCCCAAAGCCAGTGGTAGTAACAGTTCTTTTTATCACTCCACAGTCTGACCTGTTGGCTGAGGGCGTTAATTTGCAAGCTCACTTTTTTCAGCTGCGAATTGCGTTCAGTGAAATGTAGGGTGGTTGTCACCCTCATGGCTTTTAGGCAACTGTGGACAAATAAAAAAATTAAAACTCCATACCTTCAACCAGTCACTCAAAGAAATTACATCTGTGAAACTATAACTAAATGAATTAATCAAAACCCTACTAGGGGTTATATTAATGCAAATTAAAACTATCCTGCAATCAGTGATCTCTGATTATTAGACAAAATCCATAATTTCACAGACGTTTATTCATGTTTACAGTACATAACGTTTACATTCCTTGTGAGGAGTTGGTACATGGACAGACCACACCTTCACTCCTTTCTGCATCCCCTTTTCCCTCCCCTTCCTCCACCCTCCCTCTATCTCTGGATCCCCTTCCGATTTGAGAAAGACGTATCTCTCTACTTCTTATTATCCATCTTTTATTTTGCTCTTTGTTTATGCTTTGTGTTTCTCATATAAGAAAAACCACACAATATTTAAGCTCATGTGTCTGATTTATTCACTTAACACTGTACTATCAAGAGGCCTGCATTTTCCTACAAATGGCTCAAGATTATCTTTCTTTATGGCAGAGAAGTACTCTGTTGTGTATAAACACCACATTTTCTTTACCCTTTCATCCACTGAGGGAAGTACAGGCTGCTTCTAAGATTTAGCTACTATAGGATTTTAAGTCTTGTTCTATTTCTCCAACTCTTTCCCTATTCTTGACATTCATTCATTTATTCATTTGCTGGATACTTAGGTGGGGTTTTCCATATTTAGATGATGTGATGTGTGCAGATAGACTATGTAACATTTTTCTGGGGCTCTGGTATCCACTGTTTAGCTCTTTCACTTTCCAGCCCTGTCTCTCATGTTCTCATCTGTAATATAAGGGGAATCAGCAAATGACCCTTACGGGCTATAACAATTAAAGGAGTGACACACAGTTCTTCGCCAAATAGTCTCATGTACTATTTTAGTAATCAACCCATTTGCTTTCATTTGCTGGAAGGGGTGATATTTAAAGCCTAATCCTTTTCTGACCAATCATCCTACAAAGGAAATGAAGATGCAAGACCAGGGCTGTGGTTAGTGTGAATACGTCGTTTCTTGCCTGAACAACCATTTCGACAGTTCCTGCAGCATGGTGAAATTTCCTGTTCTTTGTTTCGCTGCTTTTCTCTGTAGATAAAAACTATGAGTAAGCTAAATAATAGCAAGCAAGCAAACAAGAAATTAGCTTCTGAAAATGTTTGCTCTTCTTTCATAAAAAAAAAGACAGAGCCCCTTTTAGAACACCCTCCCAGCATGAAGACAATTGAGTTTACCTTGCCCCCTCGTCTCTTTCATTTCTCTTTTGAATGGTTCCATTGTAACAAGAACAAAACTGATGATGAAAAATAACTCCATTTTTATTACTTGCGAGCACTATGACTTGAGTAGAAAGTCTTTCAAAGAATTTGAAGCACTTAAAGAGTTAGACTTTTTTTCTAAAGTCTATTCTCATCTTGACAAGCAGGCAGAGTTAACAGGGTGAGTTCGCATTTGGGAACTCTTTGTTGCATTAAGGTGACCTTCACTTATTGTCACTTGTTCTTGCCTTTAGCTTCTTCAGTCTGGTTTTACCCTCGCCTTTCTTCATGAAATTACCTTTCGAACCATCTAGCAGCCTCAAAGTTTGACTTTTTTGCCTTTTTCCATTGCCAACCACATCAGTCTTCCTTGAAAAATATTATTCCCAGTATTCACAGCTTCGTGCCTGCATCTGGCTTTTAGAACACTGTGGAAGTGTGCATGGATGCTGTTCCATTAAAATTTAATGGTGTTTCAGATAAAGATTCTGACAGCATGATATTCACGTTTTCTGGATGCCATGAAGCTGAGAACTTTACCTAAAACAGTGAATTGTACAACAAAGACAATGAGAAACCAACAGATTGGAGCAATGAACCAACCGGAAAATCTTCATCTCTTCTGCCTTCTGAAGGACATCCAGATTTAGTATGTAGTGAGAGGGTGGTGGGATATGAACAATGGCAGATGTCTTTTGATTTTTTTTTTATAATAGTCAACCTGATAGTTGTGAGGTTTTCTCATGGTTTTGATTCGCATTTTTTAGTGATCAATGATGTTCACCATTTTTTAGAGAGCTGTCAACAGTTTATATGTTTTCTTTGAAAAATGTGTTCCAGTTTTCTGCCCATGTTTTATCAGGTTATTAGTGTTTTCCTACTGAGTTGTAGGAGCTTCTTATGTATGTTGCAAATTAGTCCTTTATCAGATACATGATTCGCAAATCTTTTCTCCTATTCTGTATTCTCCTATTTTACACTGTCTTGATTATTATCTTTGTTAGGTGGAAGATTTTGTGCTTGATATAATACCATTTGTCTGTTTTGTTGCCTGTGCTTTTGGTGTCATATTCATGAAATTATTGCCAAAGCTAATGTCATGAACATTTTACCCTATATTTTCTTCTAAGCATTTTACAACTTCAATTCTACTGTTTCAGTCTGTAATCCTTTTTGACTTGATTTTGCACAAGATATAAGAAAAGGATCCCATTTTATTCTTTTGCTTATAAATATCCAGCTCTCTCAGTGCCATTTGTTGAAGAGACAAAAGATTACAAGTGTTGGTAATGATGTAGAAAATTTGAAAACTTACTGCTGGTTAAGAATCCAAAGTAGTACAGACACTGCAAGAAATAGGTGATTCCTCAAAAAATTAAGAAGGTAGCTATAGTACTTTTTTTTTTTGTTTGTTTGTTTTCCAGTACCAGGAATGAAACTCACGACCTTGCGCTTGCCGGGCAGGCACTGTGCTGCTGAGCTAAATCCCCGGCCCCTATAGTACTTTATAATTATCCAGCAATTCCACTTTTGGATATTTATCCAAAAGAACTGAAATTAGAGTATTAAAGTGGGGTCAGCACTTCTGTGTTCTTTACAGAATTTTTTACAGTAGCCAAGACATGGAAACAACATGAATATCCATGAACAGACAAGCAGATAAAGAAAATGTGGTACATATATACGATGGAATACTATTCTGTCTTTAAAAAGGTAGGGGAATTCTGCAATATGTGATAGAATGAATGGAACCTGGGGACAAAAACTAAGAAAAAGTTAAATTCATCCAAGGGTAGAATGGCAGTTTCTGGGAGCAAGGGAAAGGGGAAATTTAATGCTACAAATCAAGCACAACTTTTCTGTGAGGCAAGATGAACCAGCTCCAGAGAGGTGATGTTTAACACTGTACCTACAATCAACATTGTGTTTCTATCACAATAAAATAAATATAACCCTGCAAAATGGTTATGAGTTTAAAGGAAAAATTTACCAGTAAAGTTTGAGTTTGATAAGGGAAGTTTGGTTATAGAACAAGGAAGTATCTAACCTTTCTCCTTGATTAATGAGATACTATTTGATTAATAAAGCATCATTGCTTTGATTAATAAAACATAATTGCTATCATAAAGAATCTAGTGGAGCACATGCCCCGCCCAAACCACATACTGAATTCCAGGTGATCATCTTCTTTTCTTTGCTGACCAGACCAAACCAGACCAGACCAGAAAGGACCACACCAGAACTAGGGTGTTTATTTTAAGATGGACATTGACATAGACAGCTCCCAGAACACACTGACCAATAGTGAGGCAGGGACAACCCATCTTATGCTGTGTGTAAATGTAGCACTAAGGGGGGGTTGTCTTCAGTCTCTGAGGGTTGAAAGGACTTTCTGATTTAGTACTTCCTCAGAGGGAGAAGGCTGCTGGCAGGACCTCCCTTGCTGAGGTCACCCTAAAGCTGTGCTGCTACTGAGCTGTCATAGTAAGTGGCCTTTGGACTTCTTTCCAACTCTGAAGATGTCTTGATCTTTCCACTAAATTTTAGAGCAAATGTTCTATCTTCTGATTTCCATATCTAACACAGCCCTTTCGCATGGAAAGCACTCAGATAGTGGCATGGGAGTTGAACTGGGGGTCTCTTCTTTCCATAGATGTGCGTGTTCTCTACAGTTAAGCCCTGGCCCACCTGAGCCTCTGTCTTACTTTCCCTCTGGTTCCTCCCACTGGTTTAACCTTTACTCCCACTGGATTTAACCTTCTGGTTACACTGATCTACTCCCACTGGTTTAACCTTCACTTCTCCATAAGGAACACAGCTCTCATGCTTCTTGTCAGGCTTGTATTTCCAATTCCCCGCTACATGTTTCTGATCAAAACATTAATTACTTCTTCTATCATAAAATGACTAAGCCTAAACTCTTCACCTTATCCTCTGGACAAGTTCATCTCTCATTTCCCTGCTCTTGCATTGTTCTAGCACTCTCCACAACCATTTCTGCGGTTGCCTAGTTTCCCGATGGCAATGCATGAACAAACACATACGGTTCTGAAGCAGAGATGTGGGAGGTAGGAAGTGATGGATTGAAATTGGACCAATAGGATCTGTCAAAGAGGCTTATGAGGACCCAAGGCATATGTTTGTGTCAGGAAAATGAGAAGCTACTTTTGGTCAAATGTGAATTTCTATGCCCACTTAATGAATAAATTAATAATTATCACTTCATCAGCCAGCACTATCCAAAGTAGAGTTCCTTGCCCTCAGTCATTAAGACACTGCTAAGCCTCAGCATAGTCATCATTGTTGAAGTGCTTAGCGTGGTGCTTAAATAAAGAAGATGTTTAATAGCAACAGTATTTATTGAATAAATACAGATAAGTCCATTTTTAAGGTAAAGTTATCTTGTCTTAAGTCTCTTTCAGGATAGGACAAGAGCTATTAAGCATTTGACGTGTGGCTAGTCTAAGTTGAGGCACACACTTAGTATGAAAAAATATCTGGAGTTTCAAGGTCACAGAATGCAAGATGTTTCATTCATTTTTATATTGAAAACTCATTAAATATCAAAATGACCATATTTTGGATCCACTGAGTAAGTAAAATACATTAAATCTAACTTCACTTATTTCTTTTTATTTTTTAATGTGATTTGTAAAACTTTTAAAATTCTACACATCCCATACATTTCTGTTGGACAGCAGGGCTATGGATACTTCTACTGGTAACATTTCACATATGAACAATGAAAGGAAATTCTTTGTCCCATGGGTTCCCTGGCCCATTTAGATTAGCAGCCTAGTTAAAAGAATTAAATAGAAATTTGTTTTTCTATTGTTTCTATCACTCAGTGTCAGATAAGGGCCCATACCTACCCTGGAACATCGCGGTCCGATGAGGCTCCTGGGCTAGCTGGGCCCGCTTCTGTCTACCATCTAAGAACCCTCAGTTCCTGTCTTGCTCCTCTTCTATACAATGTTCTTCCAAACCCCACAGGCAGCGAATCTCCCTTGGGCCTCTTCCTGGCTTTCTTCAGCTCCCCTGAGAGTTCTGCAAAGCATTCCCTTCATAATACTGTCAAAATCTATCCCCTCAGAGCCAGTCTGAGGGGCAGGCAGCTCGTGGAGCAGCTGGGGAAGGCAGAGGCTGCTCCCCGCCTCCTGGAGTCTCTCCTCCCACCTCCTGCACTCAAGATGGAAGCCAAGGGAGTCCGGAGGGCAGGCTCAAAGGGGAAAGACACCCCAATTCTTTGCAGAGAGAAGTCACTGTCAGAAAAACAGCTGCACCAAGGCTAGAGAGGGGGAAATAAGTATCTCATCTCAAAACAGGGAGAAAGCCTGGTTTGGAATTAATTGTCTGCCCAGAGTTAGCCACAGTCCCATAAGACTCCATAAAGAGATAAGCTTTTGCTTTGTTCATCACATTCCCTGACCCCATCAGCTGTAGCTGTGCAGCCCTCTTAGGCAAGATGCAAAGGTCATACATGGGACTTAGAGTTGTATCACCATATCTTCATTAGATAGCTTCTAAAAACTTTTTAAAAAATATTTTAGAACACTTAAGATACAGATACTCCTCAAACAGATCCGATGCCAATCACTCTTCAATCATCAGTGAATCTTCTTCCTTGGCCTTAGCAGGCATGTAACATGGCATCTGTTTTGGGATTCCCATAGAGAAAATGATCATTTACTCCTAGCATGTTTTATTTCCACGAATGACAGTACTTTCTGATTTTACCATCACTGAAGAACAATTTGAACACCAAAAGAAAAGCTGATCAGTTGCAAACCTTTTCCAATAGTTCATTTGGTCTAATCCAGGATCCACATTGGATACTCTGTGAAAGTGGGGGCTGTGCTCTTCTTCCCCTGATAGCTTCAACACCTGGAATTTGAGGAACTTGATTATGGAATTAAGTCTGAAATTCTCTGTTCCTCTCTCAGTCAGAGGTAAAATTCAGCACAGCCCATATTCCTCTCAGCTATTCATTTAACATCTACCCAGTTGCTGGAGTTGAAGAACTTAGTGAAAGCTGGTGGTGGTGGCACATGCCTGTAATTCCAGCACTCCGGAGGCTGAGGCAGGAGAATCATTGCAAGTTTGAGACCAGTCTGGGCTACAAAGAGAGCTCAAGCCTAGCCTGAACTGCATAGTGAGACCCTATCTCAAAAAAAAAAAAAAAAAAAAAAAAAAAAAAAAAGAAGAAGAACTTAGTGAGTAGAAGCAAGTAACAGGAAACTAGAACACTGTGGGATATCTACTATATTAGGGGTATGTTATGGTTTGAGTCCCCCAAACTCTCAGGTGTGTGGAGGGTAATGTGATCATGGGGCTCTACACTCATCAGTGGATCCACCCACTAATCAGTTTGTAGCTGAATGTGCTGTTAGGAGGTAGGACTTGCTGAAGCGGGTCACTGGGACATGACCGAGAAGTGCTTAGCTGCCTCTTTGGCTCCTCCCTTTGCTATCTGCTTCTGCGATGCTCCGGCTTGAGCAACTTTGTCCTCTGCTGTGCCCTCTGCCATCCTGTTTCTGCCTTGGAGCCAGATGACCATGAACTGAAGCCATGAGTCAAAATAAATCTTCCCTCCTTTACGTTGTGGGTGTCAGGTAGTGTGTTCAGTGACAGGCAAGGGACTAAAACAGGGTGGCATGGGCAAGGTTCATATACAGCACCTCAACACCATTGCAGCCGGTCTGCATATTGATCGTTAAACCTCACTAGGATCTGTCAGAAGAAGAGACCAACCTGGGAATTGAGAGTGAACAGTTAAGAGGACTTGCCACATAGGGCAGGCATAGGACCCTGGGATGGAGTACGAGGGTGTGACTTGCTGTTCCACCTTTTAGAACCTGGGCATGATGCATCTTAAGTCATTTTATGTGTTCCCCTCCCTTAGTCTCTTGGTCTTTGGTCCATTTGTAAAAGATCTATCTCCTTGTTTTCTTTGATCAACTTTTTAATTTTGCTCTTTACTTTATCTGTACTGTGGGTTTTTCATAGGTGAGAAAAAATGTACTAACTATCCACAGTGAATGTAATCATGATGTGGTATAATCATGAACCAAAAAAAAAAAAAAAAGAAAAGAAAATGAGGGAGGGGATCTAGAAATTGAGCAAAGAGAAGAGGGCAGGGAAGAGGAATAAAAAGAATTAAAATAGGTTAAGTACATTTATGTACTCTCTGAGACTTACGTAAACATCACGGGCCACAAACATGTATTAATAAATAAAAACAGAAACTGGACAGATCACATAATAGACTCTCTGCATAACTCAGGTAACAATGTCTGTTTCAGAGGGGACTGAATGACATGACAGTAAGTGATAAAAATCTCACCCACATGTGAAGCTGTCACCCTAGCCCAGGAAGACCTGTCTGAACTGAAGGCCCATGCCTTTGTGCAGGCCTGTGTTGACTGAGTTCATCATCACACGACCAAGAGGGTTCTGGTACTGGCGACCTCCTGTTGCCCATGAGATTAGACATTGCGCAGGGCTGTCTCACAGCTAGTTGTCCCTTGAGTTTTTTTAGATAACTTCTACTTGTTTCTTGAGACTCATCTAAAGCTCACACTCCTCTTCAAAGCACTGCCTAATATTTCTTCCTAGCTTCTTCTAAATTTAAAACCAAAATTCAGCTCCTCCTTGGTATGCTCCTAATAGCACCAGAGCACACCTCTACTCTAGAACCTAATTCAGGGTGGTACTGATTTTCTTATCAGTTCCCTCTATAAATCTGATTATGGTGTGACCATATCTTTGTTTGCTAACTCTTCCATACCTGGTAGATATCAATAGAAATTTCCTGAACAAATGAATAAATGGAATTCTGCACTTACCTTTAACATGCTTGTTTTCCTCCTTTCTCTGCATAGCCTGTAAACACAAAACGACTGCAGTAATTTTATTCCCTGGTAAGATCTCACCCTCTCATGTTAGGTGTCGGCCCAGCGATGGCCCTTATACTGTAAGATGAAGGGAAGGTGTTAGAGGCCACAATGTTTTTGTTCACACACTCCTCTGTTTCAATATTCCATCACTGCACATTTGTATTCTGTGTTTGGAGATGCAGTCAAATAGCAGAAGCAAATCTCATAAATAAATAGGAAAAGTGTTGCTCTGTTCCAGTGGTTGGGATATCTAAGAGCTCACTGGGGCTGGCATGGTGATGCATCCCTATAATCTCAGCACTCAGGAGGCTGAGGCAGGAGGATTGTCATAAGGTCAAGGCCAGCTTGGGCTACTTTTGTGAGTTAAGGCCAGCCTGCACTACTCACTGGATGCACGCTCTTGGAAGGTAGTTCTTATGAGTTCTTGAAAAAAGATCGTTATAAAATGAGCAAGCCTGGCCCTACTCAGCTCTCTGCTTCTTGGCTCTGGATATAACTATTACTCCCCCAACATACACTCCCCCTTTTGCCATCTGCCATCCACCGTTCACTGTGGGACCTCAACAGAACTGAACTGATGCTGGAACCTCAAAAACTGTGAGCTAAATAAGCCTCTTTTTCTTTACACGTAGCCTGTGCCAGGTATTGCTTTACAGTGGTGAAAAGCTGAGTAATACATGAGAGTAATGATGAAATGCTTGGGCTCAGAGTCCAGTAGATACTATCTTAATTATTTGCATTCCCCTTTCCCTCCCCCTTCTCCTCTCTCTCTTTCTAGATCCTCTCCCCCATTTTCAGTTTTTCAGTTGTTAATTACAACACACAATGATTACATTCATTATGTATAGTTGGTATGAGTCTCTAAACCCAGTACAAGACTTTTAGTACTTCTCATAGCATCTGTGGATTTGTATCTCTGTGTGGATGAAGATATTTGAAAAAAAAATGAAGAAAATTTCTCTACTTCTAACATACCAATAATGTTTACAAACATTCAATCATGTTATAGTGTCCTATGAAAAAACAGTTCCAAATGTTTAATCTCTCCCTCTCCCTGGTATCCAGCTATGACACTGGCAACCCTTCCCCTCCTATAGCGATGGCAATATTCTACCATCTAGGTAACTACTATGCATATTTCTTGCTTTTCTGACCCAGTTATTTCCATGGAAATAGAATATTTACTCCATCCTTCTAATTTCTTACTAGTGCAAGACATGTGGATTGAGGGAGAAAACTTATTTCACCTTGATGTGATTAAACAGCTTAGTTATGGTACATTACCAAAGCTAAGAGGGTCTCCTGTACTTTTCTCCAAAATATACATGTTCATAGATATGAGCTGCATCTTGGTCTCTTATCATCAGCCATAGAATCAACTGTGCAACTCAAATGCTAAGAAATGTCTGGTGAATGAAATGAAGGAGTCAATGAATCAGGAAGAGAGTCAGATCAATGAGTTGTATTGGCTGTGAGTGACTAGTGTCTGAAGTCAGAAAACAAACCCTCAGACTTTTCTGAAAACATAAGAACAACCACAACAAAAGTTCTTTTATTCTTTAGTATAAAAAGGAGAAGCAAAAAGGGGAAAAGAAGATGAAAAATAATTGAAGTAAGTTAAGGAGAAGAAGGAGGAGGAATAAGATAAGAGAAAGCAAGAAGAATTTACAACATGAAACACTTTATGCAATTCTGTTATGTGTGTATATCGCTTCACAATTTGCAGTGTGTCTACCAAGTCACTTAACATTGTTTTTTTATTAAACAACTACATATCATTTGTAACAATGATGTGGCTACAAGTTGAATAGGATGTAATTTCTATGATGAGTTCATAATAATCCTGAGGCCATATACTTAGATTATGTCCTGATTAAAGAGGAGTGAATTGAAGCTTGCTCAGAGTGGGAGATGATTTGTTCAAGTGTCCATAGCTAGTCAGAGGGACGCCCAGACCTTTAAACCAGGACCATGTTCTCTACCAACACCAAGGTACCTCCATTAAGATTTATTTAAATCTGACAATGTTCCAGCATTTGTGAGCCATAATGAATGCTCCAAAATGTGTCTATTAAGCAAAAGATGTTGTGCATATCCAATAACTCACTCACTGGGAAGTTTCTTTTTCTAATAGAGTTCACTGTCCAGAATCTGAAAGGAGAAGATTTGCTAATATTTAAAATCCACATCTAGACAATTGAGAACTAGCAGCATTAATCTCCAGGAGGCAATGAACTTAACATCACCCTTTTAAATGTGGCTACTAGGCTTTTTGGCTACCACACTAGTCAGGAAAATCAATTTCAATACTAATTTTTAGATTTAAACAATAAACCCTAATCACAGTAAAAAGAAATATTGCTGAATCCTGAACAGATAACAAATACTGCTTCCTACACCATAATAAAAATCTAAATTTCGTGAAACCACCAGTGAACCACTTCAAATGTGAATTAAATTGAAAGAGTTTGCACTTGAAAATAAAAATAATATCCAAAACTAAATGCCATACCCTCCAAACATCCTATTAACCTTAGGCCTTGTGATTGACCAGGCTCTCGAGCAGAAAGCCACCTGCTCAAATACCCACAAGCATTGGCCAGTATTGCAGACAAGTTCACCAAAGCTGAAGAACTTGACCTCATTATTTGAAATCCAATATGGGCTGAAAAAGAAATGATAGAAGGAAAAAAGAAAAACACTCATGATTTGAATGGGATCCATTTTGTAAAGAACAGCTGCAAAAGCAAATTTCACGTTTCACTCTGTTGCAATCCTAAGCAACTGAGAGTACTGCTCTGCCACTTCTATTTTTGTAATGTCACACGCCCACAGAGAGTTCACAGGCAAGCTAACTGGAGGAAAAATTTGTTCTTCCTTTTGTACCACCACCCTGAAGGACAGGCTTTCGAAGTGCTTCTAAGGAATACTGGCAAACATAACCAGGAAAAACAAACAGTGACAGCAAAAAACCAGGTCATCAATCAATCAATCAGTCAGTCAGTCAGTGAGATGGTGGGCTTCATTTTCATTTAAGCTGGAACTCAAGTTGTTTGTTGAGGATATGCTGGAATTGGAGTGAAAAACAGGTGGAATTTGAGCTCTAGCTCAGGCCAACTAGGTGAGACCAGTGGGATGGCCTTTCATATTAGATAGCAAAATCTTTGTGCTCATTTCTATTTTCCCACTTCGGACAGGCTTTTGTTTCCACCACATCAATGAAACTGTTTTTGCCAAGTCTCCAACTTAAAAAATCAAATTTCCTAATTAGAACAAGTGGTTGACCCTGCAGGTGCATCTAGAGAGATTCATCCTCACACAGGTGTATTGTGTGACTGACACATGTCTAGCTCAGACAGGGACTGTAGCTGGTAGAACTGAGCCTGATGTAGAAGAACATCCCTGTTATATGAAGAAGGCAACCAGTAGGCATTTTATGTTCATTCGTTTCTTGATTCATTCATTCAACAAGTATTTATTGTCCCCATTATATCCAGTATAGTATGAAGCAACATTGGGTAAGGCAGACATGATTCTTGCTCTTGTGGGGCTTAAACTGTAGTAAATCACATTTTAATCCTACCTCTCTTTCTTGCTTTTAAATCAGTAATGAGGTTTATGTGTCTGGACAATGCAAATGGAAAGCTATGAATATTTTCTAGGAAGAAAGATATCCATCTGAAGAGCTGTATTATTTGGAAAATATGTAACAATACAAAGCAGAAGAAAAATCTCCGGAAATACATATTTAAGATGTTGGATGTGGCCTCATTGATTTAAGAGAGGGCTTGTTGAGGAAAGACCCAGCAATACAAGAGCAGGAATATCCATAGATATTTTTACAATTCTTCACCAAGAGCCTGATGGCTTTTTGTCAGAGTGAATGTAAACCAGGGAGAAGGGACTTCCCAGAGCTTTCTACAGCACAGGACAAGGATCTAAGCTGACATGGATGCCTTTGGTTAGAATTGAGATTCATGGATGCTCTGAGATAAATGGAGTTCTGGTTGAATCCCATCTTACATTAAGTCTAATGTGTCTACAGACCCAACCTGTGGTCATTTCCTAGGTCCCAGATTGCCTACTAAGACAGATATACACAGCATCTGGCAGGACCTTCATATTGGTTTCCTGATAAAGTAGGAACCATAAAACAATAGGTAAGGCCACGTGGAAGTCTTTAAACTGCCCCCTTTCCTCAATGGAGATAATAAATTGGAAGTGATACTAAGGGACATTGTCTGAGACGAGCACCCCTCCAAGATTTAAAACATGAAGAAGTGGTGTTTCTTATTATATCCCAATTTAATTCAACCATATGGTTTTTGCAGAAAGAAGATGGATCATGGAAGCTGATGGGAGAATCTCATAAACTTAGCTGAGTAATATTCCCACTTACAGATGTGTGGATATGATAGTTCAACTAGATTTAGAAATAGATTAACATAGCTTCTTACTCTTGGTGTATGAATATTGATTGGGCAAGTGCATTCATTTGTATGCTTATTAAGGAAAAGGATCAAAGGCAGTTCACAATAACAAAGGACAGATGGCTTTATATATTTGCCATCTCTACTTTTCTGATCCTTGTCGTAATTTAATCCAAAAGGACTTTCATCCTGTGGACATGCTATAGAAAACCATGCTTGTTCACTCTATTGGTAGTATCATGTTCATGTTAATCAGAACTGTGGAGTAGGAAAGGACAGGTGTTCCCTGTTTCCTGAGGAGACACATGCATTCCAAAAGGCAAGAAAAAAGATTCCACAGAGAATTAGCAAAATTTCCAGAACTTTATAGTCTGGAGCATTCTAGGACATCTCATCCAAGGTAAAAGACAAGCTATTGCACTTTGCACCTCCTACCACTAAGAAAAAGGAACGTCTAAAAAGCATCTTTAGAATTTGAAGATATCATACATCACACTTGAAATCCTACTCTGATCCATTTATTGGACGATTTAGATAGCTGTTAATCTGGAGTAGGTCCAGAGCAAGAAATAACTTTGCAGTATGAACATCTCTACAACTTGGGCTGTATGATCCAGCAGATCCAATAGTGTTAGAAATACTTGTGTAGAAAAAGACAGTGTGGAATCTCAGACACAATTCCGTAGTAGAAACAGTGCAGAACCCTAAAGTTCTGGAGCACAGTAATGCCATTTACATCAGAGAACTATTTGCTATGCAGCAGTAGTTCCTGACTGACACTAGACTCTGAGAGAGATTGAGTATGTGCTACGGAACAAGAAATTATGTGACAGAAGCTGCCCATCATGAAAGCCAAACAGTGAGAGGGTTTGCAAAAACCCAGCAGCAGTTCATCACTCAATGGAAACTGTGTTTTTCATTTCCCAACGGATCTAGAAAGCAAGTTACACAAACAGGTGATCTGGATACCAACACCATACATCCTCATTGCACCAGAGCCCCCTTTTCACTCACTTCACAACTGTGTGAGCTAAAAAGGTGGGTTGCTTGCAAACCACAGCCTTACTCAGAGTTGCTTTGACTTATAGTAAAGACAGAAAATCTTTCCAGTGGACCAGGGCATTCTGGTTATCACATTGGTATGGAAGAAGTGATCCAAGTAAGGTCTCTTGAGCAGTGGTGAATGGCTTGACTGGATGGGACATTAAGAAGTACAAGATTAAAATATCAAAGATAAAGAAATTTTAGAAGGAACATATTGGAAGGACCTGTAGGGGTAGACTCAGAGTATGTAAGTCTTTCAGTCAGTATCAGAAGTTTAACTAGTCAGTCAGGAGGCAGCAAAGTATCCAACAGTGGTGGCACACACCTCAATTCCAGCTCTTGGGGAAGCTGAGGAGAATCTTAAGTCCAGGCTCAGCCTGAGCAACTTAACAGCTTGGAACAAAATAAAAAATTAGAAAAGACTGTGGCTGTAGCTCAGTGTGACGGCCCTGGGTGTGATCCATAGTACCACAAAATATACAAACAGGCAGCAAAGTAAATGTGATGGGCATGTGAGTGTGAAGTCCGTCATCCATACCCTATTCCACATCACTCAGAGACTACTGGGCTTATGCTGGATGAATGCAGGCACAGCTGTGGCATGTGTTTGACAAGTGGAGACACTGCTTGGGTGGGAATGGAGTCTGCGTACTTATCGTGCAAGCTATAAGCCACTACCGCATGGTGATCACATAATGGAGTGTTCCTGGGAGCTAGACTACATGAGTCTAGGCAGCAGGAGATTAAGTGGAGTAGCCTTTCTCACAATCACTCCCTGTGGCCCAATTAGACAAATTTGTGTTTCCAATCCCTGTAATTTTAAAGTGATCTTGATTAGAAGTTCAATTCCCAGCACCAACAAGAGGAGGAACAAAAAGAAAGAGGAGAAGGCAAGGAAAGAAGAGCCAGGAGGAGGAGGAGGAGCAGGAGGAGAAGGAGAGGAAGAGCAGAGGAGGGGGAAGGGGAGCTACACCTTCACAAAACTGATTCAAGAAGAAATAAAATGGTCCATAAGTTCCTCCACAAAGTTAATTAAGGCCACTTAGCTTCCTCCACTATATGGTTCTGCAAAAATATTTTTAAAAATACTTAAAATTTTCTCAAACCCTTTTAGATAAGAAAAAAGAGGGCATATTTCCCTACTAATTTCATGATTCTAGCAAAACCTTGATGCCAAGATTAAGTGAGAATAGTAAATAAGAGAAAAAAATCACAGTAAATTTTATTTATGAGCATAAATGCAAAGTAGTATAAACAGAGTAACAAGTGCAATCCAAAAATTAAAAAAGAAAAAATATGAGCACAATTTTTTGTGACCTATGTCTGATAATCCTACTATCTGAAGTAGTGAGCTCTTTTGCTTTTCTGTCGTTTCTACTGGTAGCTGATGACATTATGTGATTTCCCGTGTTTCTTCCTATATTTGTGCTGTTAATTTTTAAAAATCATGCAGATAAAATTGGAGGCCTAGAGTGGGTAGAACCTTCCTTCAGAGAGAGTGCTTGTTTCTAGCAACTGTGCCCACCAGTATAAGACCACTTCTGTCCGAATTGAGTTATGAGCTTCCACAGAGTATCAAAAGGAGAGATCATGATCAGCACAAATGCTGGTTCATGTGTTATGCATGCTGACCCATGGCTGGAGATCTGTGGGGTCCTCGCTTTAACTATGAGTGAGCAGTGTATCAGAACTTCATCTTGAGTGGATGTGGACTTTTGTTTCCCTTGCATGAGACTCTGCCAGAATTTCAGTTCAATGTGTCAGCTATTTTCTCTGGATGACTTCACAGCAAAAATTATATATATTTTCTATTTCTACTTGTTCTCAATAGGGATATTCCTTCATATTGTGTTTGCTCACCATTACAAAAGGCAAGTGATCCCCATGGAAAATACATTCCATATCTCAGATGTTACTATCTCATCATTGCAATGATAACGATAATGACAATAATAATAAAAGTCTAATCATTCTTCTTGTGAATACTAAGCAAAATAAAGATTGTAATATACATTGTGGTGTAAAAGATACTATTATTATATTTCCTTTCACCATAGCAGCATTTAGACTGTGTTTTCCAGAAACATACCCTAAATTGAAATCACTATAAAGTCCTCAACAAAAACTTCAAATAGTATTTTCCAGTAGTATTATCCTTTGCTGTTTCAATGACTTGCTGTTTTAGGCTTCTTGAGTAGTGGCACAAAATTTTAACAAAAGGGCTTGTCTACAGCCATACCACCCTAAATGCACCTGACCTCTTTGAAAGAGTTTGATTTTACTGCCGTAAATGTATCAACAGTAAAAAGGGCTTCCAAGTAATAATTGAAATACACATTTCCCACATTACAGGGGTATTTATCATTCTATTGATGAAGGTAAACTTCAAGATTTAATTTTGCTTAAAAAAAAAAGTTAAGACCACTGGAACACCAGAAAGCAGAAATATCCCCAGTTAAAAAATCCTGAAATGCTTTCACAGGCTGGTTAAAGTCATGAAAGGTAGCATTCCTTGACAACTCTGAAGATGGCTTAGTCAACCCTGCCCAGCAGCAAAAGCTGGATCCATTTAATCTTTTTTTTTTTTTTTTTTTTTT
>NW_004955465.1:7299571-7355244 GCF_000276665.1 Chinchilla lanigera | reverse complement strand
ATGCCTTAAATTCATCTGGAACCAGAAGAGACCCAGAATAGCAAAAGCAATCCTGGGCAACATGGATCCATTTAATCTTGAAATCTAAAAACATCCTTTACTGAGTTTATGGCACTGTTAAACTGCAAATTTCAGAAGCCAAAATAATAAAATGACAAATTGTACTTTTCTACCCAACTGGATGGCATTTCTCCCAATTAATCAGTTGCCCTATTAAGGAAACTAACCTGAGACACGTAGGGACTTTCTCCACACTGAAATATTGTGGTGATTTTTTTAATCTAAGCTGCAGAAATTTCCAACAAGTCCCAAGTGCAGATCTTCACCCTGTGCCCAAGCATTGGTTTTCATGTGCTCTAAATGCATTTACTTTGCTGGCTTTGAATCCATTCTGCTTCTTACAACACTGTTTTCACTCTGCTCCCAAATCATTGAAACATTTGTTGTGAACAGTTAGAGAAGGATGCTTGGTAACCTCTTGGGAGGACTTTCCAAACTCAGAGAGGCTTCTAAGAGAATTGGACTCATCTACAGTATCAGAAAAGAAAGAAAATAATGGAGAAAAAACAGACAGTTCTTCATTTAAAACGGGATTACTTCTGAGCGCCTGTCTTTGGTAAGGCAAAGTGCTTGGTGTGTACTCACAATTATCTTTAACCTCAGCCAAAGCTGCTCGCTGACGCTCATCCACATGCTGTCTACCACTTTCCTATAGTAAATCCCAGTCTTTTCTAGGAGAGACTATATCTGGCAAATCTGCACTGCAATGGGAAGGGTGCGCATACAAATGTCACAAACAAATGTGTGCAAATAGCTAGCAGTGTTCATTCAACCACCCTGGTTTGATGATGCTAATCTTTTTATTATTTCTGTCTTTTGAAACATAAGAGAAAACAGTGCAAGTAATAGAAAGGGGTAGAAACACAAAATGAATCAGATATTCTCCATGCGATTATTGATGGTCACTTGGCCAAATAGGCCAAATGTTAAAGCAAGAGTAGTCAGTCTTGCTTGTCCTCTGATTTTCCCTCAGAGGGTCTTCTCCATCAGGAAGTGCCTATTTATTTCTGCCTCTCCATTCCCACTTTCTGCATTGTTTCCAGTGTTGCTTATTGCTACAGGAAACCTCTGATTCCAAATTTTCCCCCTTCTCCCAGCTAAGCCATGCAGTCCTGCATTTCCTGTCAGCTCTGTATTCTGTTCTGCCCCACTCTTTCCTAACTGAGATTCTTCTTGGCTCACAGGTAGATCCCAGCAACACATACTCTGGGAAGTTTCAGTGTGCACAGATTTCAGTTACCACAGTTCCGATAAATAGCACCAGCCCTATAACAATACGGTTCCAATGTCAGAGTACCAGGTTTTTTGGGTGTGTTGTACTTGTACATTTCCTCTATGAATGTACATCTCCTCCACCCCACTCCTGATGGAAGGAATCACGTCTGTTTTCACTGAACCCTTCATCCCTGACACTGGGTTCTATGCTTAGTCAGGAGAAGGCACTTGGTCTGGGTTGAATCAACAGGACAAGACTTTCCTTTGTGCTAGGCTCCTTGGGAAACTGTAAAATATATTCACAGTGAAAGCACTGCAATCATATATTGTAGAGCTAACTCAATCAATCAGTCAATCAATCAATCAAAATCTCCAGTTGACTAAATACCAGCAATGACTCATGTAAAACATACCCATCAATCCCCAAAGGTCAATGCGATAGAATTTGTCCTATACAGTACTATTGAAATCCCAGACCGTTGATGCAACTGCTAATACCAATGTTCTTTCAACTAAAGCCCAATTTATAGATTGGGAAGTTCATTTCCCAGAAATAGGAAGCCCACACTCCCCCAGGGTGATGATGATTTCAGCACAAATTAAAATAAATGGAAGGGGTGCTTAGAAGAGAAAGCAACCTAATATGCCCATCAGAGGCTGGTTGGAGTAGCAGATCTTTAAGAAAGGAGCAAAAATGGGGCTGCTTAAAGGTTTCTTGCTGAACAGTATATATTTTTAATGAGACTGCTTTGAACTTTGTAGTCCTTCTCACCCACGGACCTCATCCCACCCCTCCAGCTCTCCCTCCCTGTCCATTGCTGCTCCTGACACTTCCATGCATGTCAGCTCATTAATCAGCACTTATGCTTGTGAAGTAAGCAGCTCCAAAATATTGTAACCCCTGCACATGTTAATTACTTGGACAGTTTACAGAATCCTAAGGGAAGTCAGAGACCTCTGTGCACAGAAATGAGTCTGCTGAGTATAATATCAGGCTTTTATACGTTAAAAAAAAACTCATCCTGAGATCATACAGAGCAATCTTATTTTTATGCAAAATTCTCTTGGGTTCTACCAGCTTAGATTTGCAAACTTTTACATATTTTCAATCCATTTTCTGTTGCTATAACAAAATATCACAGACTGAGTAATTTATAAAGAACAGAATTTTATTTGGCTTGTGATTTTAAAGACTGGAAAGTTGGAGATCCAGGCATGGGCATCTGGTTGGCATCTTGCCAAGGCCTTGCTGCTGGGTCATGACATGGCAGAGGGCATCACCTGGTGAGACAGAGAAAGTACACTGCTCAAGTCTCTGTTCTCTTGTTATAAAGCCATTGATGTCAGTTTGAGACCTTGATCTTGTGACCCCCTCACTGCTAATTATCTCCCAAAGGCCACATCTCTGAATGCCATTAACCTATGAAGTTGGGGATGAAGTTTCCAACACATGATGTCTTGAAGGACACATTTGAGTCACAGTGGGTAGAGGGAAAAGTATCCAGGAGAGTGCCTTTAGAGTATATGCACTTGATTTAGAACTTATGAATGAACAAGAGTCAGGAAGTGGGGGCACCAATTGATAACCATCATGAAACAGGCATACTTTTAAATGCTACTGAACTTTCTATGTGGCAACAGTGATAGTATTTATTAAATCTTCCACAAAGTTCATATCTCCAGCAAGAATAGTCTCAAATCTGTAATTGCTAGGCTCCTTAAGCTTGAAACTAATCTCTAAACCTGATTTGACCCAAATGCCTTGGACATTCAAAAAGTTTCTTATGGCAGAGAAGCAAGATTGAAATTTTTTTGGATGAGAAAAGCATTTCTCTTCTCATTACATTTATTGTCATTGCTATAATAACTTTATTATGATGGCCACAGATGTTCTACACTAGAGAATAAAGATTATTTTGTTAATTTTCTATTACTGTGACAAAATGCCAAAAATGAACAGCTTAAAAGAAGAAAGATCTATTTTGGCACGTAGTTTTAGAGGTTTCAGTTCATGGTCACTTGACCACATTGCTTTGGACCTGTGGCAGCACAGTATATCATGGTAGGAAAACAAGGTGGAAGACATTGCTCACTTTATGGTGGCAGAAAGCAGAGATAGAGATGGAGAGAAGAGACAGGCAGACAGACAGAGACAGAGACTGAAAAAGACAGAGACAGATAGAAGGGGTTGGGGTCCCAATAGCCCATTCTAGGGGATGTCCCAGTGACCTAACCTTCTTCTACCAAGCTCCTAAAATTTCCACCTCCTAGAAGTTCCACCATCTCACCAGGGCACAACAGGCTGGGAACCACACCTTCAATACATGGGCCTTTGAAAGACACTCCAGATCCAAACTATAGCACATATTATTCACAAAAATTCCCAAGAAGTCTGAGTTTCTTTTTCTGGGAAACACATGCAGTGAGATTAGTTTGACAATGAATCCCTGAGATAAATTTTGCAAAATTAGTCTTCTCACTCCCAGAGATGTCCTCTCTTGCTATGTAGGGCAGAAAGCGGGAAGTGTAGGGGTGTATTAGTCAGCTTTCTGTCACTGGGACACAATACCCAACACCCACAACTTAAAGGGGAAGAAGTTTATTGTGTTCTATAGTCTCAGAAGTCTCAGTATGCGTGTTTGGCTGGCTCCAAGGCAGAGATGACATGGTGGAGGACTGTGGTGGACAAAAGATGCCAGACTCGTGGTACCTAGGAAGGGAAAAGAGAAGGAAGGAGCTGCAGAGAGAGCTATACCTCCAAAGACATGCCCAAGTGATGCACCTTTTCCAACTTCTTAATGTGCATTCAGGTAATGAATTTATCAGTGTTTCAGTCCCTGCTATGTGTAGTACCACAAGTTCCAATCACCTCCCCAAAGCCCCACCTTTAGGCACAATGAGACCTGTGGGTGACATTTAGATTTAAACTATAACAAAGGGAAATTAGAATGAGAAGAGAGCTGGACTTTGCTTCCCATCATTCAGGAAAATGAACTGTGCCTATATATTCTCAATACTATGTGCAGTGACATCATATTATCGAATGGAAATTGGCTATGAAAACCTCAAGCACTACAAATCAAGGCCCTTTACTCAGAGATGCAATGATTAAGCAATTAACATAAAACTGATCAGGAGTTTTCAAGATGAACAGAGACTGGTTATCCAGAGGCAATGTCTAGGGACTCCATGGAGATAAGTTATAAAGTAAAAACCACAGAGAATTATAAAAAACAAACACAACACACATATGCTACAGTTGTTGACTGTGTAGTTGTGAATAGGATTATGGAACTTGAACTCTTCAAAATTACATGGTACCACTGTGTTGTTGTTTCTCTAAGTTGGTGCTTTGTCTGTATTTTAGTTTCCAACATAGCTGTGGACACAGGTGGAATTTTATTTTGCTTTCTCAAACAACCAGTGTATTGTTGACTGAGCCAATGATTACAGTTCCGTCTTTTTCAAAATTTCTCAAACGGGGTGTTTGTGGCATTTTTGTTTTATTTGGGTTTTTGTTTGTTTTGCTTTATTACTGTTAGAAGCTCCAGACCATGTAGGTTGTAGACAGCGTCAAAATGGCTTGGGTTATGTAACATGGACAGGCCCAGGTGAGTTACCTTAGCGGTAATCCTGAAGAGTCGGATTCCCTGCCAAAAAGGAGCTAAGTGTTAATGTCTCTTCCCATGATACAGCTGCCATAGACTATAGAGGAAAAAGCACAGTGGGAAGAAACCAGAGTCCACTCTGCTGTGATTGGCCAGCTCACCCAGTGCTATGAGCCCCCAGGATGCTCTCTCCTGGTAAAGCAAATATCTGGAAGACTGAAATACATGGGCCTAAAATTTCACTTGAGTGAAGCTGAGAAATGCAGCTCCAGTTTGAAACCCAAGATCTCTTGGGTTCCTGGCTACATTAGTCTGGGTCTGAGAAGCAAGTGGAAGGTAGGATTAGAAATTTAGGAAACTTATTGGGAAAGGCATCCAGACAAGTATGGGGCATCTTCAGACCTCAGCAAAGCTCTGACAACTGTGGAAGGAGAAAAGAAATGGAGGAGAGTTTAGCAGGAGGGCCCTTGGACTGCAGCTTGGTTCCAGGTAAGATTTGACCAGTGTCTTGATGAATTCTCCAGTCAAAGTCACTGACAGGAATGTTCTGTGTTTCATCAGAATGAACCAGGCTTAGGAGCACTGCCACACTCATTCTGGCTGACAGCAGTGCTCAGAGAGCATGCATGGTCTGAAGCAAGCACAATGGTGGATCCAGACCACAACAGCTCTTGTTCCCGCATCAGATCTGAGTGGTGCATTTTCATGACCACCTTGCTGATCATTGTTATCTTTGTGCAAGTGTTGCTGTCACTCAATTAGCTTACTTTTTAATGCCAGAGTCCATTCTGGAGACAAGACCATTGCGCATGGAAGCACGGAAGTGTGAGGTCACTCTATGTACATTGTCATAGACCTGCCAATCACCTGGGAAAAGGTCTGCAGCCCCGGCCAAAATAACAGTTCTGTGGAGGGTTTTCCTAGTCTGTTGGTTGACTTTGGTTTAGGTTCAAAGTATCTGGACACATTCAACAAGGATAGGAAACTCCAGGGACTGTAAGGGGTTGGGAAGATGAAAGCTCAGGTGAAGTGTTCCATGCTGGAGTTAGGAACATATTTCCTTTTGGGTCACATCAGAGAATCATAGGGAAGGACAGACAGTGGCTGTTACCATCAGAATTCCATGCTCTGTATTTTACACTTTCTTTGTTTTTTCCCCTTTATCTTGTATTGTGTTGAGTAAGGCCTTTTAGAGAATTATCATCCTCCAAATTTAAGAATTTAAAAATTTTTGTTCATTGTTAGGGCAGAGTTTTAGAAAAGCAGCCAATGTGATGGTGGCATGGTGATTAAAGAGAGCAAACCCATGGTCTAGATAACACTTAGGAGGAAACGAGGCAGATGCACTTGGCCCAAATACTTTGCCTTCCCTACCTGAGCAGACTCCACAGGCGACTAAAACTTTGGAGAGTCTGCACTTTGTTTTAATAAGGGAGTTCAATTCCTTTAGGTAGATTTTAAAAACGTACATGTATTAGTGAACCAGAAGTTCATTATGCAATGCTTTGCAGTGTTCCATAACCACTATCCTAGGTTCAGTAACTCAACAAAATATTAACCCTTCTTGGTGCATGACAGAGGTTTTCTGCTGCTCTTGCTCGCAGAAGTGCCATACAGACTTTGGAAGGCAGAAGTTACAGTCCAAGGTCAGAGGTCTGAGCCCCTTCAGGAGCTCCCTTGGACCCAGTAATCATGACCTATGCATATCTGCCCACTTTGCTCTTCAATAAATATGTAAAGAGGTGATTGTTTTGTTTTGATTCTCCAAAGAGGCTTCTCCTTCCTTCTCTCTCCTCTCTGTCTCTGTTTCTCTCTCTCATCTATCAAGAAATAAAAGTTGAACTAATAAAAAACTAGATTATGTAATCAGGAGGTGAGAATTGAAACCAATTCACCTCACCTTCTAACTTTCTACACACCCAGCCAGCAAAAGCACTGGGCTTGTGCCTCTGGCAGGGATGGTACAGTAGATGTGGCTCAGACCTCTTCCTATGCTTGTTCCAGGGAGCAGAGGGCATAAAAAAAGCACTTTACTTTCTCCACCAACAGGCTACTGATAGTTTCTTGCATTTTGCTCTATGTTTCATAGTTTTCAAAGAAGCTTTGTATATGCTATCTGATCTGAAACTCAGAACAGAGTTATAAAACAGGAGCTACCATATCATCTAGATTTTTCCAAACAGAAAACTAAGGCCTAGAGCAGTTGATGAACTTGTTCATATCAAGTAGTCGGGGAGTGTTTGAAAGCTGGGGTGATGGTAATAAAACAGCCATAAGAGCACCCACTCATTCAGTGATTCTTTTGTATCAGTACTGAGCACTTCACATGGATTAACTGTAGTTATTAAGAGAACGTTGTAAGGGAGGTATTCACGTGTTCATTGTGTATCCTCCAGAGGAAGCAACAAAATGCTTTTCATATGTTGACCCTCAAGGGATCTTAGTGAATTCGCTGATTAGAATAGATCGTCTGTTGGCTAAGTCCAAATCCATTAAACTGTTAGATAGATTGTGGACATTAAACAACTTTAGTTAAGCAGCAAACAGAAAGGAAAAGTCCATTCACCTGATTCAGGAAAGTCAGTTTTTTAGTGTGCGGAATGATTATATTAAAATATACATTTTCACCTTTTTGATCAATTTTCCTTGAATCGCTCTCTGTCAAACTTAGTTTAATCTTCTGCTGGAGTCCTATATGCCATAGTTGGTATTCTGTAGGATCTCCAAAGTCCTCTGCTTACAGAATCCTCTTTGCCAATCACCCTACAGTTTCACAATTGTGACCACCATGCCTGTTGTCTGAGGATAATGTAGTTAAAATACAAAAGCACCTTACAAGCAGTGCCTGTTTGACCCGCCATCATCACTCACAGCTTGGTGTGAATAAAGATTCTAACACAGGCTGTAATCAGAAAGAAGGGCAAGAAAGTAAGCAACGTGAGTATAGCTGGGAGAAGGAGGAAGCAAATGACTCATAAAGGAGTCAGGATTTATAGAAAATTCAATTCACACCTGTGACCAAGACTATCTTATTTGCTAGGAAGCAAATCACAGCAGAGTCATACTGGTAGGCATTTCACTGGTTCTCCTCCAAATGCTTTGTCCATCTCATCCCTTCCACCAGCACTCCCTCACCTCTGCACAGTCACACTCAGAGATGTTATCCCAACTTGCTCCCAGGATATGATTCACAATTCAGAGAAATTATACTTCTAACCTGATTACTTCTACAATTTAATCAAATCAGAACAGTGGGCATGACAACAGCATGAGCAAAACCCACCAGCAATGCAGAGAAAGTAAGGGAAAAATATATACTGACTGGAGCAGATTTTATTGCTAAAATGACTTACTAAACTCTGTTATTTCTTTTCTTGAAGGCTTGATTAGCATAATCAAATAGATACTTGGATAACTTAGGGACACATACAACCACTGGGAGAAGAGTTGAGGCCAACACTATTTGAGGTGGTCTGCCATTTCCAAAAGTAGAAAGGTAGCAGAGAAAGGAAGGCCCACATGTGAGTAGAGCTGTATTCCCAGACCGATGGTAGGGTTCTGGGTTTTAGAATAAGCTCCAGGGCTCCCTTTCCATTCTTCCTCAAACACCACTGTAAAGCACAGCTCAATTTCCTCCTCTCCAGAAGCTTCCGGGCTCTCTCGGATCTAACAGTGCTCCTCCCTTCTCAGAACTCGTACCGCTCATCCAACTCACACTGTGCCGCGGCTATGCTGTAAAGATGGCTTCTATTCATGGGCCACTTGGTGGTGGTGTTCTGTGTTCCAGAGCCCGTTGAACAAGTCCATGTGTAGGCTTAACTCTAAGCTTCACGAAACTCTTAGTTCCATCACCTAGGGCAACAGACCCCAACATTTCTTGCATTAGAGACCAGTTTTGTGCAAGAGGATATTTCTACCAATAGGGTCTATTGTCAGGAGGGATCGTTCTTTTTTTATTAATGTATTTGCAATACTTAACATTTTCATTCCCCAGCACTATCACCGCTGCCTTGGCTCCATCTCAGATCATCAAGCCTTAGGTTCACATAAAGACTGCATAACCTGGATTCCTTGCATGAACAGTTCACAGTGGGGTTCTTGCTCCTATGAGAAGCTAATGCCACAACTGATCTGACAGGTGACAGAGCTCAGGCCACAGCGTGGAAAATGGAGAGAAGCTGTAAATACGGATGAACAAACGTTACCCTCCAGCCCACACTCGTGTCCTGCTGGGCAGCCTGATTCTGGTGACCCCTGACTAAGGAAACTGAGGCAGGCATTATTCTCTAAAGCCTTGCACCTGGCAGAGCTGAGCACATTCTATTAGCTGAGCACAGTCAACACATGGAGAACCATTCAGGAAATGGAGCCTTACTAATAAAACTGCCAGGGGCTTGAGTGTTCTCCATGTATATCATTAGGGTCCTAGTTGATTTTTCTGCCACTACCTACAACCAAGAGGGAGTCATACATAAAACACTGCATACAACATGGAGGCATTGCATTTAGGCAAGTCCTAGGTGGAGAAAGTTCTCACTCTAAATTTTGGCAGATCTCATTTATCAAAGTGAGACCACTCCCAAGGCTGCTCCCTCCACCTGAGTTCAAGACCATGAGCAGCAGAGTGACCAGATGTCCAGTTTACCTAGAACTAAAGAGGTCCTTGGAATGTGGTATTTTAGTTCACAAAAAAACTTAAGGAAAGGCCTTAACCAGGTTGATTTGTTCACTCTGACCACGGAGGACCAGAGTAGAATAAGGCTTTCTGGGAATGAGAGGACAGAAGACACAGAGCAGGCTGGCTGAGAGGGCAATCAGTCTCCTCTTATTCATGCTTTTGCTTCCTGTGGTTTGAGTTATCCCATGTCTCAGAAGAGATCTGAAGATATTAGATAGAAAATTCCAGAAGTAAACAATTCATAAGGTGTAAATTGTACATTGTTCTGTGGAGAGTAATGAAATCTCAGTTCATCTTTCTCCTGCTGGGGATGAGAATGACTCGTCCTAAGAACCCACAGTGCATACACCACCTTCCTGAAAGTCGTTGAGTAGCTGTCTTGATGATCAGATTGACTATAGTGATATCACAATGCTTGTATTTAGGGTTCCTTGTTCCAACAATATACTGAAGGTCTTGGTGTGTGTCAGTCATGTATGGTGGTGTGGAAACCATTGTACAGTGCTAGAATTGGGAAGAAAGGGAGGAGAGATAGTTAAATTTTAAGTGTATACTTAAAAAAATGAGGTCCCTGCAATAACAGTTCTTCCACCTGGTTCAAAAGGATTCTGTGACATCAGTTCATGCTCATGAAAGATGTTCTGCATTCAATCCCAGATCACAAAATGGATGAATATATAAACGGTAGAAATCAGAGGTTTCCTGGTCAGAGACATCTGAAAACCAGCATAGGTCACTCAGCAGAGAATTGGGCTACCAAGATGCCCAGAACTTCTGATCAGTGGCAGTGCCACTTGCTTCATCCAAGAAACTCCTCCATGGTGGGGTTGAAGAGCACGTGAAAGCCCCTAGAGTGTCACCTGCTCAGACAGGAAAGGACATGAATGCAACACAATGTAGGATCCTGCGTAGTGAGGCTGGATTGCTTCTATCATAAGACTTCATCCTAGCACGTCAAACCATCATTTCTGCTGATGGGGAGTGTGATTTCCTAGGGAGAAATATTCTGAGGCTTCATCCTCTTTGAAGTGAGACAGCTCCTGTAAGCATCAAAAGGTCTTCTTGAGGATGAGCATCTACAACATAAGAATTTTTACTCTGCAATTAGAATCCCAGAGCCCAAGGGCTATGAAATGAGCTAGCCATGCCTCCTAGCACTAACATTTAGCAACTGGCCACCTTGTTCTTCTCATGAAAGAAAACACCTGGCCACAGAAAAGTGGATTTCCCACAGGTGGGAACCTCCCAGGAGTTTAGGAGCCCAGTGTTACAATCTTCTTGCAGCCATTACTCAGCTGTGGCTCTTGGGAGCTCCCAAACTGAACATGGGTGACATAGCTTGAAGATGTTCTTCTCCAATTTGTTCTAAATCTTCCACATGCTGGGAAACTTGACCACTTGCCAGTGACTGGGCCCACCTCCTCTACCATTAATGTCAGAAGCAAAAGGACAAGATTCATTGCTAGAAGCTACACATCTCAGTGTCTTGGTGATGCTACCCTGAAAGCAATGTACTTTTATTTAAAAAAAATTCTGGACTTTAATACACATTCTGTAGAAAAGAATCCTTCTGGATTTTTGCTTCAAATCAGTGACAACTTTGATGGTCCTGGGTAATTGGAAAAGGGATTTGAGTGGGTCTGGAGGCTTTCCAGCCCTGTAGAATTTGCAAACACTGTAGGGAATCCATAAGTAAACAGAATTTACAAAGAAACTCTCCCCTCTGGAATTATTCAAGGATCCAATTTGAAGAGATTTTAGTTTATTCTGAAGTAATGCCAGAAGTCCTTGAGAACGAGAATAAAGCACTGAGGGAAAGTCACTTTCTGATAGACAAAACAGTATAAAATGGTGGTCAGGAGACAGCTTCAAAGAAAGCTGGGCCACAGGGGTGTGTGCGGTCCTCTGGCTGCCTCCTCCCCAGAGTTCCAGGATCGTCTTTAAAAAGTTTGCCCCCGGAGGGCAGGGCCCCTACGCCATTTACTGTCTGTGCACATGGACATGTGCACAGAACATACTGGAAAAACACAATTCTCTGTTCAGTCATCGGGCAGGACAAAATTCTTGGCGTTCATCAAACTGTCCCTTTTCCTACATAGAAGCTATCACAGGACACACAGAGCCAGGAACACCGGTGCACAGCCCTGGCGGTGGCCGGACTTTCACCTAAGAGTTCAGAGCAGCATTCATTCTCAATCCTTTCCTTCCCCGACTGACTGACCTGCCTGGAAATATAGGTGGGACTGTCACCACTGCCACTCACCTGCCAGGTACACTTCACTCAGAAGATTCTGAGGAACTTCAAAAAGGCTTTTGAAAAAAGAATTAAATGATTTTTATTTTTGAATATTAGATGTACAGAAAAATTAAGACAGTGCTCAGAATTCCCACATACTCCACTCAGTTTCCATATATAGAGATTTATTATTTTAGCTAAAATTGATACTTAGTTTTTACCTAATGCCCTTTTTCTGTTCTAGGATTCCATCTAGGATGTATCATGATACTGAATGATTATGTCTCCTTGTATTCAGTAACTTTGACAATTTTGAGGAGCACCCATCACGTATTTTGTAGAATATGCCCTAACTCAGATTTGTCTGATGTTTATCTCATGATTAGATTTGGGCTCTGGATTCTGGCAAAGAAGATCATAGAGGTTAAATTACCATCTTTATCACACTATGCCTAATATACGTGGTATCACCAATGTGACATCACCATTGATGGTGACCTTCATCACAGGTGAAGGCTGCTCTGGTGTTCATCAGGTGTCTCCTCCATGAAGTTACTCTGTGTTCACTTTTTTCAGATGTGCACTTTGGAAGGAAGTCATGAAATACAGCTCACACTTAAGGGGTGGTAGCCTACCTCCCTGAGGGTAAAGTACCTACTTACTTGAAATTATTCTGTAAGGGAGATGTTCTTGTTCTCCCCCATTTATTTCTTTTTTCAATCACTTACCTATACCAGTATGAATTCATGAACTCATAAAAGTACTACAAGGTGTACTTATGCACTTAATTCACCGAACCTGCCACTGTATGACTTCCAGTTCTTCCCTAACACCACAATGACCAGAAAAGGTAGGCATTTTAATGGATTCAGGACATGGAGGCAGCCACAGCAATGCAACTAAAGACACTCATGAGAAAGGACTGCCAGAATTGCTTCAGAAAGTGGCAAGAATAATGAAATAAATGTGCTTGACATGAAGGTATTTTGAGGTTAATAAATGGCAATATGTCTTTTGCTATAATAAAATTTTTAAATTAAGACATTCACCATATAGGTAGAGCACACCACTTTTTCATAATATTAGGTTTTCCTGCCCATGAATATGAAATATCTTTTCCTTTATTTAGTTATTATTTGATTTCTTTCATCAGAGCTCTCTCTCTCCCTATATATATAAATAGATATAATATATATAGTATATTATATATAGATATACATATATGTAGATATAATATATACAATATGATATATATGTATAAAAGATAAATGTGTATATATATATAATATATATATACACATATATATCATGTTTTCCCAGATTTGAACTTTAGCAGTTTATTTTGAAGGTGGTGCTAACATAAGTGGTAATGTTTTTAATGTCAAATTCCACTTGTCAGTTGCTGTTACACAGGAAAGTAACTGACTTCTGTGTACTTAATTTATATACCGAGACATTTGCTATAATCACTTATTATGTCTAGGCTTTGTCATTTTCTGGTTGATGCTTTCATGTTTTCTATATATACAAGCATGACATTAGCAGACACAGGCAGTTTCACTTCTTTCCAAACATTGTACACTTTGTACTTTTTCTGGACTTATTAAGTTATCTAAGACTTTCAGTATGATGTCTAAAGGGAAGGTGAAAGGGAGCAGCCTTGCTTATTCTCAATGTTAGGAAAATTTTGAGCTTCTCAGCATTAAGTATGACGTTAGCTTTTATTATTTACTAACATTGTTATCAACTTGCAGAAGTATCTCTCTACATCTAGTTTACTGGGTTTTTAAAAACATGAGTGAGTAGTGGCTCTTAATAAATAACTTTTATGCATTAATCTTATATACGAGCATGAGAGTTTTCTTCTTTAGCCTGTTCATGTGATGGATTATGACAATCTTTGTGAGGTTGGAAATTGCACAAAGGACCTGGCATATGCTTGGCAAACATCACCAGTGAGCTATATCCCCAACCTCCTGATAACTGATTTTTGAACAGTTGTACCAGCTTTCAGTACATGAGACAAATTCCATGTTATTATGGTATACAATTCTTTTAATACGTTGTTGAATTTGATTTGTTGATGTTTTCTTGTGGATAATTGCATCTACATGTATGAAAGCACCTGGTATGTTATTTTATTAGCCTCTCGTGACTGTCCAATTTCGTTCTAGGATAATGAATTAGGGAAGTTTTCCTCCTGTTTTTATCTGTCAGAGGATATTGTAGAGAATTGGTATAATTTCCTCCTTAAAAGTCTGGTAGAATTTACCAATGAACTCATCTGGACCTTGCACTTTCTGTTTTAGAAAGTTATTGATTATATCCCTAATGTATTTAACAGATAATGGCTTACACAGATCCAACACTTTTTAAATTGCTTAGATAATTGTATTTTTTTAATCTTGAGCACATGTCAAATTTTATTAGCATCTTAAAATGTTAGATGACTAAAAAAGAAAATTGCACAAACTCAGAGCTGTTTTGAAGCCTCATATAAGTTGGAAACAGAATACTTAAATAAGCAACAAATTGGGTTTTTTTTTTAAAAAAAATAAAGAACCTGAATGTTATTTTTATAAGGTCATACAATATCATGTCCATATTTATTGTTGAAGGAAAATGTGGCTAAAAATGATAGGCAGGCCAATTCTCTCCAAAAGGAGAGAAGAAAAGGTACAATTACAGAGCAAATTCTAAGAATACATCTAAGTCTAATGTTGGAAAAGTGAGGTATTATCCTCCAACAGAAGTTTTCAATGGGCCAGGGATATAGCTCAGTGGCACAGTGCTTGCCTGGCAAGTGTGAAGTCCTGAGTTCTACTCCTGGTACTAAAAAAAAAAGAGAAGTGTCTATTGGGACAATTTACTATGACAACATAATATGATATCACTAGAGACCAGACATAATAAATTCAAAATTTAAAGAGACCTCACCCATGTGCATAAAATCTGCAGACGGATGTGTAACATATAGGTTAGTTACTTCTTATGAACAAAATGTTTGCTTTTATAATTATAATTATTACTTTATGGAAAAATAAAACAAAATTTCAAAACAAAATAATAAGAGAATAACAATGGTTAATACATTGCATATTGCTATCTTCAAAGCAGTTACTCAGAGTGCAAGATATGGGCATAAAAATTCTCCAAACAATATTAGCATAAACTGTTCTTTTCAATGAAAGTATAACTATGAAAGGGGAGAGGAAGGAAGGGAAAAGGAAAAAAATGGAAATAATTTTAAAGGTCTGCCTTTGGTGTTTCTGTCTGTTTGTTTAGCTAAGACAGTTTTCCCATCTTTCACACTGAGAGGTAGCAATAGCCAGGTAGCGCTTCCAAGGTTATGACCTACCAATGCAGCAGAAAGCACCTCTTTGTAAGAGATCTGCCCTGCTAATTTCAGCAAAGAAATGCTTGTGAGTTTATGCTGAAGCAAAAAATGCAAGGGCTTTTGAATCAAATTAGGTTGGGCCTCAAATCTGGCTCTACCACATAAATACTCTGTGACTTTCACTGCTCTATGACCTTGATAATCTACTTGTTCCTCCTAGAAAAGGAAATAATGTGTATCTTATAGAATTATGTGAACACAATAGGGACAAATGATAAGTACCTAACTACCCTTTTTCCCTCCTATTCATTGTTAATTCCAATTGCCTAAATGAATGTAATAATGATTAGTTTTGATTATGTAAAAAACAAAATATTAGCTTGATTGGTATGAATTGATTTGTGTTGAGTCGCTTCTCCACAGGCTCTTGCAGCTTTCTAATAATAATCTTTTGCACAAAAAGATTAGAAAGTCTAGCAAGCAAAGTCAACCTTTCAGAATACCTTTTTCTCTTTCCTAAACAATGGTAGGGAAAATGTGTCTAATTGTGAGCAGTAATGACAGTTGGCATTGTACTAGAAGTCAGCTTTCACTTTCCCTTTTAGATGGTGAACAGAGACATTTCAAGTCAAACTGCTTTTCAAAGTAGTCAACACATTTGCCTGGAAACATTTAAAATACATTTAAACAGAACAAAAAACAGCAAATAATGTTATCATCATTACCAGCATTGGAAGTTTTCTGTAAAAGAAGGTAAGTGCTGAGGTTGCCATGGCAAAGAGCTGGGAAGGTCACTAATTATCTCACAAGGAATGTATATATTAGACATTATGCTAGTACAGGAACTAGAGCTATGACTCCTAGGAAATGGAAGATGCCTCCCTTGAATGATTAGAAGGAACAGGAGGTTTGCCTTCTCAGTAAATAAAGGGGGCCTTCACCGAGCAAGTTTCCCTTTCAGTGTTTCCTGGTGTGTCAATGGTTAGAGATAAGAATTTTTAACAATTTCATACACAAATGCCAAAAAAAGAGATATCACTTTGATTAGCATAAGTTTCAGGGTCGTACATAAGATCCAACAACCTATGTCAATTTCCACCCAAGATATGAACCTAGTGTGATGCTTTTTAAAGCATAAGATGAAACAAATGGGCTGGGCAGCTGGTCCAATGTCCCGAAGTCATTTTAAAGGGTAAGATAAAAGAGAGGACTGATGCAGTTGCTCAAGGGTAAAGCACTTGACTAGAATGTGCAAGACTGTAGATTTGATCTCCAGTGATGCATGGATAGATAGACAGATAGGCAGATGATAGATAAATAATAGATGGACAAATAGATAAATTAAACCTGTAAAGAAAAAATTCACAACATTAAATATTCAAAGCATAGAAAAACTAAAACTTCCCCTTAGGACTAAGAACAAATAAAGATGTCCTGTTAGTAGCAGCAATTTCTCAACATAGCACTAGAAAAGAAAAGGAAATAGTTCTAAGTGTTAGAAACAAAGAAATAGAACTGCTATTAGTTACAGGTAATATTGTCTATCTAGAAAAAAACAATAGAATTAACTCACTTGTATTAGAAAACTGTTTGAAGTAATAAGGGAGTCCCAGAAAGATACTTAGATAGATGATCAATCTTGAAAAAAATCAATAGTATCACTCCATTCCAGTAAGAATTGATTCCAAATCAAATTAAAAATAACATTATTTAAAATAACAACAAATATTAGAAAGGATCTAGTCTTTAACTAAATCAGGAGTGCACACAGTTTCTGGGGAAACAATTTGAAACATTAATAAAGAACATGAAAAAATAATTATTTTGATAAATAAAGGCATCTCAGAATCTTAGGTAAGCTGTCTTGGTGTTATAAACTTTCCTATTTCCTCACATTGATCTAAAACTTAATGAAAATAAATAAAACTGGTCAAATTTTTACAAAGTAATTCATTAAACATAATCTAAAATGTATCTAGCAGAATAAATGTGTACAAAGGGACCAATCGGGCCGAGAATTTAGCTCAGTAGTGTAACATCTGCCTGGTAAGCATGAGGTCCTGAGTTTGATTCCCGGTACCTCCTAAAAAAGAAAAAGAGAATCAATCTTAAAAACAAAGAATGAACACAGAGGAATCAGAGAACTTGCTTCAAGAAATACTAAGATATCTTTTTATTGAGACACTATTAACTGCCATTTTGGGGTTAAAATTATTGAATATTAACAATTTCATATGATTTAATATGTAAAGGATATTATGATTTTTCTAAAAACTTTGGCATTGATGAAAAAATCAAATTAATCAATGAGATAGAATAAAAGGTGCAAAAATAGACATATGTATATAGGAACTAAATGTATGATAAAGAGAGCATTGCAAATAAATAAAGGATAGCTTGATTAGTAGACAGTGTACAAAAATATTACATGGATAAAATAAATGGAAAAATACATTTCACAATATACCTAGAAAATAAAACAATTCTCTTCCCAGAACACTACATACATAGATGAATGCAAGATGGACTAAAAATTTTGACACCAGAAGTAAAAATATAGAATTCATAAAATGTAGGAGAAATGTGAGAATTAAATGTAAGAAAAATATGCATGTGAACTCAGGACAAGGAAAGACTAATTAAAATAATATGATTTGTAAGTGATCAACTGTTTAGTTTGGTTACATCAAAATTAAGAACTTCAGTTTTCTGAAAAACAAACCTGGACAAATTTAATAAACATATAGTAGAAGAATAATATTTAATTTTAAAAGAATTTATTAATATCAAAATTTTTATCAGAGCTAATTCTGCAGTCAAAAGAAAACTTATAGCAATTTAAAAGTGAAAATAAACAAATGATGAGAAAAGGAAATTTCTAATAGCAAAGACTCACAAGGCTAATAAGCACAGGAAGAACTGTTCAAAATAATTAGAAGTCAGAGAAACTGCATGTTTGAGGAGCATAACGTGGTAGTGAGAACAAACATGTGCTATTCTGAAAAATGTTATGTCTCCCATAAGGAAGGTGACTATCAAAAAAATAACAAAAAAGAAAAAGAAACGAAGCCTGAAAATAGCAAGTGTTGGTGATGATGTGAAAAATTGGAATGTTTGTGCATTATTAGTGGAAATATGAAGTGATGTCATTATGGAAAATAATAATAATTTCTCAAAAATTAAAATAGAATTATCATATCATAAAGCAATTCCACTATTCCACTTCTGGGTATATAATCAAAAGAACTGAAAGCAGAGACTTCAACCACGTATTTCTGCACAAAACTTTTTATAGCAATTTTATTCAGAGTAGCCAGTATTTTGGTAGATGAGTGGATAAATAGGTAGATGAATGGGTAAACAAAGTGATACAGTGGAATACTATTCAACCTTTAAAAAGGACACCTGTAATGCCAGCACTTTCTGAGGAAGGGGTAGGATGATCACAAGATCAAGACCAACCTGGGCAACTTAGTGAGACCCTGATTCAGAATAAGGGGGCTGTGGACATTGCTCAGTGATAGCGTTCATAGGTTTGATCCCTAGTACCAAGCACATGCACACACACTCAAAGGAAACTCTGACACCTGTAACATGGTTGAATTTTGATGATGACATGCTAAGTTAAATAAGTCATTCACAAAAGGAAATACTGTCTGTTTCCATGTGTCTGAGGTAACTAGAGTGGTCAAATTTAGAGAAATAGAAAGTATAATAATTATTGCCAGGACTTGGAAGAAAAACGAAAAAGGAATGTATTATTCAGGGAATGGAGAGAATTGTGCAAGATGAAGTGTGCTGATGGTGATAACAGCGTGGTGTGATGAATATATTTAATGCCATTGACCTGTACACCTAAACACAGTTAGGAGGGGCTGGGTGTGGTGGTGCACACTATAATCCTAGAGCTTGGAAGATAGCTGAGGCAAGAGGATGGCAAGTTCAAGCCCAGCCTGGACAATTTAAAAACTTTGCAAGATCCTGTCTCAAAATAAAGAAATAAAAAAGGGCTGGGATGTTGTAGCTCAGAATGAAGACCCTGGGATCAATTCCTAGTCTCTCTGTCTCTCTGTCTCTCTGTCTCTCTCTCTCTCTCTCTCTCTCACACACACACACACACACACATACTTCACATGTAATAGCCAGGCCATTTTGAATTTACAATCTAAAAGATACACTTTAGGGCTGGGGATTTAGCTCAGCGGCAAAGCGCCTGCCTGGCAAGCGCAAGGTCGTGAGTTCGGTTCCCGGTACCGGAGAAAAACCAAAAAAAAAAAATAAATAAATAAAAGATACACTTTAAATTGGTTGCCTGTGAAGTGAGGGGAGGTACATGGAGGAAAATACATACGCTTAAGTAAAAATGAATGAATAATAAGAGAGGGCTCACTGTGTCTGAGGTCTGAAGGAAAACCAGAAACAATCAAAAAACCCAAGTGGGTCAAAGGATAAACTTCTGTTGTGAATTCAAGCAAAGCACACACGTGCTTTTGGATAGCAATATTCTCCCATTATATTTTTATGGATTAGAATCTTTAATTCCAAGAAAAATTTTTGAGAAGTAAGCAAAAATGTATCCTAACACTAGAAAACACATTTTTACTGAATTATAGCTTTAGAATAGTACTCTTATATTGATGAATTAGTCCTCCTCTTAATTCTTGTATTTCTTTTTATTCATTATATTTGCAATGGATGAAAGATGGCCAAAAATTCCTCAGGCTTCCTCATACCAGAAAATGGACTTGACGTCCTTTCCTTCGGAACACGTGGCAGTTTTGAGCTACAGAGACAGGAACGGTGACACCGTGTGATGTTCAGAGCGGGACTTCGGAGAATCTCCGTGTGTGGTCCTTGGATGCCTTGTAAGAATCAGCCACTCTGAGACAGCCCTACTGCAGAGGCCACCAGATGTTTCAGTGGTGTTCCCTGATGAACTGCATTTTACTGTCATTAGAGATTCATATTTCACATTTTAATATATTTTACATAATAAGTAATTTTACTGTGAAAATTACAGCTATTCAGCGTGCAGTTCAGATAGTTTAACAGATACATACATCTGGGCCACCCACACTGGTATCAGACTAGAGAAAATTTCCATTTATGCTGAAAAGTCTCCTTTCGTGTCCTCTCACTTGACTCCAAACTGTGTTTTAAGCAATACTTTTCAGATTTCTTTTACACAAAATTAGTTTTCCCTGTTCTTAACCTTCTTATAAAAGGAATTTTGCAGAACATGCACTTTTGGATTATTTTTCCCTATATATATATATAAAAAAGGGCTGGGATGTTGTAGCTCAGAATGAAGACCCTGGGTTCAATTCCTAGTCTCTCTGTCTCTCTGTCTCTCTCTCTGTCTCTCTCTCTCTCTGTCTCTCTCTCTCTCTCTCTCACACACACACACATACTTCACACGTAATAGCCAGGCCATTTTGAATTTACAATCTATGGTTTCTATATGGTTTCTATATGGAAAATATATATATATATATATTCTCCCCCCTTGATATATAGAGGCTCATGAATATGCAGCATTATTGGGTGTTAGTAATCCATTCCCCTTTTATTTAGGAGCAGTGTTCCATTGTGTCAATATACTAAAATTTGTTTACCTGATCTCTTTTTAATGAACATTATGGTTTGCCAAATTCTAACTAATACATAGAAAGTTGTGTGGATATTCTTGTACAAACATTTGTAGATGTGCTTACATTTCTCTTGGGAAAGAATCTCAAAGAATAATCTCTAAGTGGTAAGATAGGCTTTGTTTCCTTAAAAACTGTATAAGAAACTCTCACACTGCTTTCTAAAGTGATTATGTGAATTCCAATTTCACTGTTAATCTAACATTTAGTCTCCTGATCTATTCATTAGATCACTGCTGAATGCTAACACATTGTCACTTTCATGTGTATTACTGATGGTTAATAATGCTGGAGATTTTTTAATGGGTTTATTGGTCTTTTACATCATTTTTAAAGTATCTGTTCAAGCTTTTGCTCATTTATTGGATTGTTTTCTTTCAAATATATAGGCTTTGTAGAGGCACCATATAGAACATAGATGAAAACACACATACTGTAGCTATGGGTCCTTTGTCAGATGTATCCTCCAAAGGCCCTTGTGTTAAAGGCTTTGTCCTGAGTATCTGGAGCTACTAGAGGTCACAGAACCTTGATGGGGTGAGGTCTCATAAGAGGAAGTTAGGTCTTCTGAGAGTCATATTTCTCTCTCTCTCTGTCTGTCTCTCTGGCTCTCTCTCTCTCTCCTTGCTTCCTGCCTGCTGTGAGGTAGGCAGCTTTGGTAGATCATGTGCTCCTCCCCATGATGATCTTCCCCAGCTTGTGCTAAAAAGCAACAGCATTAAGTGACTATGGGCTGAAGCCACTGAAACCATGAGCCCAAGTAAACCTTTCTTATTTATAAGTTGTTTATCTCAGGTATTTTGTCACAATGACAGGAAGCTCTCTCTCTGTCTCTGTCTCTCTCTCTCTCTTTTACTGTTTCTCTCTCACACACACAGTGACCATTCTCTTAATTTGTGGTTTCACTCATCTTTTCCTCTTTTTAAAATATCAATATCATATGCCCTCTAATGAACAGAAATTTAAAAACTTGATGAATTCAGTTTACCAATAGTTTCTGCTTTGGATATATCTATGCACATATATACCGTTGCACTTCTAATTGAAGGTCTCCTGAAGATCCCAAAGTAGCTTATGTTCCCACTCAGTGTAGCTGTAATTGTTATATCTGACAACTTGTCATTAACCAAAAGATTATTATCAACCACAAAAATGGAAACACACAAAATATCTGTTGTAATGCAGTAATATATTTTAGAACTCATGGCACTTCTCATTCTGAGCTCCCACTAATTCACAGGTGCTTCCATATTTAAGATTATACATACATTTCCCTCTTAGTTCATTGAGAAGAAAGGTTTGTGCTGATATTATTTGTAGAACATTTATGCCCATATATTGTACTCTAAGTAACTACTTTAACGATAACAATACACAATGTATTAACTATTGTTATTCTCCTATTATTTTGCTTTACTTTTTCCATAAAAATAATAAAAAACTATTATGCATACATTTGCAAAAGGAGAGTATTTCAGTCTGTTTACTAAAAGTCATTAACACTACCAGAGAGGCTAAGGACAGAGAATCTTGACACTTGTATGTCAGAATCACTGCCAGCCACAGAGCAATCAGGGAGAAGAACAAATCTCAAAGGTATTATGTCAGTGGAATTATTAGTTTAAATTTATCAGATGTATGTTCAGTTATCTAAGAGCGCATTTTTGCAGAAAGGGTACACTGGTCTCTGCTATAGTATCTCTCATGGGGGGCTGGATAAGGGACTGTTAATGCATCCAAATGGCTCATTTAGGTCACACAGTGGTGAGGTAAGGACATGAGCCAAAGGCAGCTGCCAATATTCGCAGTGATCACCCAGAGCAGCCAGTCTGACATGGCAGCCATCTATCTCTGCTGCTACCAGGATTCCAGGGCCTCTGCATTTCCTTCCCTTCCTTTTGGGAGCCTCGCCTTCTGGTACATTCATAAGGAACACAATCCTAGTGCTTCCCTTTGCCAGGATGACTTGGCCCACTTCAAGCATATTGATTGGAACTCAGTGGAAACTTTTTGAGTCAATTTTTAAAAAACAGAAAGAAAGAAAAACAGACACAACTGAAAAACCAAAGCCTTCAATTTCTGTACAAAGATCTGAGTTTGTGCCAGATTAGAAAGAACAACTTGCAAATTCTTCTTTGGAAGCTCTCAGAATCCTTGCCTCAAGTTTACTCTGACTCAGCTCTCTGCAGGAAAGACATGTTGCTGTAGCTGAGCCGCCAATAAAGCACTCCTTTCCCGGGAGAAGTCACAGAGCCACCTTTGAGTCTGCTTGACTCAGTCCTGAAAAGGGGTACGTGTGAGCAGACCACCACATTACTCCCACAACTTAATGTGGACATCTTGACTGCTCAGAGAATGGCAACTGAACTGTTCTCTTTACTCCTGACTTTGGGCTCATTCCACCAAAGTCCTTGCATAAATACCAGTGTTCAGGGGAAAGGGAACAATTGAGAAAGTGTTCAATTAATAGGTGATTTTTTTCATGATAAATCAATATCATTTTTTAAAAAGATGATATCAGCATAAACTCAAGGCACATGCTACAAGGAAGGAAAAATCATTCCAGCTGGAATAATAGTCAAGATTGAGATAAATGAAACTACCTTTTCTTTCTATTTTCTTAAATATGTTCTTTGTTTTCTGCACTTGTTATCTAAGCTCTGGATTGTACAAACAGTCCTCTCTTGCTATTGTGGGGGATTGGCCCCAAGATCCCTCTCATATACCAAAATCTCTGAATGCTCAAAGCTCTTACATAAAATGTTGCAGCATTTTTACTGTAAAGTATATGAACACCTTCTCATAGACTTTAAATTAAATGGCAGATACAATTACTTGAAATGTCTAACATGCAAATATACTATACAGTTTTTATACTGTAATGTAGTGTTTAGGTAATAATAACATGGAGAAAAGGATTGCATACAATGTTTTTCTAGATATCTTAAATCTGCCATTTGTTGAATCTTCAGATGCTCAGCCGAAGGATAGAGAGGCCAACTATAGTGATACCTTGGTATCCAATACTAATTGGCTCCGGTGGTGTTTATCTATGGGTTACACAAACTTATCTATGAGTTTTGGTGCCCAAAACCACCAGTTGCAGATAAACTGTCTTGGCTGGAAATAGTGGTAAGTCATGAGGCAATCAACAAGGACAAGTTCTAGCTTGGGCTTTGAGTACCACACAAACAACAGGTACCTGGACAAAATTTTCATGCTAAAATATGTCAAGTACCAAATTCACCAAGTTTCAAAGTAGTCAAGTACCAAGGTATGACTGTACATTCTTGTTTTTACAGGCAAAATTCTTGAAAGTTTAAAATGATTGAGTCATTTTAAATCAGTCAATTCTGATTCTTTCTGAGGTTTATTACATGTCATTGTGATTTATAACCTACAGTATTTTAATTCTAAAGAAGACTAGAGCAAATTTGTATGCTTAGGTTCATAATTTCTACTTCTCTTTCTTTCTTTCCTTCCTTCCTTCTCTCTTTCTTTCACTTCTTTCCTTTTATGTGGTGTTGGAGATGAAAGCTAGGGTTTTGTGTATACTACAAAAGCATTTTTTCACTGAACTACATCCTCAGCCCCATCCTTTCTATTTCTAATCAGTGAACAGACACAAATGTTAATATTCAGTGATTGTTTTTGGAAAGGCATGAGTTCTGAAATGGCAGAGTAAGAACTGATATAAATCTGCTCCTCCATAAAACCAACGCAAACAATGATGAAAACTATCAAATCAACTTTTTCAGAGCTCTGGAAATTAAAAAGAGACATGCAATGAATGTTTTAGGTGACACTGACTGAAAACAAACAAACAAAAAATCTTGCTAAACCTTGGTAAGAGTAAGCCCTTTGTAACCTTTGAGTTTGTCCACAGGAGCCTTGAAGCCAAGGTAGTTGCAAAAACCACCAAACTTATAACTACTAGAAGGCACAAGGTTGGTTTAGAACTTCTCAAAACTCTTATCTCCAGGTCATCACCTCACCTGACTTGGAACCCATTCTCAGAAAGTCTTTACCCCCACAACATTTCCTGGAAATAAACTTTCAAAACTTGTTTAGCATTACAGCTATCTGAGGTTCTGCTATCATTTAGCCCAAAATTTAAAAGAAGGATCTGGGTATGAGATGTCCATAGGGAGCTCTGAAAAGCTCTGACATATTCCTGGAGATACAAAAGGTGATATACATGGGAAAGGCCTTGGACAAATGGACAAGACCCCAATATCCCATCTTTGTCTGACCTTGAGGTTCTCTGAAAGGATGTAGTGAAGGCTAGGACAGAGCTATGAACTACCTGAGCTTTGGGAGCACACCCAACACATGTGTGTGCATGCACACACACACACACACACACACACACACCCCTCATCAAAGAGTACAGCATTTATTTGTCAAGTAGATAAGAAAATACCTGACTAATTGCTAACTGACCACTCAGCTAGTCACAAGGATTTGGTGAATTCATACTACAGAGAATATGAATTTTATGTAATTAGTTAAGGAATGGTTAGGGAATATCACTAAGCCAACAACAGCAGCAACAACAAACCTAGAGACAGGAATATAATACTATATTCAGAGTTGCCACATTATATTATCTGAAATAGTTAATTTGCTAGAGAAAATCATAAGCTATAGAGTAAAATAAAAAATAAGGTCCACATGAGGGTAAAAAAGGTCAATAGATCAACAAATATTTTAGATCAGTTATCAATATGTCCTAAGACACAAAGAAACCACATGTAAAAACCTAAGTTAGTTTAACACCTAAACATCAGTATAAAGAACTATATTAGAAGAGAGAACAAAAACTTCAAAAAAATCAATAAATAGAAAGTTCCTTTAACCTGACAAAGTACATCTGTGAGAATTCATAGCCAACATATACTTAACAGTGAAGGACAGAAAATTCCCACATTGCGATCAGGAACAACAATGTCTTGCTACATCTTTTCTATATTGTATTGGAGGTTCTCACCAGAGTAATCAGGCAAGAAAAAGACATAAAAGAGATAATAGGCACCCAGTTGGGAAAAAAAAGAAATTTAAAAAATCTCTATTTGTAGATGGCATGACATTTTATGTAGAAAACCTTAAGGAATCCACTAAAAATTATTAGGACTAACAAATAAATTCAGAGGCTGTAGCAGATAAGAGGGACATAAAAGTTAATTGTATCTCTATTCACATGCAGGGAAAAATCTGAAAATGAAATTAAAGTGATTTTATTTCATGAGATTTCAACATGGCTGAATAGAGGAGGAACCAGGTTGGAGCTACTCAGAGAAAATCAACTAAAAACACAGGTAATTGGAAAGAGAGCGACATACACCCCAACACCAAGATCAATCTCTAATAGGAGATTTGTAGATCAAACAAAACATAGTTATAGGACTTAATAGAACAAAGTGGTGATCCAGCCCATAGGGCTGCTGGTGGGACTCTGGCCTGTAGGCAGAGCAAGACCGTATTGTGGAAAGTTTAAAAAAAAAAAACAAAACTGGTGGACTGAAATAGTGCAACTAACTCAGACCACACAGGATAGATTTAGGATATAAGGTACCTTGCCTCTTTTGCCTTCTTCCAAACAGAAAGATGCAGCCTGGGAGCAAATTTTGCTGGCACATACAGGGTTGAATGACTACTCCCTCCCCAATTGGCCACAAGGTTTGTGTGTGTGTGTGTGTGTGTGTGTGTGTGTGTGTGTGTGTGTGTGTGTGCCCATTAACTGGCTAGTGGAACCTCTAGGGGCAACAAGATTAGGGACTGCTCTGGTGGTGGTGGAGAGAGTAGTGAGTGGAACAACATGTCGCCTCCTGCCCCAAGACCAGTGGTTTGAGAGAGGGATGCTGATATGCAGATTTAAGTAGTCTTGGGCTGCAACTCAACAAAGAGTGGGAGGTGGGCAGATCCCCCTAATGGGAGAGGAGATTGAAGAATGACCGAGCACCCTTAGGTTGTCTCCATGGTGGAGGCAAGAGTAGTGAGTCAGCCCACATCACCCCTCCCCACTGTGCAGCAAGTGGTGCAAGAGGACAGAGACATGCCAGGGGAAGTGGACCAGAAGAGGCTGTGCCAGGACTGGGAGCAACCTTGAGCTGTCTCTGTCTGAAGCACCACAGCAACTGGGAGAGCAAGTGAGGTGGAGACAAACACAGTGAGGGGTGGTCAGGCCACCCAGGGACATACAGACGGTGACAGGCTGAAGACTGACTCCATTCCCCACACCTGGAGGGCAAGATCAGCCTCACACCCAGCACTAATCCTACAGCAGGCTTGGTGGGGTCACCCAACACAGATCTGGGCTCTGACTTGGACACGACCACAGAACTGTGGACACCAGAGGAACTTTATTATTTTATTTCATTCTCTTTGTTGGCTTCATTTTCCTTTTTCTTTCTGGTTTTTGTTTGTTTGTTTAGGTTTTAATTTTTATTGTTTATTTTACTCCCCTTTGTTCTCTCTTCCCTCAACTTTCTTTCATGAGTTTTTGATATTTGCAAGTGAGTGAACATTATCTCTAGTCTTTCTGATCTGCTTCAATTCTCTTCTGCTTTCTCCTTCATTCTTTCTCTCCTGTCCTCTTGTACAGTTTCCTAAAATTTGGGTGATCATCCATGGGCTTCCAGCCTTGCTTTTACTGTATTTATCTCCATTTATCTCTCTGCTTTGTCCCTTGTCCCTCTTAAATCTTCCCCTGCCCCCCACACACATGGTAAAATGACACAACTGAGGTGAAATTCGTTGCATACAAGTTCCCAGTTTATGTCAGAATTCGTTATATAATTGTAGATCTTGATTCTATAGTTAAAGGTACCAAATTAATAGTTACCACATATTGTCAGTTTCTAGACTATGCTTGATGCTGATGTTATTTCTAATTGTACTACTTTACCCAGGGTGTCCTATCTGTTATAATCAATTGCTCTTCTTTATATGAAAACACTGTGATTGTCTGGGATTATTACCATCACCATATTCCAGCACCAAAGGACTGGGTGTTGAGCCAAATAGATAGTAACTACTCATCTCCAATAAATTAAGAAGGTAGGATTTTGGGACAGACACAAAGACCAAGAGTCAGTTGCACATAGAAGACATCTATGAAGAATACACAACTCTGTAAACACCTGGAAATTAAATAAAACCCTCCTGAACACCAATAAGTCACAGATGAAATTAAAGAAGAAATTAAACAGTATTTACAATTAAATGATGTCAGTAAAACATACCAGAACAAAAGAGATACAATGAAAGCATTCCTAAGAGAGAAATTTATACTGATGAATTCTCATGTCAAGAAAACAAACTGAACTCAAATAAACAATCTAATGTTGAACCTCCAACTTCTGGAAAAAGAAGAACAAATCAAGCTCAAAGCTCATGTGAAGGAGGAAATAATAAAGATCACAGTAGAAATTAATGTAATGAAAACTAAGAAAAAAACACTAAGAACCAATGAGTGGAAGACTAGGTTCTTTTTAAATTGATAAACTCTTAACCAATCTTATTTTATTTTATTTTATTTTAAAGAGAGTGTATTTTAAGAAAGAAAGAAGAAAGAAAGAAAGAAAAAAAAAAGAAAGAAAGAAAGAAAGAAAGAAAGAAAGAAAGAAAGAAAGAAAGAAAGAAAGGAAAAAGAAAGAAAGAAAGAAAGGAAAGACCCAAATTCATACAGTTAGGAATGTAAAGGTAAAACCACAAGGGATCCTACAGAACATCATCAATACCTACTTCAAGAACCTTTATACTAATAATATGGGAAACACAGAAGAAATAGGTAACTTCTTAGATACATATGAATTTCCAAAGTTAAAACAAGAAGACATAAAAATTCTACAGAAACCAATATCAGTTAATAAAATTGAAGGGCTAGTTTAAAACTTATCAACAAGGAAAAGCCCCTGTCCTGATAGAGTCACCGTTGAATTCTAAAAGAAATTTAGGGAGGATGTAAAGGCATTACCTCTCAAACCCTTTAATGAAATTGAAAGGGAAGCAATATTCCCAGACTCATTCCTGGAAGCAAACATTACCCTGTTACCAAAACCAGAAAAAGTTCTAGCCCAAAAATAGAACTACAAGTTGATCTCCCTAATAAACATAGATACAAAAATCCTGAATAAAATACTGCCAAACAGAATGCAGCAAATCATCAGGAAGATTGTGCACAATGACCAAGTAGGACATATGCAAATCAATAAATGTAGTATACCATATCAAAGGAAAAAATGACATAATCATCTCAATAGATGCAGAAAAAGAATTTAACAAAGTGTAACACTAAGAAATCAGTTGTCTTTATCTCAATCTGATAAAAGCCATCTAGGACAAATCAACAGCCAACATCATACTACATAGTCAAAAACTGAAAGCTTTCACTCTAAAATCAGGAATAAGTCAAGCATGTCCACTACTCCTGTTCCTTCTTATTCAATATAGTTCTGGACACATTAACCAGAGCAATTAGACAAGAAAAATAAATTAAAAGAATAAAGATAGGAATGAAGCAGTTAAATTATAATTATTTGCAGATGATGTGATAATCTACACAGAAAGCTCCAAAAAAGTCTTCTAGATTTAATAACCAAATTCAGTAGCATAGCTAGATACAAAGACAACACTCAAAAATCAGTAGCCTTTCTATACCCAAACAACAAACTCACTGAGAAATAAATTAGGGAAGCTACACCTTTCATAATAGTATCAAAAATATGAAATACTTAGGAATCTATTTAATAAAGGAAGTAAAAGATCTTTCATTCAAAGCTATGGTACTCTGAAAGGGGCTATCAAAGAGGACATCAGAAAATAGAAAGATATCCCTTGCTTTTGGGTAGGAAGAACCAATATAGGTCAACTTGCCATACTCCCAAAATTGTTAGGCACATTTAATGCAATCCCAATCAAAATACCAATAGCATACCTCACAGAATTGGGGAAAACAATCCTAAAATGTATTTGGAAGCAGAAGAGACCTTAGAATGGCAAAAACAATTCTGAGCAGCAAGGCAGGTCAGGAGGCATCAAAATTCCTTGCTTGAAATTACACTACAAAGCTACCATGATAAAACCATGGTAAGCATGGTAATGGGAAAAAAAAAAAGATCTAAGGATCAATGGGACAGATTACAAGATGCACAAATAACTCCAAACACTCTCAGCCACCTTATCTTTGACAAGAAGGCCAAACACCCTCACTGGAAGAAAAAGAGTCTTTTTAATAAATGGTGCTGGAAAACTGGCTTTCCATATGCTGAAGACTAAAACTAGATCCATGTCTCTTTGCATGCACCAAACTAAAATCAAAATGGATCAAAGATCTAAATATTAAAATAGAAACACTAAATCTGCTAGAAGATAGAGCAGGTAGAACTCTTTAAGACACAGCTGCAGGAAAAGACTTTATGAGCAAAGCCCAGACTCCAAGGAAAATATTACAAAGGGTCAACAACTGGGATCTTATCTTATTAAAAAGCTTCTTGCTGGGCAAAAGAAACCACCAACACTGGGAAGAGACAACCCACACACTGAAAAAAAAGTTTTGCGCCTATTCCTCAGATGAAGGCATAATATCTAGAATATATAAAGAACACAGGGGGCTGGGGATTTAGCTCAGTGGCAAAGTGCCTGCCTGGCAAGCGCAAGGTCGTGAATTCGGTCCCCGGTACCGGAGAAAAACCAAAAAAAAAAAAAAAAAAAAAAAAAAAAAAAAAAAAAAAAAAAGAACACAAAAACCACACACTCCCCAAGTTTAAAGACTCAGTCCAAAACTGGGCATCAGAAATGAATAAACACTTCTTGGATGAGGAAGTAGAAATAAATATATGAAAAAATGTCCAACATCACTGGTCATTCAAGACATGCAAATTATAACAACAATGAGATTTCATCTCATCCTAGAAAACATGGCAATAATCAAGAAATCAACCAATAATAAATGCTAGCTGGACTGCTGGTGGGAGTATAGACTGGTGTGACCACTGTGAAAATCAATGTGGAGATTCCTTGAAAAACTAGGACTAGAGATTTGATTTGTCCCAACTATTCCCCTTCCTGGTATCTTCCCAAAGTATTTAGAAACATCATTCCACAGTGATATATGCTGTCTTGGTTACTTTTCTCTCATTGCTGGGACAAAATACCGCATGCCCCAAATTCAGGAAGGAAAAGTTTATTTAACTCACAGTTTGTGGAGGTTTCAGTCCGTAATCAGCTGGCTCCAAGGCAGGGTGGTGTAGCAGAAGAGCAATAGTTCATGGCTTCAGAAGACAGTGAAAGCAGCAAGAGCTTTTATGAAGGGGAGGAGGAGAGCGAGCAAGCCTCTTTCCTGCCCTTTTATTGGATGAAGGCTACACAAACCCAGGGCGGGTGTAACACTCACACCCATAATCTCAGCACTGGACCATGAATTAATTCCAAATTCCAGAAGCCCACCCCCATGACTGCATGAGGCTTTGGCGGAGACATCAGACACAAACCATAGCATATGCACACCCATGTTTATAGCAGCACAGCTTGAAATAGCTAAAGCTTGGAAATATCCCAAATGCCCATCAGCAGATGAGAGGATACAGAAGATTTTTTGTATACATTGGAGTACTTCTCAGCCATAAAGAAGGATAAACTTGAGACATTTATAGATATGTGTACAGATCCTCAGATTATACTCTTCAGTGAAATTAACTGAACACACATGAGTATATATCCCATTGTTTCTCTGGTGAGAGAACTGAAAGTGTAAATAAGGACCAGAACATATACTAGATATTATGAAATATGAAGAAAATCCTTAATTGGGAAGGAGAACAAGGGAAGGGAGAGGAGGAAAGAAGGAAGGGAAAACAAAACGTGAGAAAAGAAGGATAAAGTACAAACAAAGCTTTTGTAAATAAGACAGGGAGGATAGGTTGAAGAGGGGTAAGGGAATGGGAAAAAAAGAGGAATTGAGATAAGTCATATACAGGTATAAATTCCATATGATGTAAATGATCATTCTATCACTATATTAAAATGTACCAATAAACTTAAAGAAAAAAGAAAGTGACTCTAATCCAACAGTATGAAAAGAATAAACATTTAAAAATAAATTTAATGAAATAAATGTGAGGTTTATTTTATACATTGAAAGCTACAAAACATGTTGAAGGAAATTAATGAAGATCTATATAAAGGAAATTACATCCCAGCTTCATGGTTCAGAGGACAGAACTATCATTAAAACATCAATATTGTGAAAATTAATGCACAGATTCATCACAATACTTATCAAAATCCTAGCTAGACTTTTAGCAGAAAGTGACAAGCTGGTCCCTGATATTTATGGAAGTACAAGAAATATAGAATAGCCAAAATAATTTGAAAAATTTGTAATACACACACTTCTCAATTTCACAACTTATTATAATGTTACAATAATCAAGATGGAGTGGACCTGGCATGGGAATACACATAAAAATGAATAAGATAGAATGGAGAGTGAAAAAATAAATCCTTGCCTTTATGGTCAATTGATTTTTGACAAGAATGTCAAGACAATTTAATGGGAAAAGAATAGTCATTTTAACAAATGATGCTGGATAACTGGATATGGATAGGCCAAAGAATGAACACACACACACACACTCATGCACACACACACACACACACACACACACACACACACACACACACAACCTAAAGATAGTGCATAGACCTAAATGTAAAACTTTTAGAGGACAACATAGGACTAAATCTTTGTGAACTGAGGTTAAACAATGGTTCCTTAGATACAACACCGAAAATAAGATCAACAACAAAAAATAAATCAAGGGGCTGGGGATTTAGCTCAGCGGCAAAAGCGCCTGCCTGGCAAGCGCAAGGTCGTGAGTTCAGTTCCTGGTACCGGAGAAAAACCACACACAAAAAAAAATAAAACAAAAAATAAATCGAATCTCATCAAAATTGAATCTGTTTTGATGCAAATGATACTTCAAGAACGTGAAAAGAAGCCACACAAAATGGGAGAAAATACTTGGAAATCAAACTTTGCGCATACAATAAGGGACTTTACCTGATATATGTAGTCTTCTGACTCAACAAAAAAGATGCATATCTAAATAAAAATCAGCCAAAGATTTGATTAGATATTTTTCACAAAATCTGTCAGAATGGCTGCTAAACACATGAAGAGATTCTCAACACAGCTAGTTATAATGGAAGTGGAAATAAAAACCACAGAGCTATACCACTTCCCACCCCTACAATGACTGTGATAAAAAGATACGATATCAGGGTTGGCGAGAGTGTGGAGGACTGAGAACCCTCATTCTCTGCTGGTGGGCATGTAAAATGGTGCAGCCTCTTTTAGAAATTATGTAGCAGTTCCTCAAAACGTTAGATGTAGAATTAACATATCTAGCAGTTCTACTTCTAGGCCCAAGTAGGAAACAGAGAAAGAGTCCTCAAAGATGCCCACCTGTCACCCTCTGCCATTCGTGTTACCTTCCGTGGCAAAAGGAAACTTCGCACCTGTGATTGAGTTCAGAGAGATGAACCCGGATTACAGAAGATCCAATCAAGAACGCAGGTATGTGCAGTGCTGCTGCTGGTAGAAGCCAGCCTGTGGGTGTACCTGAAGTTGGACCATGTTTCCTAGAACTTCCAGACCGACAGCAGTTCTGGCAGAACCTTGATGGTAGCCCAGAGAAGCTCAGTTTGGACTTCAGCACTCCAAAGCTATGAGACCATAGATTCACACTGTTTTAACCCACCCAATTTGTGGTGCCTTGTGACAGCAGCAGCACTAAGAGAAAGGAAAACATCCATCCACACAGAAAGCTATGTACAGATGTTCTCACATTGATCACAATAGCCCAAAAGTGGAAACAACCCAAATGCCCATCAGCTGATGAATAGATAAACAAAATATTGTATATCAAAATAATGGATGCTATTTGCAGTAAAAAAAGAAAGGAGTATCAATACAGGTTATGCATGGAAAACCTTTGAAAATATTGTGCTAAATGAAATGTCATTAGTTACATGAAATGTACACAGTGAAAAAAATCTATAGAAAAATAAATTAGTATGAGTGAGAAGCAATGCTAACAGATATGGAGTTTTGCTCCAAATTAATCATGGCAGTTGCATGACTCTGAAAGTACGCTAAAATCCACTGAATTATATACATTAAGTGAGTGAAATTTGTTACGAGAATTATACCGTAATGAAATGTTAATCTATGACAAAATACAAACATTCACCTCACTCTACTTGATGGTGAAGTAATTCAAACATACAGCAAAGTGTAAAGTGTTGATTTTTACATCTCAATTGGGCTTTTAGATTTATACTAGGAATATGTAATGCCAGAGTGAAAATGCCAAGTGAATTATTTATTCACTCAATCATTTATTCACTCAACAAATGATTATTTACTTTCTCCTGTGCCCAGGTGGGCCCTGAACTCTAAGTACAAATGAAATAAACTAGTGGGCCTACCAATTACATTTATTTATCTTATTCAATCAAGAATTAATCACATATATTAACTATGCCAAATTCCATCATTTCAATAATTTCTTAAGTAACAGAGAAACTGTGGTGGTTTATATGTAGATGTCCTCCAAAGCATCCTATGCTCATAGGTGGGACTTTGGGGAGGTGATTATTTCCTGTGAATGTGAATAGCTCACTGATGAGTTTATAGCTAAGTGACGTTGGGACCTGGAGCCTAGTTAGAGGAGGTGGGTCACTGTGGGTGTGGCCTAAAAGGGTCTACCTCCCTCCAACCATCTCTGTTTCCTGACACCATGCCATGAGCTCTTTCTCCTCTTTGTCTGCTGCCGTGCACCCTGCCTTGGGGCCAGCAGACTGTGGACTGAAACCTTCACAAACAGCTGAAATAAAACTGTCCTCCTTTAAGTTGTGGATGTCAGGTAGTGTGTCTCACTGATGAGAAAGTAACTAAGACAGAACCTCGTACCCTACAGATCTTGATGACTTCAGATTTGTGCACTGTTAGAGTTTGGATCTGGCTGGTCCTCCAAAGGTTCATGCATTAAAAGTTTGTTCACCAGCTTGGTGCCTTTGCAATATGAGAACCTAGTGGGAAATCTCAGCCTCCTCCCACAACATCAGGGACACCAGGTGAGTGATGTTTTGCTCTATGATGTGTTCCCTCACCATAGGCCCAAAAGTAATGGGGCCAACTGGTCCTGGAGTGAAACCTCTAAAACTTCTCACTTTATAAGTTGATCACCTCAGGTATTTATTATAGAAATGGAAAGCTGACTACCACTGATTCAGTCAATGTTTGCTAGAGAAACAGATGTAACACATGATATACAAATACGTAAGAATTTACAGATTGGCTTACACAGGTCACCCACAGAGTTACGTGTGGAAGAATGCAACAGGTCAGTCTGTATACTGAGGAGCCGAAGGGCGCAGTCGAGGGCCTGGAACTCCATGTAGTGTCCCATACATATGCAAGTCTGTATCAACAGGTCGAAGGGTCTGCACCCAAGATTGAAAGGTTGGTGCTGGAGGCTGAAGAGTCTGTGCTGAAAGCCAGGAGAAGTTCAAGATGGAAGCAAAGACTAGAGCTCCTCCCAAGAAGACAGGAGCAATCCTTCTTCCTCATTTTCCTTTTATAGCATTCAGGTGATAATCCCGCCTAGGGTGGGTTTTCTACACCCAGAACTACGGGGAGCCAATTTAATTGGGCATTATTTACTCACGTTGATACAAGCAAGGAACCATCACAACTATCTTTACTTTAAGATTATTGACTAGCTCAAGTTGGTTGATACAGATTAGATTCAGCCTCTTTCTATTCACATGGCCTCCCTACTTATGCTGGAATATTTTTAAAGTGATATACCAATATAAACAAATATGTGCACAAATAATTTTATCACTGAGTGAATGCTATGAGTAAGATGCTTAGGAAGCTAACAAAGCAATTATCACCGTGTCTCTTGGGTCCAAGGATTTTCCAAGGAAGTGGGCAGAATTTTATTTCAGGAAAATAGCAGGATCAACTTTAATAAGAGCATCAAAGCTATCTGGAGGAGACTAGCAGTGACTCAACAGCCATTTTCATGTCTTAATTATTAATAGCTAATAATTTATACCTACTCTTAGCTAGATATTGTTCATCTGGATCAAACATCTTTGTATACCATTCCCCTTGCAGCCAGGTACAACACTGCATTAGAAGTGTAGGTGACTTGAAGTACGCTGCAGGGTCCTCCTAAAGAGGAGGATGTTCTTTTCCATTCATATCCTCCTCCCAGTTTGTTGGAAGGCAAATGTATGTCTAGAGATCAGGCAGCTATGTGGACTAGGAGTAAGAGCTGCATGCTACAAATGCCAGAAGACAGAAGGAATCCAGGTCTTGAATAAAATCTTATACCAAATATTTCATCTACATGATAGAGAAGGAATTCCTATCCTATTAATCCATGTTATATTTGGTTTTCTGTTCTTCCCAGTGAAATATAAATTTAAATAACATACTCCTATTTGTCCCTCTTACCAGTATTGGGGAAATCATAACAATTGTGAAATAATTGTTTTAGGTTTTAAAAATTCTCTGTGGATGTCCCAGGAATAACTGATTGAAGTGAGAAATACTGAATATAGGTAGACCAAGTGGGAAGCTATTAGAATAATTCCAGTAAAAGATGTCGGTGAATTTAGACTAAAACAATGTCCAATGAAAAGAAAAGGGAAAGAATGAATTTGAGATCTAGTTAGGACAGAGAATCAACAGGACTTGGTTACTGATTATTGTGGGGAGTGAAGCAAAGAAGTATGAAGAGAATGCTAATCATTCTCAGACGGGCAGTTGGTGGGGTGAAGGGCTATTTCCTGAAATAGGGGCAGGAATGGATCTAGAGGGTGGCTTTGTGTTGAACAAGTCTGCAGTGGAGGTGGCCACAGTGGGTCTGCAGCTGGACGTGAAGACTTGGTGGTTAGAAGACGGGCATCTGTTAAGATCTCAAACTAACGCTGGGTAATGCACTCCATGAAAGCTTAAGTTTAGGATGATGTGCCCTGTTGCTTTTCTCTTTCTCTGTTCTGATGCTTTGTTGGAAAACTGCAGCTTATGATCTGTTAGAGGTTCATAAAATCAGTATATTTTTTCCTCAATTTAATTTTTAAGTGTGATAAAATTTGAAAACATGATGCACCACTAATTACCAAAGCATAATTTAAATAAAATTTTGTATTTATGGCTATCTATGCAAATACACATGTATACATCTATAGGGATGGGTGGATAGGTATTTGTGTAAACTCGATAGGCACATATTTTTGTCTACTTTCATCACTGATAAATATCCATTGCCTAGAAGGGTATATAGTAGAACTCATTAAATATTGAATAAATAAATATCTGAATGCATATGTATGTGTACATTCACTGGGTTGTGATAGAGAAGTTATTTTAGTGTATTAATTTTGACATAATTTCAGGAAAAGAAAATTTGTGAAAAAGGTAAAGAAATCCCAGAATTCTTATCTTTAACCCAGATTTCCTGAAAAGTAAAAGTAATATCTTACTGTATTCCCCCTCTGTCTCCTTCTATCTCTTTCTTCTCAAATGCATGTGTAAACACACACAAACACACACACTTTTCCAAACTCTTCAGATATTGCAGACATACTGCCCTTTTACCTATCAGTATTTTTGTCTTTAAAAAGGGGACTGAATAACCACACTGTAGTTATCAAATCAGGAAATTAACATTTAAATAATACTATTATTATCTACTGACTGTCTTGGGATTTTTGACAATCATCCCAATAATTTTTTTATAACTAAAGAAGAACCAAGATCGTGTGTTGCATTCATCTGTCATGTCTTTTCAGTCTCTTTTAATCTGGAACAGTTCCTGAATCTTTCTTTTTATAAAATATGTCTTTAGTGTGGGTCAGGGTAAAAACAATTTTTCTGACAGTTACCGTTCTAGTCTAAAACATTGCCTTTGTGTCTCAGAATGCTGGAGGGTGACTTCTGCCTCTGACCAAGACTTAGTGTGAGGGAAAGGAGAGCAAGAGTGCTAAGATTCCCATGTATCCCTCAAAGCTTTTTTATTGGGAATATAATCCCCTGAGCAACAGTGATTAGAGATGAGACCCATTAAACTGTGATTAAGTCATGAGGGCTCTGTATTCGTGGACGGGTTGATGTCATTCATGCGGGTCTGGGTTAGTTACCTTGGGAGTGGATTTGTTATAAAAGTAAGTTCAATCCTCTCTTGCTTCACTCACTCCTTCCCTCTCTTGACCTCCTGCCCTCTAACATGGAAGGATGTGGTACCCATCATGGTCTTTGCCTGATGCCAGCACCATTCTCTTGGACCTCCCAGCCTCCAGAAACATAAACCAAATAAACTTCTATTGTTTAACTATCCAATCTCAGGCATTCCATTATAGCAACACAAAACAGAAGAAACAGATGAGATTTCTTTGTTCCTGCATTTGAATTCCAGCAGGCTATTAGTGCCCATTGTATGGGCTGGAGATGAGGTCAATGACACTTTTGTTCTGAGAGCTGGGAGGAAGGCACTGTCTGATCTGAGCAGGTGGATTGCAAGGAAGAAGAAAAGCCACAGTAGATCTCTACAAGTTGAGCATGAGCACCCTTCATAGCCCTGTGGTGGCTGGAGATTTGGGAAACACCTGAACACTGCATCTGAGAAAAGAATACAAAAGCACCCTGGCCACATCTGGCACTGAGGGAAGAAATGCCTGCCTAGGGATCTACTCTGACTCTGAATTCACAGTGACATCCACCCAGCTGGGTAGAAAGTGTGACAGCAAAAACAAAAACAGTAATGATAGTGACAGAATTCAAGGTTTTTCCAGGGAGAAACTCACTCCCCATATGGAATGCTTATATATTCCTAGGGCTTCTTGAATTATCAGGATAAAGGTGGCTTTGCAAAGGGAAAATACTTAAAATATTTGCTAATATTCATCTCAACTAACCAGCTGTAATTTGAGTTGTAAAATATAAACATAGGTTTGCATTTGCACAGTGAGTTTATGGAATAAATCCTACCATTCACAAATTTTAAAAAATAATATAGGAAATGGAGGAAATCTGGGGAGAAAGTAAAAAATGAAAAGAAAACCCAGGGGTGTGGATGAAAAATCTCATCATTTCAGAGTAAGACAGAAAAGAAGCCCTCAGAGGAGCCAGAAATATTGCTATTGAGCAAGAAGAAGGAAAACCAGGGGAGTACAAGTCATACATGCAATGCAGGAGAAATAGGAGCTTCAAGATGGCATAAATGGTGCTATTGGTGAACATGAGCTGGAACTGTTTTCATTCTAGAAAGAAGAAATAATTATTACACCCTTACTATTGTGCCTGGGGTTTTCTGTATCTGGTACTAGTCTACTGTGTGTATAGTGAGATCTGTTAGTTAAAGAATCATGCTGCCCAGGGTCATCAGCAATGGAAAACCTACTTTTGCTATACCAGGATACCTGGGACAGGAGAATATGTCTATAAAGCGGGCAGAAACCAAGACACCCTAAGTAGGCCAGAAAGCAGTCACACTAGCTAAGGTCCTGTAACAGGGACCATATAGCTACTCTTCACTTGAAGTGCTCCAAACAGCCAATGTGCTGTGGGTGCTCATGGAAATTAAAAGTTCCAAGAGGGGCCATCTACCTGGTCAACATTAAATCACAAGCCTCCCGCCTGGTGCTGCTACAGTTTGGATCTTAAATGTGGTGGACATGCATGCACAAAGGCTTATTCCCTATGGTGGGACTATTGGAAGGTTTTGAAACTTTAAGAGTTGGACTTCAGCAGAAGGTCATTAGGTCATTGGGGGTGTAGCCTTACAGGGGAGAGTGAGACCCCCAACACCTCCTCTTCCTCTCTACTTTTCATCCCAACCATGAGGTGAGTGACTGTGACCCACCATGTACTCCCTACCATGTTCTTCTGCCTCACCACAGGCTCTAACAAGCAAGGCCAAGTTACCATGGACTTGAACCTCTATAACTGTGAGCTAAAAGAAACTTTTCTTCTAAGCTGATTATCTCAGGTATTTGTTACAGTGAGGGAAAACTGCCTAACACAAGTGCACTTAGGTAGGGAAAAGTAGGGTCTGGACTTCTCGGTCTCAGTTTTTATACTTAGAACATGGATCTCTTAAGTGATGTAAGCCCCCATCACCTCAGGTGAGGCAAAGAAGAGAGTTGGACCCCTCCTCAGATGAAACTGGCACGTGTATGTCCATGTGTGCTTCACATGACAAGGCTTTGGACTCCAGTAAGCTGCACAGGTGAAGGGTTACCTCCTCTAGACAGAACTGTGTCCTCCCGCTGACCCAAAAGCTGCTGGAAACAAACAGCTTTACCTCTGTTTCTGCCTACCTACTGTCTTACCTCTCCCCCATGCACACCACCACCACGATGCAGTAATTCTCTGGAAGTTTGCAGTCCCTGTTCATTCTTTCCGTGGACACCTTACCGACTTTGACAGCATGCCTCTTGGCAACTTATAAATTTGCAGGGATGGGAAACTCCTAGCCCTGCTTTCCATGGCTATCTTTGCCATGCTCTGCTCTTTCTCTCCCCAACTACATGGTTTCCCACTTTGTTCTAGTTAGGAAAGACAGATCAGGAAGTTAACTGGTTATGCAGAGAGACCTGACAAAAGGCAATGGAAGACAGGCAAAGGTGTACCCTTAGCTTTGAGAATCTTCTTTTCTTTCCCAAGTAGGTGGTATTTGGAATAAGTAACACGTCCTCCCAGTGCTGTTCTTCTTGAGGTAGCTCCTCTCCTTCCAGCAAAGAGGATAGGGTGGGGCTGGGGAATGGAGTGATGAAGTCCTATGGATTGCAGATGCTCAAAGAGCTCAGAAGATGAGAGCTTGGCTCAAGTACTGGGATCAAAGGGGAACAGGAGGAGCAGTTTGACTTAGCTCAATGCTTCTTTGGGGTTTGGACATGTAGGGGAGTAGTACGGGGGCAATATGAGACCTACTTTCAGGTAGTTTTATTATTATTATTATTATTATTGTTGTTATTAAACTCTCTGTAGAGAGTTCAGATTCTTGTTTCCTGAGGCTAGAGTTGACTGGTTCCACCTGCCCACCTTTGGGACCCTTCTGGATGGTTTTCTGACCTTAGAGTGAAGACAACTAATGTGCTGTTTGATAAATGTCTAGCATATCAGGAAAACCACATCAAAATCCTCTAATAACTATTTCCTGAATGGAAGGTCAAGAAAGATTGAAACTAGATGACCAAGAGAAGAAAAGAAAAATCTCTACCACAATGAATTCATAGGTATAAATAGCCTTGATGTATGAAGACTCAACTTTTGAAAGGTACAAAGGCATACAAGTCCAGCAGAAACTCCACTTTAAATTCTCAGTTTGGATCTTTATCCCAAATTCTCAGTTTGGATCTTTACCTTTATCCTTGTTAGAGCCTGTGGTGAAGCAGATTGGGGATCTTTATCCCCAATCTTTATTGCAATTAATGGTGCAGTCCTCTCTGGAAATTCTGGGCAGTGGCAGTGACCACAACTCCCTACCAACCACAAGTCCTGGAGGGGAAACCACCATGCTCCATAGTGGACAGCATTGCTGGCAATATTTGGATATTGTGTTTTGCATTTCTGCATACTATCACGTATTCAAAAATGCTCATCTCTATGTCTACGATAGTCAATACTTCATTGTAGACAAAGCTTATGTTTGATAGGTTTTTCAGACTGTAGGATAGTGTAGTTATCCAGGGTACATGTAAGAGAAGTTAAGCTCTGATGATTGTGAGGTTAGGTGTGTTGCATGTATTGTTGACTTAGAATCTTTTCAATTTACAGTGGATTTATCGGAGTATAACGCCATCATAAATCACGCGGCATCTGTATAGAGAAGGGTTGTATGTGTATTTATGTTTGCTTTTTCACAAATATTTTTCATGTACACTTCCAGTCTCTCACACATATATGTACATGCAGGAGCAAAGTGCCCTTACATAAATAGGTAGGCAATGAGAAGCTGTTGGATATCTGAGAAGGATGTCTCAGATGTCTACCCATAGCCAGTTTTCCCAAGGCATGAATATCCGTCTTTAGAGAATCAAGTCTATTGTGAGCATGCCCTCCAGAATATTTTTTCCCTAGATTACCTCTTCAAAAAACTGAGCTAAAATATGCTCTCCTTCACTGAATTTACAAATGCCTTGTCTAAGGGTAGGAGTCTCACTATGTTATCTTTAACATATCTGTAGCACCAAATACTGTGCCTTGGAATTACACTTGTGGTTAACACACAGAGAGTGAATGAAAAGTGTTCATGGTTTAGAATTCTAAAAGTTGAAGTCACTAGAATAGCAAGGTGTTCCAAGGAAATACAGGGAAAACTGAGATCACAGCCTTCCTTGGGCTCTCCAAATGTTAACAAAGAATCTAAAAACACACACTGAAGTGGCAGCATCAAACCTGTGACCTGAGGATATCTTGTATCCATTCCTGCTTCATTAAGTAACCTCAGGCTTGTCATTTAGCTTCTCTGATCTCAATTCTCAAATCTATGAATGAACAAGATTTGATTAAGCACTCTCTCATGTCCTTTTTCTCCTGATCTTTTCCCATGCCATAGAGAGGAGGGAAACCCCTTTTGTTCATTAATTACTTGTTATCAAGTGGGTCTCTTTCTATATGCACAACTTTGATGCTATCATCACTCTATTCTTTAAACTGTCTGTAATGATTCCCTGATACTTTCAAGGTCAAATTCAACCTCCTTCAGTGAACACTCAAGCCCCTTCCTGTCCTACACCTTGTCTACTTTTTCAACTTTACTTTTCACCAGTTCCCTATTTTAAGCTTCCTCTGCAGTTAAGATTGATCTACCAAAAAGTCGATTTTTAAAACTTTACCTCTTTAATTAATACTTCTGGCCAATTATGTAATAGTTAATGGTAGATACCAACTGGACATCTATGTATTTGATGGCAGGATCACTGATGATCAATTCTGGGCACTTCTGTGAGGGTGTTTATGGAAGAGCATAGCATTTGAATTAGTACAAGGAGTGGGGAAGACTATCCTCAGCAATGTGATAGGTTTTACCCAATTTGTTGAGGACTTAACCAGAACAAAAAATGAAGGAAAACTCTCTGTCTCTTTCTTTATCTATATTCCTTTCCCTTTGTAACACCCAGAGTTAGATGGACTGAGCTACTGTCTTCTCCTGCCTTTGAATATTAGAATCAGAACTCTCAGTTCTCTGCCCTTTGGATTCCAGGAATTACAGCTTTTATCCCAGAACTGAAAGTTACATCACTGACTCCCCTGGTTCTCAAGCCCAGTTCTCAGGATTGAATTGAATCATCTGCTTTCCTCAGTCTCCAGCTTGCGAATGACCTATCATGGGACTTCTTCCCCCCTGTAATTTCCAATTTGCATAATAAATCCACTCTTAAACCTCTCTCTCTCTCTCCATCAGTCTTATTAGTTCTCTTTCTCTGGAGAACCATGGTGAGTAAATTCCCAAATCCTCTTGCTTTTCTTTGAAATCCTTGCCACTCTTCAAACTAAACTCAAATACACCTCTTCCCAGGAAGTCTTCCAGAAGTGACAGAATAGCCAGGAGTGACAATTCTTCCTTTAAATCTCTATGGAACTTCTGATTTATATCAATTCTATGGCTCTTTCACAATGCTTTTGAAACCTTTGTGTACTTGCTTTAGTGATATCACCAAAATTACTTGCTTTTTGAGGTTGACACTACTACTTGGAGATCTTTATATCTTATATAGCTTTGTCAAGAGTGCTCAGCAGGGGGGCTGGGGATTTAGCTCAGCGGCAAAAGCGCCTGCCTGGCAGGGGCAAGGTCGTGAGTTCGGTTCCCGATACCGGAGAAAAATAAAAAAAAAAAAAAAAACAAAACAAAAAAAAAGAGTGGTCAGCAGGAATATCTGAAAGAGAATCAGCATTTATTCTTGCCATTATTGTACAAAGAACTTTAAGTAATTATCCCAGTAAACATTTATAATAACCGTATAAAAGTACATATAATTACTATTTTATTTAGGTAAGCAAAAAAAAGAAAAAGAGGTTCAGAAACTTACTAATGACAAACACCTTGCAAACAATGAGTCATGATGCATCTGAATCTAAAGTTTACGATTTTTCCTACCAGAAAGCATCCAAAATTTATGTAACCATTGCTTGGTGAATATTGTGGCACATATGGTAAATTATTCTGGCAAAGATGCCAACTAACTTGTAAATATCCATGCACTACTATGAATTTTGCAGCCTGTCTTCAATTAGATTGAGACCATGTGATTGGATTCTAGCCAAGGGGACTTTGCCTCACTCTGAGAGAGGTAACATGTTTCTGATAGCTTCATGATGGAGGAAGATCCTCTATTAGAATCAGATAGTGATATGATAGGAAATAATCTTTCACTGTTTAAGAAAATGATATTTTAAGATTTTTCTGTTGTTAATTTTTTCCTGCTGTTAATAGCAACTGAACAAATGAGAATGCTTAATGGGATGATGTGACATTGAAAGAACATTTATTGAATATTCCCTAGATGTCCATTTATTTGTCCTTTGTGACATCATTGCTGCTCTTAAAAGAGTCAGTCAAGGTTGCTGCTGTTCTTATAGAAGATGCCATCTGAATCTTTAATCCTTAAGCAGCTGTGTTTGAGAGACTGATTTCCAGATGTATGTGGACGTGTGTTTATGTTCTTATATATTCCTTTCTGAATCTCCTATGTTAAATAAGCATGACATCAGGCCTGGTCTTTGCACAACGATGTTTATTTAATAGGATGAGTTGGACTTCCTATGACCCTGGTTGTAAATATAGGCAGTGTCCATGAACTTTCCTTTTTTATTATTTTAAAAATAAAAGGAGGAAAACATTAACAGACAAACAACCTTATACAAAAGAGCAAAAGAACAGTACAGACAATACACAGTTACAAACAAAGTGGTAGGAAATTAACAATGCTCCTTGTATTACATATCAATATCTTCAAAGTGGTTTCTCATGAAAACAGATAGAGACATGCAATATTGATCAATCAAGGACTCATTGACAGTTTCTTTCAGCAAAGAAATGGAAAACAGTAGAACAACTATATAACTATCCTGTATATACATACATACAAAATTTCTCCTTCTTTCCCATCTCTTTTCCCCCATCCCGGTTGTCTTTTACCCTTAAGTGTTTTCCTATCATTTCACAATGTGTAACATACCTCCTAGTTTAAATTAACTCTTTCAGGTTTTACACTAGCGAGACAATGCAGTGCTTGCACATGTAGGTCTGATTTATTTCACTTATGAGTATGGTCTCTAGTTGTGACCATTTACCTATAAAGGCCTTGAGTTTATCTTTCTTTATACCTGAGTAATATTCCATTATATAAAAGTACCACAATTTCCTTATCCAATCCTCGGGGGATGGACATTTGGGTTGCTTCCACATTTTAGCAATTACAAATTGTGCTGCTATGAACATAGGTGCACATATATTGCTGTGATATGATGTTTTTAGATGAAAGAAGATTTCACTAAATGGAAAAATATTCCTTGCTCATGGGTAGGAAGAACCAACATTGTGAAAATGGCCATACTCCCAAAACTGCTGTACAGATTCAATGCAATTCCCAGTAAACTACCATTAGCATACCTCACAGATCTCGAGAAAACATGCCTTAAATTCATCTGGAAGCAGAAGAAACCCAGAATAGCAAAAGCAATCCTGGGCAACAAGGACAAATCAGGTAGAATCACAGACTACAAAGCTACTGTCATAAAATCAACCCAGTACTGGGTAAAAAACAGACCTGAGGATCAATAGAACAGACTGGAAGAAACAGCCACAACCAAAAACACACTCAGCCACCTAATCTTTGATAAAGGGGCCAAACAGACTCACTGGAAGAACGATAGCCTCTTTAATAAATGGTGCTGAAAAAATTGGCTTGCTACCTGCGAAAGACTGAAAGTAGACCCAAGTCTATTACCATGCACCAAACTCAAGTCAAAATGGTTCATAGATCTCAATATTAAACCAGAAACACTAAAGCTATTGGAAGAGAAAGTAGATAAAAACCTTGAAGACATAGGGGTAGGCAGAGAGTTCATGAACAAAAACCAAACTGCACGTGAAACACTTCAAAGAATCAACAACAGGGATCTCATCCTACTGAAAAGTTTCTGCACATCTAAAGAAATCACCAGCAGAGTCAAAAGAAAACCCACAAACTTGGAAAAAACTTTAGCTGACTGTCCCTCAGACAAAGGGCTTCTTTCTATCTAGAACATATAAAGAATTTAAAAATATCAGCCCCCCCAAATTCAAAGACCCAATCAAAAAATGGGCAGCTGAGATGAACACACACTTCTCAGATAATGAAATACAAATGGCAAATAAATATATGAGAAAATGTTCAACATCATTAGTTATTCGAGAAATGCAAATTAAAACAACACTGAGATTCCACCTTACCCCAGTAAGAATGGCTATCATTAAGAAATCAACCAATAACAAATGCTGGCGAGGCTGTGGAGAAATAGGAACCCTTCTCCACTGCTGGTGGGAGTGCAGACTGGTGAAACTACTGTGGAAATCAGTGTGGAGATTCCTCTGAAAACTAGGTCGAGCGATCCCATTCAACCCAGCTATCCCCCTGCTGGGTATTTTCCCAGAAGATCTAAAAACATCATATCCATGAACTTTCTAGTTATATTTACTTTTAAAAATTCCTAAGTCATTTTAAAATGCAGAAAAGAATCTCGATTTAATATTATTATAATATGATTTTAACTTAATAATCAACTCAAAACTCAATATAAACTTGAGATATCTCCCTTTTCTACAACTCCATTCTGTTGCAGGTAGAAATGGGAGGCTTTCTCAATCCTCCATCCATTCCCTTAGCTCTTGAGTATCAAGGATTAGAGTTCAGGAAAAGATGAGAGAAAATGGGCATAATATGATTGATACCTAAGAGACCTGATGCCCATGTTCACTGGTGCTGACAGAAGATTAAACTGATTTCTTCTCTTTGGGGCACGTTTTTGTGTTCTTTAAATACCCCTTCTTTTATTCCCCCATTGATACTGATATCAGCAATTGCATCCCTATACCTATGGATCATTCCAGCTTTTTTTCTACATCCCTGAACTCTATTTACCTCTACTATTTTCCATTGAGCTATCTCCTAGACATGATTGGAATGGACCCCACCAGTGGTTTTTTCCTCACACATGACCTGTGTTCAATCCATGGAAATCATCTGCCTGCAAACATCCCCTTAGCCCCTGCAAATTCTGGAAGGATGAAAGCCATTCACAAGCAGCAGCAATTTCTCCTTCACTCAGAGCTTCTAGCCAACTAATGTTCAATTTTTTCTGGTTAGGCTCAGCTATTGGCCCAAAACTTCAGGAGTACCTCAAAGAGTGATCTTCTTGAAATTCCCCATATGAGTGAATGGTAAAGGCCAAACACCCCCATTTTGGAGGGAGACCTCACAGTGGTCTCCAAAATATTCTCCCTAAACTTCCTTCTTTAACATCAAGAAAACTTTGCACAATGCAAAAATATATCAGTTAAATAATTTTTGCTTGGCTATCTCATTCGGATACATTCTCCTCTCCCTCTGGGATCTCTGATCTCAGTATTGCAATGAAGTGAAGATTTTGGGGAGAAGCAGAGGAATAAGTGTGTACATTTTACCTTCTCACTGTTTAGTTTTTAAACAAGCTTGATACCTTTGCAATAATAATTGTTTAATAAAAATTACACTTAGGGAAAAAACTTTCATTGGTACATGTTCCAGTTTGCTAGCCCTCTCAGAAATTCTTACTTTAATTAACTTATTACCCAAATATTCTAAAGTTGATTTTCCTACCAGAGACTTTTTAGGAAATCACAGGTATAAAGAGAACAATGAGCAACAGCTCCCATAAAATCATAAGTCACTGCAGTTTTTCTGCAACCAGGATGAGAAAGAGGTGGTTGACCACTGACGTGGAAATCACTGACATCACAGACAGCTTCCTTCAGTTATGCAGTGATTTCAATAAAAATTCTCAGGTTTTTCATCTGGGGAAGATTTTCATATTACCATTATGAGCAATAAAGTGTCTAGATCAAAGATGTCAAAATTACCATTTTTTCACAAGCAATATAATTCCTGAAGAGCAAAAGAGTCATTATAATGTGTTCGCACCGCCACCTATTTTTTTTATTGAGCATACAGTAAGTGCAAAAAATACTCAGTATATGGTTTTCACAGAGGAGTCTCACACCATATTTGTCACATGCTTCCAAAATGGTCTCTTGGTGGCATCCAGAACAGGAAAATCTGGAATATCCTGTCTACTGCAGCCCGCATCAGGAGAGAGCTTTTCCCAGCCTGGATTCAAATGCTGTAAACTTATTAAAGATACATAGTCTTTAGCATTTCCAGTTTTCTCACTTTCAAAAGGGGAACAGTTGCCTATTCTCTTTTTATATAAGTAGTGAAGGAAATGAGTAGACCCATTTTTCACAGTATTTCAGAATAAGAAAAAAATGGACCTTTTAAACTGGAATCCTAAGAACTGATTCACCAAATATGGCGAATCACAGTGACTTCAGAGAGAAATTATGGAATCATGAGGAACCAGAAAACACCACCCCAGCTGCCTCTCTCCAAATTAGAAAAGCCCAGGTGCTATTTCAGTTCACACACCCCCACTGCAGTTCTGACAGCATCTTAGTTTGGGTAGCAAATGTCTATTCAAGCCACAGGCTGAGGGTGAAGACGTCTGCCTTCTACTCCTTATGGCTTCCAACCCATTCCTGGGGGTGACACCAGCAGACAGTGGTTGAGGGGATGGGTGTTAAAATGGAACCCACTTCCAAGCACAACCCACTCTGGAGAAAAGTGTTGTCAGAATTCCAGATAGAGCTGAGCTTCAGCAACCTCCACAGAGCCTGGGAGGGGAGGGAGAGTCAGAGTGCAGTCTCCAAGGCTGTGGTTCCTCCAGGTCTGGACAGATGCTGTGCAGGTCCAAGACCCATGAAATGAGGAACAAAGGGCTTTAAGAGGAAAGTGTGGCAGAAGGAAACTGTGTAGTGGGGGAATGTCTTATGTCATTACACTTACAGATTTGCATACGGAGCTAATCCTCCACTCTGCTGGGTCATTGCTAGGGATCCAACAAGGAAACGTCTCCTCAGTGGTCATTGGAATAATTGAGACGTACAGGTTATTTGAGTGGTGCCAAGATCCCAGAAGCTGACTTTGAGAGGAGGTTTTGTGAGATTTATTAGGAAGTGGGCTCAGGGTCATCAGTGGAGGTAAGGAAAGCTAGAGAAAGGAAGGATAAGAAGATGGCTCACATGAGGTAAATGGATTCAGTGTGTAGGAGGAGCTGTAGAGACACTGCAGCCACACCTCAGAATGCAAGGGGCAAGTGCTCAGGAATATTGTTAGGGCTGTTCCACCAGTCATGGGCAAAGGGTGCCCTGGGGAAAGAAATAATGGGTACAAGTCCCAGGCTCTTCCACCTTTCAGAACGTGTGGAGGAGTTGAAGTTGAAGAGGTCATTGACCCAAAGACAGTGGTGCCCTTCAGTAAAGAGGCTTACCCGTGCTGACAGTCAGGAATGAGTAAAAAGTCTCAGGAACTTTTCTCGTCACTGTGCAAGAAAAAAATCAAAGGAACCTAAGAGTTATGGGTGGGCCAGTGGCAACAACTGCTATAGAGGGACCCATTCTACACATCTGCTGAGAGGCTGCTTGGGGAAGGATAATGAACTTTGCTCATAAAGACAAAAGCAATCTGTGCTTAATTAACTGACAAAATACCTACTGTACTAGCCAGAACCACTCCTAGTATAATTTCCCAGTTTCCCCAAGTTTAAAAGAAATTTTTCTTGACTGATTTTTCACCACCGTTCTTTCTTCTTATTCTTTTATCTCTTCAGTGCCTGTCCTTCCTCGCTCTCCTCCCCCTCTTTCTTTTTCAGTATTTCTCCTCCTTCTCTCTTCCCCTCTTTGCCTCTCCTAGCAGTTCAACATCACTTTCTCATCATGAGCTAGCTACATTTCTGTGTAAAAAGCAATAGTTTAGATACTGAAAACTAGTGGATGCCAAAAAATTAATCAAAATAAGTTCAGAGGTTTTTCTTTCAGTGAAATCAAACCATTCAAAAAAGAAGTGATCTATTTCACTTATGATTATGGTCTCTAGTTGCGACCATTTATCTATAAAAGCCTCAAGTTTATCTTTCTTTACAGCTGAGTAATATTCCATTATATAAAAGTACCACAATTTTCTGATCCAATCCTCACTGGATGGACATTTGGGTTGCTTCCACATTTTAGCAATTACAAATTGTGCTGCTATGAACATAGGTGCATAAATCAAACATACATGTGCAAACATCGCATTGTTTCTCTAGTGTAAAGCCTAAAAGAATTAATTTAAACTAGGAGATATGATAGACATTGTAAATTGATAGGAAAGCACTCAAAGGTAAAGGATAACTGGGATATGGGAAAAGAGAAGGCAAAGAAGGAGAAAGTTTGTATGTATGTATATGCAGGATAGTTAACATGGCTGTTCTACTGTCTTGTATTTCTTTGCTGAAAGAAACTGTCAATGAGTCCTTGGTTGATCAGCTTTGTGTGTCTATATCTGTTTTCATGAGAAACCACTTTGAAGATATCAATATGTAATACAACAAGCATTGTTAATTCCCTACCACTCTGTTTGTAACTCTGTACTGTCTGTACTGTTCCTTTGCTATTTTGTAAAATGTCGACTGTCTGTTAATATTTTCCTCCTTTTATTTTTAAAATAAAAAAATAAATAAATGAAAAAAAAAAAAGAAGTGATCCTAGGGTTGCTATTACACTCGATTCCAAATTTTTGTTTAAACTCCCTAAGACTTACCAACTTGATTATTTCATCGTAGCTGTAACAGTCATTTTAAAATCTATGCTGCTTGCTTTGGTCCTTTGTACAGTTGTATTTGTGGATCTTTTAGCTTGCTCAGTGCTGGATTTCTGTTTCATTTGTATGTATTGCCATACCAACATATTTGGTGAATATGCCCTCATAACCAATGTAAAACCTAGAGAGTTTCAAATGTACTTTGAAAGGCTAATGAACACTAACCAGAGGTCAAAGATGTGTCTTCTTTCTTATGCAATCTTGAGAAGAATTTGTCACAAATATGTCCTGTTCTCAATAATCTCTGTCTCTAATTAAATCTGTCCCTATTAAAAAAGCAGAGGAAGACTGAATATATTTGGAAGGCTGTATTATAAGAATTAAACAAAATGCATTACAGCCTCCTCTGACTTAGAATTCAAAGAATTAATTCATGAAACGTAGTGAGACAAGGAGACACCAACCAAAAAATATAGAATTTGTTGTTTCTCTAAAGATATTAAGAATCGAAAAAAATTAATACCTGCATTTATACTTTTAACAGATTTGCTTCAGGAATCAATGAGTAAAAAGAAACATAATTATTGACTTAATTTTTTCACCATTCCCTGTTTTTAGTTTAGACATATCCAAAAAGGATATTTTTATTCTAACTATAAAAATACAGTGGTAAAAGAAATAACCAGTTATTAAATGTCTACTCTGGAGAAATACAAAATAAATAAGACATGGATTTTGGCCTTGGGATGCTTATACACTAAGGAAATTAAACACACACTCATGAAATAGTTTGAGAGGAATGAAAATGTACAAGAAAAAAATAATATTGGCAATAATCCAGAGTGGAAAGATAAAACAAATCCAGTGCAAAGTGTCAGTGTAAGAATCAGGAGACAGTGCTGGATATTGAGACCAGGTTATAGACTAACAATATTTTCTAGGCACCAACCCACACTTGTTAAAGATGCAAAGTAGAACTGGAATGGTTCTCTTTCACTCTTTATCTGAATGAACCACTTTCTCATGGCTATCTGGAAACCATTTTCAATCCTATGTTATCTAGAGATGCTGAACTAAGAATGTCAGGGGCTTAATTTAAATGGCTTCTTAGGCCAAGTCCACATATGTACTTTCTAGTCGTCCCTTTACTTGTGTGTTAATCAGCTTTCCATTGCTGGAACAAAATAACTGAGATCATCAACTTTACTGATCAATCAATCAGTAAAGAGAAAATGTTTATTTTCTTCACACTTTTGGAGTTTCCAGTCTGTGCCAAGTTGGTCTTGTGCTTTAGGTGCATTAGTGGCACATCAGCACATGGTGATGTGAAACCACTTACCTCTTGGCCAGAAAGCAAAAGAGAATGAAAAAGAGATGGGAGCCTACAACTCCTTCAAGGACATGCCCCAAGGACCTAAGGAGCTTCCATTTGTCTCCACCTCCTAAAGGTTCCACTATCTCCCAGCAGTATCACCCAGGGGACCAAACATTTTACACATGCAACATCCAAACCACAGCAACTTTTATTTGTACACATTTTGACCTCATGAAAAGTAATTGAGTTTTATGTAAAGGCAGATACCACCAAGATGTGTGAGAAGGGTGGAAGGGACAAGGGGGAAGTTGGTGCCAAGATCAGCAAAAGGAAGCATATGCCTCCTGTCATCATGCCAGGAAGAGCTGAGCTAGGGATGCTCTACCCATCTGTGCTCTGGGGAAGGGAACTGCCCTCCTGGCCTCATAGTCAAGAATAGCCGTGATTGTGAGCAATAATCAGAGGACTTTGTCACCAGCCAACTACCTAAGTATAATCATGACTGAGGGTTTTTGAGAACATCAGTGCATGCACCTGGAGAGCTCATGTGAAGTTGGATTCAGTCTGCAGCACTGGTGGGGAGAGGGTGTGGTCCTGTAGGAAGCTGAGCTTGAACCTAAACCCTGCTTCTGGAGAACAGGAGCCCTAGTTCCTGGAGATGCCATGCCATGCAACGGATCGTCTAGGCTCACACTGGAAATTCCTCCTTGCTTTGCCACAGTAGCAACAAGAGCACCTTTGGAATTGGGACATATTGGTCATAGGATATGTAATTTCCTTTAGATAAGATGAATACATTCAAGAGATCTGTTGTGCAATCTATTAGTCACTTTCGTGTCTCTGGGACAAAATACCTAATACCTACATGTTAGAGAAGGGAGGTTTGGATTTGGTTCACAGTTTTTAGAAGATTCAGTCCATGGTTGGATAGACCTAAGGCAAGAATGGCATAGCAGAAGGAAATGGTAGAGGAAACATGCTCACCCCATGGCAACCAAGAAGTAGAGGGAGAAGAGAGAACCCAGGGACAGGACTATATACTTCCAGGTCCCTCAGTGACCCACCTCCAACCAAGCTCCATTCCCTAACAGAACCTTTAGCTCCTGAACTGTGAATGAATCCACTGATGAGTAGAGCCTCCCCACAGTCCAATCAGCTTCCAAACACATAAGACTTTAGGGGAACATTCTATAGCTAAATCATAATGTACAATATGGAACTATTGCCAAGAACAACATATTGTATACTCTCTAAAAAGAAAATAGGATGCATTTATTTAAAATGAGTAATTAAGAAGTACCTCATAGCTTCATAATTGAAGGTAGTAAGGATACTTATTTTTTAACCTCCAAAAGCCAGCCTCTTGCTAGGTATGCCATACATGTTCTGCAAAGAAGCTCCCTGCATCTTAAATATACACAGCTCCAGGTCACTCTAGAGCACTTTGCTTCCTCTGCACTTCCAATGGGCTGAAGGCCTCAGAGATGCTCCTCTGTCTGCTACAGCCTGAAACACTCCTGCCCCAGGAAGGTGCTCTCTGCTGGTCCTTATATCAGACAAGTCAGCAACTGAACTCAGTATTGTTGGCTTTTGGCCACAATTCTTGGCATTTTTCCTGTGGGGGACCTGCTGCTCCTGCTCCCAGCATCCGCTAGTAATAATGGTGACAGCCACAAGCAGGTACCACATATTCACTGTATGTCAGGAAGAGTGCTCAACACAGCACCACCATTATCTTACTTAATTCTCCCAAGACACAAGTGACTTGGTATTTATAAGTCACACTTTACTACAAATAAGTGAGTGGAAAAGTGAAGGTTCAAACCACTAGGCTTTGTGATTTCATCTTGACATAACTTGGTAAACAAGGCACTGAGAACCAGATTTAGGCCAAAATCAGTTAGGCTATAAGGCTGGGTGACTCTTGCCTCCTTACCAGCCCTAAGACAATGCCCCATGAGGGCAGAGATTTTGTCTTATTAATAAGGTCAAGACTCAGCATAGAATAGAAGCTCAATAAAATCATACACTGAATGATCCTTGCCAAAGCTACCATTCTAAAGGAGGTGCTCAGATCACTATGAAATGCTTGGTAGGTGCAAAAAATAGCTGAAGATAGTAAGTCTATCCTTATTTCCATGCTATCTCTACATCTTGTGAGCTTTACCCCTGGATACCTGCTGGTTTAGCATCCTAACCTTGCCTTTTTCAAACTTTCTCTTAGCTAGGGTGTAGAATAAGGATCAGAGAATTAAATAAGGCTCCATTAAAAATTCCACCTCTACTACTTTCCGGCTATGACACTTCCAGCAAATAACTTAAGTTTTTTGGATGCTTTTGTAGATAAAAGTCCATAACTCTAAGGAAGATGAAAATTCAAACCACCAGCTCTGACTGTATTTTTTTTTTGATGCTTGTATGAGATATTCCACTGCTCACCCACTAATAAATATAACATCACCTGCAAGCCTCCCACATCGACCGGCCACCAGCTGATCCCATCTCTGAGGTGCTTCTGGGCAGGCACCACAGACTCCGAAGTGCCTACACGGTTGGGAAACTTAGCCCATTCAGCAGATAGGACTTCTGACTTGTCTCCACCACCACTCCCTCCTACACATAGACTTTAAAGCAGATGATGTCAAATAGAAGTTATCTCTAACTTACTCAGCCCTTGTGAATAACCTTAAACTACCAAATATGCCCTGAGAATGAGGAAGAAGGAGGACATGTGTTGCCTTGTATTTTATTTTCTTCTAATCAAACAGAAAAGTTGCCACTTTGCTTGGGGGGACTGGCACAAATTTCCCTGCTCTGGGGGATGAATGTTTAGTACCTGGGTCAGCTGTAAACAGCTTTAGTTAGCTAGTGAATCACACACTTCAGACACGCTAGCAATCTAGTCATGCAGGCTCGGCCCACGGTCACCAGGGCTTTTCCTTTTCACTTTTGTGGATCAAACTGTTTGTATACAGCTTCCTTAATATTAAAACTCCTTTGCCCACATAGCTGGGACATTAATAGATGGCATTTGATTTCCTTTGCCTCTGTTGATCTGATTCATCCCCAGCCTCCTAGGGCCTGTCCTGGGGCTGTGATCTCACACTTGACACATCTCAGCTCAAGTGCATTCACCCTTTTCTAGCGTTCTTGTTGGCCTGTACGACTTTTCCCTCTAATTCTAGCCAGCACAAGCTCCAGTTTGTTTTATAAGTGAAGAACAGGAGCCATCTTTCCTGTTTGCTTTAGATTTTGCTCCCAGAGCTTGCAACTTAAGACATCTTAGTCAGAACTCTCTCAGGTGTAGGGCTCCAGATGACACCTGACACAGTTGTGTAATGTCACACTGACTTTCATGTGTGAGCAGAAAAAAAAATCATAGAAAAATGAGCTGGCTTTGGGACCAGCACTGTGTTACAGAGGGGAACACAGAAATCCACATGAAAATTCTTAAGTTCACAGTTAATTCCCCTCTTCACCTGCCCCTACTGCAGAATGAAGAGCTTTACAAAACTCAAATGAGGGGCTGGGGATTTAGCTCAGTGGCAAAAGCGCCTGCCTGGCAAGTGCAAGGTCATGAGTTCGGTTCCCGGTACCAGAGAAAAACCAAAAAAA
>NW_004955465.1:7191476-7299471 GCF_000276665.1 Chinchilla lanigera | reverse complement strand
CCCGGTACCAGAGAAAAACCAAAAAAAAAAAAAACAAAAAAACAAAAAAAAAAACCTCAAATGAATGTTACTATTGAATTAATGTTTGTTGGACTTCAAAACAGAGAGGAACCCCTCATTATTAAAACTAAGAATGATGGACAAAGATAGAAAACATAGCGATTCTGAAACCTCAGGGTCCCACAAACATGTACTTATTGATTCTTGGGGATCTTGAAAAGAACTAGTGCAATTGGATAAATGTGCTCTTGATCTCTGTCCCTAGAGCAGTTATCTCAATTGAAAGATCACCTTGGAAAGAAATTTCATGGTCACTTTCGCATAGCTCACAGACAACATGCCTACCATACACAGCAATGCTGACACATTATATTTATTCTATCTCATTTTCTTCTAAAGATCTAATCCAGTGATACTTAAATCATTCAGTGAGTTCTTACTTTAAATCTAACGTTAAAATTATGTGTTGCATCTTTGCCCTCTTCTCTTATTTTCCTTAGTGGATATGGGACCCATTTTATCATCATGAAGGGGATTTTCTAACCCCAAATCATAATATTAGACTCTCTTCCATTCTACCTTATTTCAGTTTAGTTGTTCACATCCCTGCCTTTTTCCTTATGAGTTTTCTCCCCAAATTTGATTACCTCCTTCAACACCTGGACTGTCTACAATCTCTGTGATGATATTACTCAGTAACCAGAGGCCAGCAGGACACTCTGCTATGTTCTGGCTAATCTGGAAATAATGAGAGTATTTCTTGGGTTGTTAAATTTTTCACTCCTATTAGTCCTTTCTTGGACACTCCTTGGTTTTTCTACAAGATGCACAACATTGCTGATTCACATTTAGCTTTTCAGTGTGCAGATACTAAATAGCACATGACATTTCTATTGGCTCCACATGAGAAGTGTGGAATTCTTCATAAAACAGTGAGAGAGGTAAGGCTTTCTTTCCAGTCTTTGATGCCAACTGCCAACCTCTCTCTCTCTCTCTCTCTCTCTCTCTCTCTCTCTCTCTCTCTGATACCAATAACTCTACAAAGATTCAAAACTCATTCACAAATTCACAATACTGAAGCTTTACTCTGTTTGGCATGAGTCCAACAATGCAGGTATTTGGAGAACAAAAGTAGACAGGACTTCCCACTAAGATCATATACACTTTGCCTCCATATCATGCCACTTCCATCCACATGCCCACTTTGTCCCAGTCTCTTTAAAGGAACCTTTGGCTCATCACACTCACTGTACTGGACCTGGTATGGGACCACATTGCAATCAGTATTATCTCTGTCCTCCCACTGTTCTTCTTGGTTTTCCTGATCTCAGAACTTTACATGGGTTTGATTGTCTGCAAAGGTATCCTCTTTCTCTAACTCTGTGTCTCTTCATGCTCTTTACAAAGTGGCTTTCTAGCTTCTCCAATCAAGAAACGAAGTTGACACCACACCACTTGAATCCAGGCTTACCATTATGGTTCCTTTTGTAGCAGAAATGACAGTGTGTCTAGTCTAAGCTAAGCCTCACAAGGTTTTGAATGCTTTTGCATCTGCTGTGAGAACAAATTCCTGGAGCATAGAGATAGTAAGGCTCATAGCCAGCCATCCCAGCCAAAGCCACCTCAGATAAGCTAGTTCCCAAGCCTGTTTCCTGATAACACAGATGCAAAAAACAAGTCCAGCCAAGATGAGCCTAATCCCATCCCGATTAGGGGAACTGCCAAGCTGATCCATGGATTCAAGAGAAATTGAGAAATGGCTGGTGTAGAATTTGGGGGTGGTTGTTATTTGGTAATAGCTAGCTGATACATGCTTCAACCCTTGATTTCTGTTCTGGTTTATCCTTCTGATGGATGAGCCACTGACAGACTTTCTTTTCCATGCTGAAGGCTGCTGAAGAACATAACATCACTGACCACTAGTCTCCTACTACATAACTTTGGGTAAAATGTGCAACATTGTGGACTCCATCTGTCTCCATGCCCTGACCCAGAGGGGAAAGGGTCATCAGTCTTTTCTAGAACCACCAGTCCTTTCCAGAGCAGATGATTCCTGACCATGCCCTCCCAGCAAACATGCTCTTCTCTGTGTATTTCCTACTTTAGGAAGCATCACTTCTAATTCCCTAGGAAGTCTCCCTCCCTAGGCTTCTCCCTCATGTGTTGGAGGACAAGTCCTTCACTTCTAATTCCCATTTACTTTTCATTGCCTCCTATTCCCTTCTCTTTATTTCCAATCTCAGGAGGTTTGTAGCTACTGGCAATATGTAACCATATGCCGAGCTCTCAGTAAACATTTGCTGAATGACTATCAAGTACGGTGGGTCCATGAATTCAGATCTTTGTGAGCAACAGAGTCATCAGAGAAGCTCTTGTGAAGTATCATTGCCTCACTCTTTGTATTCTCCTGAGTCAACAATAACATTGGTGAGTCATCTTTTGTTACCATTTATTAATACTGTGTAAGAGAATGAAAAATCTAAATGTATGCAGGATCCATTATATTTTTATGCAGGATCCATTTTTTTTTTTTTTCTCCAGTACCGGGAACCGAACTCATGACCTTGCACTTGCCAGGCAGGCGCTTTGCCGCTGAGCTAAATCCCCAGCCCCAGGATCCATTATTAACAGCAGAAAATCACATCATTAAGGAAATTTGGCTATACAAACATTAATTGCCCTTAGCCCTGCCTAGCCCAAAATCCCATTCATACCTGACGATGGCTGCAGAAATTAAACATTTAAGAGAAAGGATGTACCATGTTCATCTAGTGGGTGGGCAGCACCGTGGAACTAAAGCACAGTTGCTTCCTGACACTTCAAGCCCTCCCAGATGGACCTGTAACCAACAAGATGCCCGAGGTCAGCTGTCCTGGAGTTGGAGGTTTGAAAGAGTGAACCTGTTAAAACCCTCCCACTCCATCTTTCTCTACCTAGAGCTCATCAATTGCAATGGTTAGTCTTTTGCCTTGGAAGTCAACCACAGGAGCCACACCCCTTGATGGAAAATAGGCACTGATTATGCCAAACTGTCTCTAAGTGATGTATTCAATCCTGATATTTGTGATTTTGTCACACTAAATTTTTTGAGTAATCTTGGTTCCCAGGTATCAGTGACTAGAACGTAAAAAGCCTAAACCAGTGGTTAAGTAAACTGAACGCAGAAGGCAATGGGGCAGTATGGCAGGGAGCCCCAGGCTCCAGACGTCAAAGGAGCCATGCCCCTTCATTGTCTCCAGGAGTAATTATCTCTCTTCCCTCATTCCAACTGTTTCATAGTACTGCACAGATGGCTCAATACTTTCACGTATTCTTCAATAATCCTCATAATAATATTGCACTGTAAGCATAATTATTATTGTTTCTGTTCTATCAGGAAGATAATGAAGACTATCTAATAAGGTAGTAGATTTTTCAGTGTTTCACTGATAATGATAATAACCATTGCTATTTATTGGCCACCTCTGTCTTATATTCATTTTCTTTAAGCCTGATAAAAAATCTCGCTAAGTTGGCTCCTTTAACATCCTTTAACATAGTAGAAATCAGACCCAGGGAGGTCAGAGCCAAAGGATTTGTTCAAAGTTATGTAGCTGTGGTAGGAAGTGTCAGAACTTGAATCAGCTGCTTCGAGGCCCATATTTGTTTGGTTTCAGCTCACTTCCTGTAACTTTCCTCAGCCAAACCTCTGGTGTAGGCTTTGGAAACTGAGATTTTAAAGAGAGTCAGAGCTTTATTCCCAGGACTGCATATATAATCATCTCTTCTGCCCATGGGCAATCATAGCCACATCATACTTGTCTGTGGTTGGGTGTTGCATTAGGAAATCCTAATTTCTGGCAGCAGTTTGGGCTCTTTCTGTGTAGGAAGAGAATATGGCATCATCAGAATGATAGGTGTGACCCTGGATTGGAGCTCTCCTGACCCAAGGTTTTTATCATAGAACTTAAGAACAGCTGATCCTGGTTATCCCATTTGATTTACCTGCAGCTGGAAGACAAGATCTTACTGTCTCCTTCCCATGCCGATAGCCTCTTATTTGGAAAATAAAAATTCTTGGCATTTTTCTAGAAGAGTCTGGTTCTTGGCTACTTGCTGGTGGCAAAAGTTAAAAACAAACAAAGAAAAATAATAAATATTACTGTGTTGAGTCCAATAGTCACACTTTATCAGCAGGAATTTTCTTTAGAGCTCCCAGTGGATACTGAAAAAAGGTGAGTGGTGTAGAATTCTATATAGAATATATTTTTTCCTAGACATATATACTTACAATAAAATTTGATTTATAAATTAGATATAGAGAAAGACGAACAGAAATAGTAAAATAGAACAATATAATGATGTACTATAGCAAACGCTATGTGAATGTGTTCTCTCTCATAACATGATTTTGGTTTTTGTCTTTGAAAACACCTAGGATCTTCACTCTATACTACACCTGGCTTCATCATGTACCTTACATTGTTGCACCATGATACCAGAGTTAATCTGTCATGCTTTGTGTTAAGACCTACTGCTCCTATGGCATTAATACGCTTGTGTTTATGAGCTACTGTTAAGTAAGTTAAGGGTTTCTTAAACACATGTACTGCAGTATCACAATCTTGTAACCAAGATGGCTATTATGGGACTAGTGAGCGGGTAGGATATACATCACGGATACGCTGGACAAGAGATTGATATCTTTCCTGGGAAGGATGGAGTTGGATAGTATGAACTTTTATCATGTTACTCAGAGTGCTGTGCAATTTAAAACTTAGAAATCGATTATTTCTGAATTTTCCATTTAGTACTTTCAGACCATAGCTCATTACACATAACTGAAAATGTAGAGAGGAAAATCATAGTAAGAAAGGATTACTGTATCTGTTAAGTATTACTCTTGCACTAGGTATTTGAATATATTTTTTATTTAATTCCCATAACTATCTGATGAAGTCATTATTGTTCTTATTTTGCACATTAGGTCAAGAGAAAAAGAACTTGCCTACTTTCATATACCTAGTAAGTGGAAAATTTGAGATTCAAATCTAATTTTTCTGATTGTAAGTCCAACATTCATTATTTACTGTGATAGTAAATCATAAAATATAATTATATGTATGTTCTTTAAAATATTCATACTCTTTGACACCAAATTCTACATGTATTTATTATATAAAAGTAATCAGAGGTAATAGCATTTATGAAGATACATCATGATATCTAATGATATTAGAAAGTAACTGAGGTACAATAATTGATAAAACACAGAATGTGAAATTGTATCTATACTATAAACTCAACACTGTCTAAAATAAGAAATGAAAAATATATACATATTTGTAAAATAATTTTCTCTTTTCTTAAACTTTTCTGTATTTTCCAAATTCTCATCAGTAAGCTTTCTGCCATTATTATTATTATTTTTTGTTTTGTTTTTTTCTGGTACCGGGAATTGAACTCATGACCTCGTGCTTGCCAGGCAGGCACTGTGCCACTGAGCTAAACCCCTAGCCCCTCTGCCATTATTATAAAATGGAAGCAATAAATGTAAAGTCAGCATCCTTGTCTATGGGTTCCACATCTGCAAATTCAACCAGTTGTGGTCAAAATATTTGGAAAATAATTCCCTCTCTATTAAACACATACTGACTTTTTTCTTTTCAATATTCTTTAAATAACGCAGTACAGCAGCTATTTACACACCATTTACATTGTTTTAGGTACCGGAAGTCATGGAGAGATGATATAATGTGTATGGGAAGATCTATGTCACTTCCAACCAAATACTAAACCATTTTATGTTAAAAAAAAAAAAAAAAACACTTGAGCATCTGGACCTATTATGGTTTGTATCTAGATGTCCCCCCAAAGCCTCATGCAGTCATGGGGTGGGCTTCTAGAGTTTTTGATTGACTCATGGTCCAATGCTGAGATTATGGGTATGAGTGCTACATCCACCCTAGGGTGAGTAGCCTGCATATAATATAAAGGTGGGAAAGAGGCTCACTCTCTCCTGTTCCTCCCTTGTTGCCTTTGCTGTTCTCCACCACCATGAACTCCTGCCCTCTGCCATGTGCCACTCTGCCTTGGAGCCAGCCAAGTATGGACTGAAACCTCTACAAACTGTGAGCTAAATAAACCTTTCCCTCTTTAATTGTGGGTGTCAGGTATTTTGTCCCAACAATGAGAAAAAAGTAACCGAGACAAGGCCATTTGATAGCAGAGACAGGGGGTATCCTAGAACCAAATCCCATGGATACCAAGGTACAACCTGGCCTTATCAATGGAAAATAATTCTGACTATTCTTATAAATAAGCAGAAGTCAAGGTGACTGAAGTCCAAAAGACTTCTGGGAACATTGATTCTTGAACATTTGAAACAGGGAGCAAGGAAGCTAGCACTAGAGATCACAAAGAGCTAGCTTACCTGCTGTGTGACCTGAGATAAGTCACATCACTACTCTGTTTCATGGACTCTTCTGCAAAATAATCAGCTGGATTGGTGAGCTCTGTCTTAAACCTGCCCATAGCCTCTTTCAGTGGCTTCTAGGTAGAACTATCTTTCAATGCACAATTAAATCTGAGCCTTTCCCATGACTACAAAGAAAAATATTTATGAATTGCTCTCTATATAGAAATGTATCTCAGTCTGAGAATAAAGAAGCACAAATCCATGGCAAATTACAGTCTATTACCAGCCACAGTAGCAGCAAGCACAGCCCAGTGGTTATTGTATCTGCAATAATAAGGCTGTGAGGGCAACTTTAGGCCATTTTCTTCTTGAATCAATCATCATTACAGTCAAGTTCAGAGCAGATAAATGAGCCCAGGTTATCAATGGGCAATTAGGACAAAGATCCATCCAGAAACTCATAGAGGCCGGCGGGGGCAGGGTGATGTGGGCAGGTACGTCAGACTGCCTGGGTGACTCTGTCAGCTGTGATATCATCCAGGAAAATTACCCTGAGACTTTGGCCTGCAGTTCCATTTAGGGTCCCTAGTAGGATTGTTAAGAGACATTAAATAATGTCAACCTGTTTGACTATGACCTGCCAATTACATGTAAGTTAATGAGTGCACTTCCTTATGCCCAATGGAACATTTGAACTCACCCTGTGTATTAGTGCTGTAGGGCTGGCATAAGCTTAATGTCTTCATACAGCACAAATCCATTCTCTCATAGTTCTGGAGGCTAGAAATCCAGAATCAATGGGTCAGAAGCTCCCTTTCCCTCCGAAGATTCTAAGAAAAAATCCTTTCTTACCTCTGCTCACCTTTCCTCTGTGTCTCTGTATTTTCTCTGCTTCTTGTAGGGACATCAGTCATTCGATTGGGATCCATTCACTTTAATCCACTGCCTCATTTAAACTTGATTATCTCTACAAAGACTCCATTTCCAACAATAAGGTCACCTTCTGAGAATCCTGGTGGACATGAAATTTTAGGGGACACTATTCAACTCACCATGCTTCTATACAGGGCACTGTTTGATTTCTCAGGGTTACTTTTCCCATCAGTCTTATCTGTGACAGTAGACAGAATAATAATAGCTAATACTAAAAGATATTTACCAACCTTCCTGAAAGAGTTAAAAGCATCCTATCAGTGATATATGTATACCCATGTTTATAGTGGAACAATTTATAATTGCTAAGTCTTGGAAACAGCACATATCACCATCAACGAATAAATGGATGAAGAAACTGGAGTTTTTATATACTACTAAGCACTATTCTACCTTAAGGAAGAGTAAATTTCAGACATTTTTAGGTAAATGGATGCACCTTGAGACCATAATTTTAAATGAAATGAATCAGAAGCATAAATTTAAATATAGCATTTTTTATCTTGTGGGAGAAACCCAAACAGTAAATAGCAAAATGGAGAATAGATATAGGCAAATAGAAAGAACAAGTTCTAATGGGGAGGGAAAAGTTCAAGCTCAATTGGGAAGGGAAGGAAGGGAAAAAAGATTTTTAGAAAAAAGATAATGGCAGGAAAAAGTGGAACCAAACCTTTTGTAAATGGGGAGGGGAAGAAGGATTAACAGGAAGGGAGGAGAATGGGAAAAAAGAAGAATTAAGGTATATTATGTATAGATACAAATTCCTTCTGATGAATGTGATCATTATGTATGACAAATATGTACTAATAGAAAAGAGAAATGATGGGGCTGGGGATTTAGCTCAGTGGCACAGCGCCTGCCTGGCAAGCACAAGGTGGTGAGTTCAGTTCTTAGTACCGGAAAAACAAACAAACAAACAAAAAGAAAAGAGAAGTGATGTATTACATTTACTGATTTGAGTATGTTGAACCACTCCTGCACCCCTGAGGTGAATCCTACTTGGTCATGGTGTACAATCTTTTGGATGACTTGCTGCATTCTGTTTGCCAGTATCTTACTGAGGATTTTGCATCTATATTCTTTAGGGAGATCAGCCTCACAGAATTAGAGAAAATAATCCTAAAATGTGTTTGGAACCAGAAGAGATCTAGAATAGCAAAAACAATTCTGGACAGCAAAGGCAACTCAGCTGGGTCACAATCCCTGACTTGAAATTATATTACATAGCTACTGTGATAAAAAGAGCATGATACTGGCAAAAAAGGGTGCCCAAACACCCTCAGTAGAAGAAAGATAGCCTCTTTAATAAATGGTGCTGGAAAAACTGGCTTTCCACATGCCAAAGCCAAAAGAAAAAATAGTATGCTAGAAAATATCAAACAAAGATGGACACAAAGACCTAAATATTATGACAGAAACAGTAAATCTGCTGGAAGATAGAATAGGTAGAAATTCTTGAAGACATAGGTGTAGGCAAAGACTTTATGAACAAAACCCAGACCTCAAAGGAAATATAAAGAATCAACAGCTGGGATCTCATCCCCGAGATCTAAAGACCCAACCCAAAAATGGGCATCAAAGAGAATGAACACTTCTCAGATGAAGTAGAAATGGCAAATAAATATATGAAAAAAATGTCCAGCATCCCTACTCATTCAAGAGATGCAAATTAAAACAATACTGAGATTTCATCTCACTCCAGAAAGAATGGGTATTCTCAGAAACTCAACCAATAACAAATGCTGGCAGGGCTGTGGAGAAAAAGGAACATTTTTCCACTGTTGGTGAGAGTGTAGCCTGGTGCAACCTCTCTGGAATCAGTGTGGGGATGCCTCAAAAAACTAAAACTAGAGATTCCACTTGAGCCAGATATTCTCCTTCTTGGTATCTTCCCAAAAGAATTAAAAACATCATACTTCAGCAATATATGCACACCCACGCTTGTAGCATGACAGTTTGTAATAGCTAAACCTTGGAAACAGCCCAAATGCCCTTCATCTGAGAAGTGTTTATTCTCTTTGATGCCCATCTCTTTGATGCCTGATAAATAGATAGAGAATATTTTTTATATAATGGAGCAGTAATGAGCCATGAAGAAGGATAAACTTGAGACATTTCTATGTAAAGGGATCTACCTTGTGACGATACTCTTAAGTGAAAACATAATTGAACCTACATGTATAAATATTGCATTGTGTCTCTGATGTGAGAAACTGAAAGTGTAAATAAGGATCAAAATGTAAGATAAGTATTGTGAGGTAGGAAGAAATTGTATAAGTGGGTAGGGGAACTCACAAAAGGGAGGGAAAGGAACAAAAGGAAAAAGAAAAATGAGAAAAGAAAGATAAAATGGAAGCAAAGCTTTTGTAAATAAGGAGGGCAAGAAGGACTGAAGGGAGGAGATGAGAAAAGAAAAAAAGAGGAATCAAGATATATCATGTACAGGTGCAGATTCCCTCTGATGAATGTTAACATCATACTTCAGCAATATATGCACATAGATACTCTGATGTATCTAAACTGTACCAATAAACTTAATTAAAACAAAGAAATGAAAAGGAAAAAAATATATATTTAGTGCAATATGTACCAAGCATATTCTAATCTCTTATGCATATTAATACCATTCATTCTCACTATTAGGAAATACTATTTTTACCTCTGCTCTCCAGATGGAGTACTTGCAAATGAAGATTGGAGACACTGATTGGTTAGTGAGTTTCTAAAATCACATAGTAAGGGACAGGACCAGTACTTGCACTTTGGCAATGTGTTTGTCCTAATCTTGCGTTCCTAACTACACACACTTCTTCTTAAGGACTTGCACAATTAAACCAGAAATTCTGGTATGTGGCTAGAGGTGAATGTTGACAAAATCCTATTGGAAAATAATCTGACAATTTGTATAAATGGACTTGTAAGCAACCACACTTTAGACTCAGTAATTGTACCTTGCAGAATTCTCTCTTCAGAAACAAAAATTCTGAACTATATGAAACTTCTATCCACAAAGACACTTGTGTATAGTAGCAAGGATAAAGACAAATTTAAACAAAGGAGATTACTTAAGTGAGGAACGTTTTCCTGTATAATGAAGCACAACATCTCTACTATCTTAATAATGCCTATGTCGTGACATTATGTGAAAAATGAAATATAAAATGGCCTATACAAATAAAATGTTCTTGACTAGATTTCTAAAACAAAAGGAAACAGCAGCTCTTTCAGAAAGATTTCTACCTTGTTTGGATTTCCCAATATCTGTAGTAAGCGTGGACTACTTTTGCACTTGAAAAAGAAAGTCAGTAACGGAAATGCAAAGCAGAAGTTGTGCTCACCTGGAAAGACTTGGGGTAGGAAGATAAAGTTAAGTCCCACCCTGCCCAAAGTCTGAAACCATTGATTTGTCTTGTTTCCTCATCTGAGAAATTCTGCTTTGATATGATGTATGTTATGTAAATGTCTTGAGCAAATGGATAGGCAACTAAGTTAAATACACAGCATTAAAAATGAATGGAAAAGTGGATGCACAGAGAGATTAAAGAAACAGGTTTGTATAGAAAAATGTCTTTCTAAGAGATAATGATGGAGTCTCCTGCATTCTTTGTGTCCTCCACATCCCATTGGAAATCTAAGGACTTGGTATCATTGACTCTTCTTTGTAAGGCTGTGGGTTAAGCTTCTCCTTCTCAGCCCTGGATGATGGAATCTCAAAAGAGAGACAGGAAAAGCAACTAGGCTGAGGATCAAACAAACACAAATTAGATCAACGAAAATCAATACCCAAAGAAGTGGTTTTCCCTCTGGACAGAGGCTAAAACAAGAACCTAGTTGATTTAAAGGACAAACTGTCCTCTGGTTCAGGGATGCTGAAAGTTTTAAATTACATCCAAATCTTTGCAATACAACCCCCTACTTCCCACTTCTTTGCATAGAATGACTTCCGTTTGTGTTTACAACAACACAGCATGTTTTAGTCACCAGCATGGTTTTGTGGCTCTGAGTTAAGAGAAAGAACTCAAAATTTGGGGCCAATTAAGTCAGTCAGATTTACAGCAATACTCCAGGGCTCATTGGAGAGCATACTTGGCCTAGCCATGCTTGAAACATTCACTACAAGAAAAGTGATCCTATGAAACAAAAGGCTGACAAGACCCACACTTTGTGACATGGCTATTGCATATGCATGCATTTATTTATGCATGTGCAAAACACTGAACTAAGTGCCTGACATACTAAGCTCACAGTCCATTGAGAGAGGCAGAAACATAAACTGACATTTATAACATGTACATCAATAATGAGAGAATTTACTAAACTGAAATTGGAAGGAGATTGGAGGAAAAATATCTCAGAGAAGAATATGGACAAACTGTGTTCTGGAATTCATTGCATCCATATGGCAGAGATGTAGGATGGTGAAGACCACTATAAAGTAGCCCTGAGCAGGACTTAAATTAACCAATTTTCTTTCCATGTTTACTTATGAGTCTGTCCAAGGCCTAGGCCCTTTGTCTGGACATGGGTGTGAACTCATAGTAAGTGAACCCCCATGAGTAATTGATCCCTACTGAAGCCTATAATGGTGGGTGAAGCCATGAAACCTCAAAGGATAAGATAAGGTCACAGTTAAGGACATCTGGCTTCAATCTCAACTAGAAAAGATGGTAGCCTCAGGCATCTTACTCCTGGGTGGAGACTTTCCTGGAGTTAACATAGCTCTCCTAAATTAACATAATGCCTTACTTGGAGAAGTCCTTGAGTGGTTCCCTCCCTTTTTGAGTATTCCCCGCCTTGTTCTGATAACTAAATAAATACAGGCTGCTAAGGGAAGATATTGCTCCTAGCGCCCAGAGAATCTCAAATTCTGTTAGAAGGTTTTGATCCTTTTGGAAATCATACATTTGTCTCTTTTATTTAGCCTTCACTGTCTACTCGTTTGAGAGATTGCAGACCCAATCAGCCCACAATAAGAGTGATAATATTAACCTGAGAGTAGGTACCCTCAGAGTTAGAGAGAAGACAACTGTACTGCCTTTATATGTACATAATATGCATCTACCCATTTTTCCAGCACTGCTCCATGGATAAACAAACTCTGAGTCCCTCTGGGCCTCAGAAAGTGAAGGACATTCAGGCTATAAATAACAAAACTTAGGCTACAAACTACCTCTGTGATATGGAACTTGATCATTGCTATCATGCCCATAGGGATAAGGTCAATCCCTAGAATTCCACACCCTGGGCAGCATTTGTAGGGACATGGTGCATTCCTAATGAAACAATACAATAAAGATTTGCAAGATACAAAAACCACAGTTCAATCTGGATTTTTTGGGAAATGCTTTATGTATCACCCAGGCAGTCAAGTCACCCCATCTGTGCTCTCAACACATGGGATCAAAGGCATGTGAGCTCTTAAAACTAGCTAAAGGGGATCTTTTTGCTTGGCTGATCATTTATGTGTTGGATGGAGATGAAAATATCCTCAGTTTCACAGAACGCATTAGAGTATATGTTAGTTCTAAGAAAAGCGCTTCATTTTTCTGGCTAAATTAGCTGTGCCCATTACATATGTCTTAAAATTGAACCAAAACAGGCCAAAATGGAGTTCATTGAAGAGAAAATTAACTAAATATTTTCAAGTTGCAAAAGTGTGTAAAAGCAAAGATCTGAGTTGGGTTATAGAGGTATATAAACTTAGGATTCTGTGGGAGGTAGGGAAAAATTCTTAAGGCACAGTCTTTTCAATTATGCTGTTTTATAAAGTCAATGATGACAATGCATCTTGCAGTATTATAAACACATTTTTGAGAAAGATGTTTCCATTTTACACTGAGGGGACCATATGCTTTTGAGCACTGGCAGACTGATGACTAAGACCTAGGAAGTGACCAGAGTACTTACAGGAAAAGCTCTGAAGAAAACAAAAAAATAATTTAACATTTTAGAGATGTTTCCTTTATTATTCTTTCCCTCTTGATCCACCCTGGGAGTATCATACTTCTACAGCCCACTCCAAATTCACAAACTCAGAGTCCCAAAACAAATTGAAACTCCATTTTCTCTTAATTAAAATATTTTTCTTAATTTTTAAAAAGGCTTCTTGAGCATCCAGACATTGTGGAGCATGCCTGGAATTGGTAGGCTGAAGCAGGAGGATTGTGTGTTCCAGAACAGCCTGGGAAAATTCTTCAGACTCTGTTTCAAACCAAAACATGACACTTACAGAGTAATTTTTTTATTATGACTTAAGTCCAATGAAACAGAAGCCCAAAGATCACACTTCCCTTAAAAATGAACGGTAGGCACTAATTAGCTGGAAAATCATGTTTTATTAAACAGAGAGCATTCCAAATCTGATTCTGAGAGTCCTGCGGGTCTGTGTTGTTTGCCTGTCTCCAAGTACTTCTACTGTGAAGTAGACAGATGGAGAATTCTCCTGGGTCTCAGGGATATCCATTGTAAGGGAAAAGCCCTAAAGTTCAAATCTTCCAGTGAGCAGCACTTCATCTCATAGGGGAGATTCGGAGACAACAGCAGCCAATTCAACAGCCTTGGAGCCAACATGCTACAACCTGGTGTCTGCTTGGGTTCAAGGCTCGGTTAGGGATGCAGTGGGCTGTGTGCAGATGGAATCCCATCTTCACACAGTGGAAAACAAAACACAGGTTGAGCATTCTTATTCCAAATATCCACAGTCTGAAATGCCCCCAAATTGAATCCTATTTGAGCAATGATGGGACACCAGAAAGGGAAAATTCTATGCCATGAAACCTTGTCTCATGCCCAAATTATTAAACATAAAGTTAACTTCAGGTTATAAGTGTAAGATATATGTGAAACATACATAAATTTTATGTTCAGACTTGGGTCCTCTCTCCCAAGATATCTCATTACCTATAGGTGATTATTTCAAAATCCAAAACAGTCTAAGATCCAAAACACTTCTGATCACAAGGATTTCAAATGAAGGATATTCAATCTAAATGATTTTTATCTTTATTTTGATGGAAGAACGTGTCTGCTATCCAGATGAATGAACTTGATAGTTGACATTAGAGAATTATCTTCCTGAAAGGGTTAATTACATCCTACTACAGTGATCCATTCCTACCCATGGTTATACCAGCATGATTTATAATAGCTGTTGGAAGCAACCTATGTCTCCATCAACAGATGCATGGCTAAAGAAAATGTGGTATTTACACACAATGGAATATTCTCTGTCATAAAGAGAGATAAGCATAAGTCATTTGTGAAAAGTGCTTGCACCTTGAGACCCTAATCTTAAGTGAAACAAATCAGACACACAGCTCACAAGGTTTCTCTTATATGAGATTTTTGTATGGTAAAGTAAGTTTTTTTGTCCTAAATCACTGGATTGTTCTAAGGTAGAAAAAAATTTAAAAGTAGAACAGAAACTAAGGGTCTAAACAATTGTAGTGGATCTGGGTAGGTTGGAGAGGGTTTGTGAGGGACAAATGTAAAAATAAAAACGTATTTGCTATGGCAATGGTCACTCTAATTTTTTTTTTGTTTGTTTCTTTTTTGTTTTTTGGTTCTTTTTCCAGTACCGGGAATTGAACTCATGACCTCACGCTTGCCAGGCAGGCGCTGTGCCTCCTAGCTAAATCCCCAGCCCCTACTACAATTTAAATTTTATTTTACTACACCAGTGGAAAATAAAAACGCAATCTTCAGTATTTAAAACAAGATTTCCTTAAATATTTACCTCTTTTTAATAATATTTACAAAGTACTGACTTAGAAAACAAAGACTGTGTGTTTGACAGTTTTATATTCGTTTTTTTATTTTAAAGAAAAAATAAAAATAACAATAAAATAAGGGGCTGGGGATTTAGCTCAGTGGCAAAAGCGCCTGCCTGGCAAGCGCAAGGTCGTGAGTTCAGTTCCCGGTACCGGAGAAAAACCAAAACAAAAACAAAAACAAAAACAAAAACAAACAATAAAATAGAGTTTCCAAACAAATTAGTAGGGGAGTTACAACAATTAATACATTGTGTATTGTTGTTTTCATAGTTATTTAGAGTACAAAATATAGGCATGATATCTTGTCTAAACAATATTAGCAGAAACATTTCTTTTCAATGAACTAAGAGAAACTAGCTGTGTAACTATCTTAACTATCTTGTGTGCAGACATATTTTTTCTTTTTCCTTTTCTTCCTTTCCCTTTTTCCCCATCACAGTTTGTCTTTTTTAATAAATGGATGCAACTAGAGACCATATTCATAAGTGAAATAAATCAGACCCATAAGTGTAAGCGTCGCATTGTCTCACTAGTGTGAGAAACTGAATGAGTGAATAAGGCCCAAATGTACAATAAACATTGGGAATTGGGAAGAAATGGTTGACAGAGTTTTGATTATTTAAGGAACTGGGTCTTAATAGTATCAGAGTTTTCTAATTGTCTATTTGTTGTAATCTTTTAAATTGTCATTTTATGACACTGGTTAAATAAACAACTATTATTTGAGGTTATAGTGAAAAAGAAAAATTCAAACTATAAGCAAAGAACAAAATAAAAGGCAGATAATAGGAAATAGGGAGAGAGATCTTTTGCAAATGGGGAGGGGAACAAGAGATGGAGAGAAAGAGGGAAGAGAGGAGGAGGGGATAAAAAAAGCACCGAGATGTGTTATGTACCTGTGCCATCCCATACAAGGAATGTAATTGGGAACATGTTCTCATAAAAAGTAAAACTGGAAGAAAAAAAAAGAATGTGGCAGTTCCACTTCCATCAATGAGAGTGATAAGGAAAAGACTCAGAGGCCTGTTTCCTCCTTCATGTCCTAAAAAGAAGTATTCAATTTGAAAAGACATTTCTAGACACTTTTTCAGTTACTTTGTTTTGCTTTTGGATGGGTGTGGCTACGGGCAGGTGGCCAAGAACAATGACTTTGGACATGTAGTGTTGGTTATGAGGATGTCATGGAGTGGTTTTGTTTGCTGCTCATGGGATGAATCTTTTCTTCCCAAGCTGAATTGTAACCCACAGCCATCTTGGAGACAGAACAGTGACATGAACTGAGGAAGCCATCTGATGTGACGATGGGAGTAAAGAGGGGCATCAGTGACACCTGGAGAAAAGTGTTTGAAGGCCACCTTGACCATCTCTCTAGATGAAAATATCTTCCCTGCAGTGGCCCAAATGAACTCAGATGACCTCCAGTCTGATCCCACAGAAACTCAACTCATTCCCTGTTGCTCATCAAGGAAGACTAAGATCCTCAAAGAGGAGAATGGCTATGGTGGATCAGCCTAATAGACAGCAGGTCAGTGAACATCTGGGCAACCCCTGGCCTGCTGAAGTCATGAGAACAGAAAGTCTTCCAATGTCAGGAGCTGTAGCACAATGCTGAAGCGCTTGTGGTGGCCCTGCGAAGAAAAGCAGCTGTGGTCACAGCACAATTTTTTAAAAATGCAGTAAGAGGACAGGAGATGTTCATGGTGATCCAGTGGGAAGGGAAAACATTACTCTGGGCTGGGTCGGCCTGCAGGAAGCTCAGGGCAGTACTGAGAAGACATGGGCTTGGGGCCTGTAGTTACAGTTGTCACTCGGGTCTTGAGGATACACAAGAAAAGAGTATTCCAAAATGAAATGCAGTCACCCCTTGGTATGTCTGGTTCCAGATCCCCTATTCACACCCAAATCCCTGGATGTTTAAGTGTTTTATGTAAAATGACAAGATATTTGCACAGAATCCACGCACGTCCTCCTGTGCACCTTAAATCATCTCTCGCTCATACGACGCTAATGCTGAAAGACTATGTCAATAGTCGTTTCACAACATTCTTTAGAGAATAATGATGAGGGAAAATGTCTGTACATGCTCAGCAGAGGGGCATTTTTTTCTGATTCTTTTTGATCCATACAGTACAATCTCACAGACTTGGAGGGCTGACTATACTGTATGCTGTTCACCTTTATCTAATTTGCATTGTTTGGATTCCAAACAAAGAATTTTCTTTCCTTCTCCTTACTAGAAAGAAATAACCAGGTAAGGAGAGCTAAAGAAGCCCGCGAAACTGTAGAAGATTTTGAAAAAAATTCAGGGAGGTTGGAATAATATATGAGGGAAAGATTAGAAAAACACCAATAAAATAGATTTTATTGACTCCCTGAGTTCAAATTCTGTTACATACTAATTACCCAGATTTGATCATTTCACAATGTATATGTAAATCAAAATATCTCATTATATTCTGTAAATACACACAATCATTGTTTGCCAATGAAAAACATTTTTGGTAGTAGAGATTGAACCCAGGACCTTAATGCTTTTTATACTTTTATCTTTAAGATAGAGTTGCCAAGCCAGTAAGTTGTCCACGCTGAATTCAAATTTGTGATCTTCCTGCCTCAGCCTCTTAGAGTGAAGGGTTACAGGTATGTGTCAGCATGCCTGGCTGAAGACTATTTTCTTTCTTTTTTTTGAGAGAGAGGGTCTCATTATGTAGTTCATGCCGGCCTTGAACTCACTCTGGAGCCCAGGCTGGCCTTGAACTCACAACAATCATCCTGCCTCAGCTGCTGGGATTACAAGCATGTGCCATATACCCAGCTCAAGATTTTTTTTTAAGTCAACAGTAAACTTCTAAAAAAAAGAAAGGAAGTCCTGCCACTTTCAACAGCATAGATGAAGCTGGTGACATAAGCCAAACTGAAAGACAGATGTTGCAGGATCTCACTTAGACATGGAACCTAAAACAGTTGAACTCATCAGAGCAGAGAGGGAATGGTGTTTGATAGACTGCAGAAGGTGGAATGGAAAATTGTTGGTCGAAGGAAGCAAAATTTCAGCTAGACAGGAAGGATAAGTTGTAGAGACCTAATGTACAGCACGGGGACTACAGTCAATAATAATGCGTGCTTGAAAATTGCTAAGATAACAGGACTTAAAAAAAGAGAACAGGACAAACGTGTAAGTAGTTGAGGCGATGGATATGTTGATAAATTCGATTTACTCATTTCACAAATCATGCCTCTATCAAACATTACATTGTATATTTTTCATTTTTTGTTAATTATATCCTAATGAGGCTGAAAAAATAAATAATAACATGAAAAAACATAAACAGGCACAGACTAATGGAGTAAAAAAGAGAACCTGGAGGTGGTAAGCTTCAGACAAATACAATCAATTAATCTTTGATTAGGGTGCCAAGAACACACAGTGAGGAAAGGCCAGTCTCCTCAGTAAATGGTTTGGGGGAAACTGGATATCCACATAAAAAATAATGAAACTGGGCCTTTGTCTTGCTCCATCCTGGAGAGAAGAAGCAGAACAACGACCTCAGGGTCAGTGCTCTCTGAGGCCACCACACCAGGGTGCATCGGGCAGACACTTGGCACTGACATTAGAAATTTAATCTTCCACACAAAAACGCTGTGTCACAGTTCCTCTCCTACAATAATGATAAAAATTAATTCAAAATGGATTAAAGACTTCACTGTAAGATATGAAACTGTAAAACTCTCAAAACAGAAATGAAAGCAACTTAACATCAGTTTTGGTGAAATCTTTCAATAGGATGCCAAGGCACAAAAGTATGCAAGTGAGATTACCATAAACCAAACCTTCTGCATAGCCAGGGGAACAACTAGCAAAAGGAGAAAGCCACCAAGAGAATGGGAGGAAATATCTGCAAAGGATGTGTCTGATAAGGAACCGACATTCAAAATATTTAAGAAACACAAATCAAAAGTGAAAAAGTAAGCAAACAACCACATAGACACACACACAGACACACACACACACACACACACACAAGTAGAAAGCAATCAAAAACTATTTTAAAAACTTGGCTGAAGGACCTGAATAGAGATTTTTCAGAAACAGACTCACAAATGGCCCACAAGTATATGAAAATGTGCTCAATATCGCTAATCTTCAAGAAAATGGAAATCAAAGCCAGGAGATAGCAGGTCAGACCTGCTAGGGTGGCTGTTACCCAGACAGAAGAGAAGCAGTAAGAACTGGTGAGGGTAGGGAGGAGAATGAGCCTTTATACTCTGTTGGCGATAAAAGGAAATTAGTGCACCTATTATGGAAGACAGTATGGAGCCTCCTGAAAAAATTAAATATAGAGCTACCATATGATCCAGCTACCCTACTTTTGTTTATGTATTGAAAGGGAATAAAATCAATACGTTAAAGAACATCCTCCTATGTTCGTTGCAGCATTAGTCACAATAGCAAGATATGAAATGAACCCCAGTGTCCCTTGCTAAGCAAATGGACAAAGAAAACATGATAATGCACTATGAGTGGATTATGAGTGAGACATAAAAGGAATAAAATCCTGCCACTTGTGACAATACAGATAAGCCTTGAGGACTTTATGCTAAGAGAAAGAAGCCACACAAAGAGAGACAAATACTGTATAATCTCATTTTCACACAGAATTGGAAAAAGTCAAACCCACAGAATCAAGAATTGTGAGGGGGTGGATACAAAGGTGAGGAAACGGAGGGCATACTGGTCAAAAGGTACAAACTTTCAGTGATAAAATAAATATATTCTGTGGACTTTATTTACATCAGGGTAACAATAATTAATAATAATACTGGTATTAACAGTAGGTAATAGATGTGTTCATTATTTTAAATGTGGTAACATTCCACAATGCATGTATCAGAGAATCACACCGTATACCTTGAAAATATATGATTTTATTTGTCAAAACTTAAGTGTTCTAGCATTGTAGAAAGGAAAAGAGAAGACACGTTGCTATTAACCCCCCCCAAAAAATTATTCCTCTTTGTTTTAAATGTACTTATTCTGTTGTTCTTGCCACTTTCTGAAGCAGTTCTAGATGTCCTCTTTCGTGAATGTCTTTAGCTGCTCTGTCATGGTGCCTTGACATCCTGAATCAATTCAAAATATTTAACTTTTATGATCATTGTTCTTTTGGGAAGAATCAGAAGTCAAACAGTGCCAGACCCAGTAATACAGTACATGATGTTTGTACAAGCTTGCCTTTCTGTTGAGTGGCACCTGACAATAGAATTCACTAAATATTTTTATCACACCTTGTAAAGACAATCACTGAAAAAAGTTCCAGAACCACTACATAAGGTGGCAAGGATGATGGGATAAGTGTGTTTGAAGAAAGGGAAAGTATTTTGGGGTGGTTTAATGGCAATGTGTCTTTTATTATAATAATTTTTAAAATTTAAACACACGTCATGTTTTTATTTGTGTGTCTATGTGTGTGTGTGAACCCATGCAAACTACACCTCCTGGCCTGAAGGTGCACAGTGCTTATCTAATGTTATTGAAACCCTGAGTTCAATCACTGGTAGCACAAAGAAACAAACAAAGAAGGAAAAAACCACCCTAGGAAATCCTTGAACCCACCAAGTTATGTAGCAACTATTGGCCTTCCTTATTATCTGTAAGTCTCTTACAAGTGCAGGCAAACATTTCAGCTTAGCCATATATACTTCTTTCTAGAGCCTAGCCTAATGCTTTGTAAAGAAAAGTGGCTCAAATTTTGTGCTAAACTATTTTAAATGCCATCTGGACTCCAAACCACGAATATTTCCCACTCTTCCTTTAATTTCTGATGTATTCTGATGAACGAATACAAATAAATCCAGACCGTCCTTACCACTTATCAAGATTTCAGGTAAAATATGATGAATTTTCCCACTGCTTGTGGTTCCACCAAATGTTCTTGAGATTGATGAGCATAACGTTCAAGGGCAGAGCTTATCAAATTTGTAAATCCCTGGCTCCATGCCCAAAGATTCTGGTTCCCTGGGTCTGAGATAAAACCTAGGTCTGTACTTTTACTAAGCACTGCCCAAATTTCTGATGGTCCACTCTATAAGAAACACAGGCTTAAACATCCATCTCATCTCTGTCTTGGGATCTTCTGTCTTTGAGGTTATAGAATATCCAATCTTAACTGAAAATCCTTTTAGTTTTCTTGAACTTGATTTCATGCACATGGGACAGAACACAAGAACTACAATGAATTCTTTGGAGGAAAAGATCTGGAGGGGGCTGGGGATTTAGTTCAGCAGCACAGTGCCTGCCTGCCTGGCAAGTGCAAGGTAGTGAGTTCAATTCCCAGTACCAGAAAAAAAAAATCTGGAATCTTCTCAAGTAAGACCTACCCACTCCAGCTGAGGGGAGACCACCACAGTTTTAAATTATCCTTCTACTATAGGAGATCTCTGTCAATCTCCCAAGAGAAGGAGTTTCCTAAAAACACCCAGATTAAATGATCCTCTATGATCCAAGATCAAGTGTCCCCTATGATCTGCTGGGTCCAACTCTGTTTGAAAGCCAGGTAGCACACACCATCTAATGCATCTCAGGAGACAGTTTCTGCAGCTGAGAATTCACTTCTGAGATACAGATTCTATTGAGTACTGAGAAAAAGTAAGGAGGCTCCATTAGGGTCAATGAGAAACTTTTTCTTTCTTAAGAAAATGATACTCAGGGAAACTTTTTGCAAATTTCTTTAGAGATAGAAGTCTTAAGGCCATGACACCAACTGTCAAGCTAAAAACCACTAATCAAGACTAGCTTGTTGTTCTCATTGCATAATATTAAGCTGGGAGCGAGTTGCCAAGCTCAGTTTTTTCCTTAGGTAGAATGGTTTTATCAGGAATTGGAGTTCTGTGAGGAAAAAATGTTAAAACAAAAAGGAGCTTTCTCAGTTTAAACCTCAGCCTTTCTACAGAAACACAGGTACCCTACTTTCTTACTTATATATGGAGTGGAAGCTTAAATTTTTGATCTTGAAGAAGTACCAAAGCCTGAGAAGGATTTTGGGAGGGGACAAATGCAGAAAGGATGATAATGTGTAAGCGGTGCAGGTGGAAAGGAGAAAAAGGAATGACTTCTAATGTTTTATAGCACAGCAGGGTAACTATGGCCGGCAGCAATTAGTTGCATATTTCAAAATTGCTAGTGTAAAGGATTTTGTATGTTCCCTACAGAAAGGAATGACAAACATTTAAATGGTGGATATGTCCATTGCCCTGATCTGTACATTATGCATTGTACATATGTACTGAAATATCACATTGAACCCCATGAACATGGATAACTATGGAACTGTGTGTCAATTAATGTCAATAAAGTAAGCTTCTGTGCTCTTAAGGATATGTATTGATGGCATCACCAAATCCTGCAGGCTGTGGGTTATAAACTTCACCAAAAACACACCTTCCTGAGTCTGGGCTCTGCTGTAATGTGTCTTGGTTGCAAATCAAAAACAGCCAGTTGTAAATAAATACACAGACAAGTCAGCCATTTGCAAGTACAATGAATGTATCCCACATCAAGTACATGGCTGTCCAGGAATATTTAGTTTAGTGCTTTTGACTGGAATATAACAAATAGCTTTTTAGTTTTGCTTTGTCATCTGTTTCCTCCTAATGGAGACAACAAAAATATTCTTGAAAAGCAGCTGTTAATGGATAGTGACAAGTGGTTTCCTGTGGTCTAAAAAAACCATCAATTACTGCCTTTTACATTCTTTTAAATTCCAGAGGCAAAGGAAGTTCAATAGTGCTGTATTGGCTTCATCATTATTGAACTACGAGGAGGAATCTTCAGACAAAAGTTTTCTTTTTCTTTTTGAGTGAAGTTAGAGATATTTTCTACATGAACACTGTAAAATATCAGGGAGCCTCTGAGCTTCCACTTGGCGCCTTATATCCCTTGGAGGATACAGAATGGTAGAATTGATAGACCTGGAGCAAATATGAATTTTTCCAATAGAAGGCTAGTAATGCTAGTCTCATAAGAGGCCCTGAGTGAGACATCTTAACTCCATAAACTCCCTAGGACTTCCTTCCCCACTCAGAGACTTCTAAGAAATCCTTTTAGGTCTCTCCAGTGTGGTTTTATGCAGATGAAACAGAGCCCAGGAACCAAAATGAAGTCTTTGGGGAGAAAGATCTGGAATCTCCCCAAGTAAAATTTATAGATGAGAGTAGATCTCCTGCTCTCCAAAGTCTTCTCTTTGCTCTGTCCTCCCCTCCCAACTCCATCCACCATTGTCCCTGTGGCCTCAGATATAGCCCCTGACTTCTAGCCATGCCTACTTGTGGATTACCTCATAGCCTAAAGATGCTAATAACTGATAGCAGCTTCCAATATTACTGCAAACAGAAGCTTTTCATTTTGGCAAGAGTAAAGCATACAATGGTCTTTCTTTAGGATCTGAGGAGAGGGCAAGAACCATTTGGAGAAGAGACAAAGCTAGAATGTGAAAGGATGAATGGAGACAGAGGATGGGAGAACATGAACAAACACCTATGCACAGTCCTAGTGAATCCGTGCTCTGGGATGAGAGGGGTGACTTCACCTCCGAGAGCCCACCCTGACCAAATGACACACCCCATTCTTGCAGCCTTCATTCCCTACCCGGAGAACCCCATTTTCTTCTTCATAGTGTTTATCACATCCTTAAATCGTGTCATGCATTCATCTGCTTTCTTTTTCATCACTCTTCCTCACTCCCTGTGAGGTAGAACCTTCGTCCTATGTTACCACAAAATGCCCGGTGGTTGGAACAATACTTGGCATACACTATGTGCTCACTGACTACTGAGCTAGTTTATTGACAATCAACCCAAACTCACAAAGTGAGAAAAACAACTTCATCTGGGGTTTTAGGAATTGCAATTTTAGAAACACAGGTTTACATAGATCTGAACTACAGTTCTGGAGATGACAAAAAAGTGAGCTACACAGGTTACTAAATGTTGACAAGAAACAGAATCTCCATTGAAAAATAGGAGATCAAGAAAAGAAGAGGTAAGCAGAATGGAAATATAGCCATAAAACAAAAAAAAAATATGTACATCAGAAATCCCTGGGCACCATGCAATTGTCTGGTCTTTCCACTTGTTCGGATACCTGTGGGCAAAGGGTGACAATGACCAAAGTTCACATTCTAGGCAGAAGCTTGAATGGTGCATAAGCCCTGTTTCCCTATGGCCCCTTGACTGCATTTCAAATGGCTTTTACTGTTGCTTGCATCATTCTTTTTTCTTTTATTTTCACAGAATAATGGATGGACTAGATGGACAGGTGGAGTCAGCATTCCACAAGCCCACCACGCTTGTCTTCTGATACTCAGGGATCAGAGACTAAGACTTGGCCAAAACAACCATTCTGATTTTCCTGGGACTAAGCACATTCTGGGAACCTGAGGCAGTCAGTGCTAAAGCTGAGAAAGCCCTGGGAAAACCTAGATGAGTGGGTTTCCCCCTACAAAATGCTAGCTGCCAAAGGTCATTGAGTGCTTATCAGAAGAAAAATGAGGTCAGTGTGTTTACTACTCATTCAAGGTCACTTTTCCCTATTTGAAGGCTAGTTTCTCCCTACTTGAAGTCATTGTTCCTTTCCAGGAGACCTTCTGTGTTGGTTTGGGGTTATTTTGCAAGGGGAAACAATATAATACAGGATACATATTTTATAAGATTATTTACAATAGTCACCCAAAGAACAATATGCAAAAGAGTACAGGAAATCTGTCCACACACTAAGGCCAAGGAATCCAGCTGAGGGCCTGGATCCTACAGTAATGTCCTGCATGGGTCCAGCTGAACACCTAGAGCTCATAACAATGCCTCCCACGAGTCCACCTGGAGGCCCAGAGCCCATAACAACATCTCATGCAGGCCTGTTTCACGGATCTGCGCTGGGAAAGCCCAAAGGTCGTGGTGGAATCTAGAAAGTCTGTGCCAGCACGATGTGCTAGCAGGCTGAGAGATCTACGCTGGAGCCAGGAAGTGATGCTCAGAAGAACCAGAGCTCCCCTGAAAGGTACCACAGCCATCCTCAGCAACAGTAAGGTCCTGAGCTCCTCCGATGATCAAGATGGCCGAGTCCCCATCAGGGAAGCCCATGCAGCAAGCTTCTTCAGGAGAATGAGTTGTGCACCTTCTTTCCCTCTAGAGCCAGGAAGCGATGCTCAAAGTGAGGACCAGAGCTCCCCCAAAGTGAACCAAAACTATTGTCAGTGCCAATGAGGTCCTGAGCTCTGCGGAGGATGAAACAGCCAAGTTCATCAGGAACATCAGCATGACGAGTTCTTCTAAAACAAAAAACAGCTCCTTAGAACTACTACCAGCTCCCAACAGCATTTCCTCTGCTTCTCCAGTTCTGCCTCTTATGCTGCTGGCAAGAGTTTCCAGGTGGGCCTCCCACACCCAGCACCATGCTTACTCCGTTCAGCTGGGGGTTACAAGTTGACCACCAGCTGTCAATCCACCACATCTTTGCTACCCAGAATTCCCCTTTCAGTTTCTAGTAATCGTGTCTACTCTCTGTGGGGAAAGGGGGTCAGGGGTGGTAACAGCCCTGATGCTAGTAATCTTGAATGTCTTCACCATTCCTGTGGTTCCTCACCACTCTCTCACACCTTAGTAAATTGTTTTTTATAAATAAATTCTCTTCAAATTACCTAAATTGGAGTGGACTGTTGTTTTTTATTGGGCACCTGACGGACATAAGAGAAAATATAGAAACAAGTATTATTAAAAGTCATTAAGAGCATTCTTAGTGAAAATTACAATACCCTAAAAAAAGAGATTGAAGAGGATATCAGAAAATGGAAAGATGCTCTTAGATAGGCAGAACCAACACAGTGAAAGTGGCCATACTCCCAAAACTGCTGCACAGATTTAATCAGATCTCAATCAAAATACCATTAGCATACCTAACAGAGCTAGAGAAAACATTCCTAAAATTCACTTGGAACCAAAAGAGGCCTAGAATAGCAAGAGTAATTCTGAGCAACAAAGACAAGTCAGAGGGCATCACAATCCCAGACCTCAAATTATACTGTGAAACTACTGTGATAAAATCAGCATTGTATTGCAAAAAAACCAGACCTGAGAATCAGTGGAACAGAATAGAAAATGCAGATGCAACCTTAAACACACTCGGCCCCCTTATCTTTGACAAACTAAGGGACTGGGGATGTAGCTCAGCAGCACAATGCCTGCCTGGCAAGCACGACGTCATGAGTTCGATTCCTGGTACTGGAAAACAAACAAACAAACAAACAAATATGTTCACTGGAAGAAAGATAGTCTCTGTAATAAATGGTGCTGGAAAAGTCTTTCCAAATGCTGAAGACTAAAACTAAACCCATGTCTATCTCCATGCACTAAACTAAAGTCAAAATGGATCAAAGATCTGTATATTAAAATAGAAACACTAAATTTACTGGAAGAGAAAATAGTCAGAAATCTCAAAGACACAGGTATAGGCAGACTTCAGAACAGACTGCAAGGAAAATAGTACAAAGAATCAACAAATGGGATCTCACCTTATTAAAAAGCTTTGCACAACAAAAGAAATCACCAACAGAGTGAAAAGGCAACCCACAGAGTGGGAAAAAATTACAGCCAGTTGTCCCTCAGACAAATGATTTATATCTAGAACATATAAAGAACTATAAAAAGAACAGAACTTCCAAATTTAAAGACTCAATCTAAAAATAGGCATCTGAGATGAATACACACTTCTCAGATAAAGAGATACAAATGGAAAATAAATATATGAAAAAATGTTCAGTGTCATTGGTCATTCAAGAGATGCAAATTAAAACAACACTGAGATTCCATCTCACCCCCAGGAAGAATGGCTATCATCAAGAAATCAATCAATAATAAATGATGACAGGGTTTTGGGGAAAAAGGAATCCTTCTCCACTGTTGGTTGGAGTGTAGACTGGTGCAACCACTGTGGAAATTGGTGTGGAGATTCTTCAAACAACTAGGACTAGAGGTTCCATTTGACAAAGCTAGTCCCCTCCTGGGTATCTTCCCAGAAGAATTAAAAATAGTGATATATGCACACCCATTTTTATAGCAGCATAATCTGTAGGAGCTAAATCTTGGAAACAACCCAAATGCCCATCAACCAAGGAAAGGATAAAAAAAAATGTGTTTTTTTTTTTTAATATAATGGAGAATTCTTCAGTCATAGAAAAGGATAAACTGGAGACTTTTACAGGTAAATGGATGCAACTCAAAACCATACTCATGAGTGGAATAAGTCAAACTCACATATGTAAACATTGTATTGTCTCACTAATGTGAGAAACTGAACGAGTAAATAAGATCCAAGATGTACAACAGATATTGTGAATTGGGAAGAAACTGTTCAAAAGTAAAGAAGGGGCTGGGAATTTAGCTCAGCAACACAGTGCTTGCCTGGCAAGCGTGAGGTCATGAGTTCGATTCCCAGTACTGGAAAAAAAAAAAAAAAAGAAAACAAAAGTAAAGAAAAACTGTGATGGGGAAGGGAGAAAGGGAGAAAGGAAAAAAGAAAAATGTATATTTATACACAATATAGTTAAGATAGTTATACAGTTAGTTTCTCTTAGTTCATTTAAAAGAAAGGTTTGTGCTAATATTGTTTGGACAAGATGCTTATGCTTATATTTTGTACTATGAATAGCTACTATGAAGACAAACATAATGTATTAAGTATTGTAACTCTCCTACTAACCTGTTAGGAAACTGTTTTAACATTGTTATTTTTATTTTTAAGTTTTTTATTTTTAAAATGCAAAGTCATTCAGATGCAAAGGTACCTAACCTCCTTGTGCCTCACGTGCCCATCTGTGAGTCTGTGGCCACTGCATAGGATTGTTGTCAGAAGTGATTGTGAAAATCTACTTATATCCATGTTTTAACATTGTCAAAAGCACTCAGCAAGTCTTAACCACTGTGATGGATAGCTTTCTCCCTTTTTCTAACAGAAAACAACAGAAGGCAGGATGAGGCTTGCCATCCGTCAGAGAAGAGCCCCAGAATCTGACCTCTCCAAACGGCATGAGGCAGCGGACAGAAATACTCCAAACTTAAGACTTTGTGCTCACATAGGTTGCTATTCCTTTAACATTTTTACTTTGTGGCTTTGAATGGAGCCCTGGATGTTCTACAGGGTCCCTTTTTATCCGTAGTTTCAATTTCTGTGGTTTCAGTTATTCACAGTCAACAGCAACATGAAAATATTAAATGAAAAATTTCAAAAAGAAATAATTCATACATTTTAAATAATTTTGTTACAGCATATTGTTACCATTTTTCTGCTGTACTACTATTTGTTGTTGCTGATCTCACACCATGCCTCATTTAGAAATCAAACTTTGGCATAGTATGTGGATCAGTTTTACATTAGAAATGAAATACATGAGATAATCCACTTAAAAGAGGAACAGTTTATTTTGGCTCACAATTTTGTGGGTTTCAGCCCAGGGCGGACTGAAACCAAATGGCCTTTTTTTTTTTTTTGTCTTTTTCTGGTACTGGGAATCGAACTCACGACCTCGTGGTTGCCAGGCAGGCGCTGTGTGGCTGAGCTAAATCCCCAGCCCCCCAAGTGGCTTTTTAACCTGTAGTCACAGACAGCACATCACAGTAAGAGTGTGTGACAAGCCAAGCTGCTCACCTCATGGCAGTGAGGAAGCAGAGAGAAGAGGAGTGTCTGTGAATGCCACGTTCCCTTCAAAGGCGTTCCTCCAATGACATAACCTTCTCCCATTAGACCTTTCTTAGTCACTTTCCTGTTGTTAGGCACAACACCCAACACAGACAATTTAAAGGAAGAGAGGTTTGTTTAGGCTCACAGTTTTTAGAGAATTCAGTCCATGGTTGGTCAGCTACACAGCAGGTACCAAGGTATGGTGAAAGAGTCTGGCGAAGGAAACTGCTCACATCATGGTGGCCAGGAAGCAGAGTGTAAAGGGAGGAACTGGAGAGGGGGATGCATTCTTCTAGGTCACATTCGATGGTCAGCTGCTGAACTCAACAGTGAGTCAATCTACTGATGAGTGTAGCCAGCCCTCCTGACCCAGTTGCCTTTGGGGGCCTTTCAAGATCTAAACTTGAGCTGCTGCTGTAGTTCAGCAGTAATGAACTTGCCTTACATCTGTGAGGTCCTGCATTCAATAGCCAGCACTGCCAAAATAAAAAAAAGTCCAGAACGATAATGTACATGTGTATTAAAAGAAACAGTATAAATATGGATGGTTTGGTACTGCCTAAGGTTTCAGGCACTCCCTGAGGTGTTGAACTATGCCCTCTGAGGTTAAAGGGGGGACTGCTATATATGTTGGAGACTGGGTGCAATGCTAAATCTAACGTCTGTTTTGGAGGAGGCTAGGAACGTGGGAAAAGGCAGTTGGTTTGCACATTTGCAGGAAATCTCCCATCCCCACCTCCTTTCCTGTCTCAGCCAGACTGCTGGAATATACAAGAAATCAATACGCCACAAAATGGAAACAATTCTGAACTCAAGAAAAGGTTCTCCTTTCTGATTTAATGATTCAATGACCTGTCTGCAGACTTTTGGCAAAAATGGCCCATTGAGAAACTCCCCAAGGGTTGCATATGCAGGGAAGCTGAAAGGTAAGAGCAAGAAAGATTTCCTTTTTCATTAAAAGAAAAAGGTACATTCAGATTTACCATACCCAGTAAAGTGCAGGCAAGAAGATGAAAATTCCATGATGAAATAAGACAATTTAGGAAAGGCAGAGGAGGTGGAAAGACCACACAGCTTATTCCAAAGCAAATGAACACACACACACACACACACACACACACACACACATGCTTTGCAGTAACTTCCTAAAAGAAACTGGGAGCCAGTGGGGATACTAGGGGAAATAATGCGTATGAAAGTTCACAGTACCAGGGATAGGTTTCAGTCACGTAATACTGGGTTAGGTGGTACCCCCCAAATTCACACCCACTCAGTGTGAATGTGGATGCCACCTTACCTGGAATAAAGACTCTGCACATGTAGCTAATTAAAGGTCCTGAGATGAAATATTTCTGGATTTTGGCTGGTCTAAAATCCCATGCCTAATGTCCTGGCCAAAGAAAAGAGAGGGATTTGTGGACATCAAGGAGACCATGTAAAAGGGAGGCAAACTCTGAGGTTATGCCATCACAGAAAAAGAACTTTTTCAGGAACTACAAGGAGCTGCAAGATGCAAAGAAGGATCCTCTCCATGGCCATTGGAGGGACATGGCTCTGCTACCACCTTGGTCTCAGAATTCTGGCCTTCAAAATTATGACAGAATAAACTTGTATTGCTTTGAACCACCAGCTTGTGGTCATTTGTCACATGGCTATAGGAAATTAACATATATATCAAAATATCTCATATAGTTTACACAGTTAGAACTAAATAAATACAACTGGCCAATGGATCAGCAAGGTAGGTCTGTTGCACTATAAAACCACAGAGAAGCAAGCATATTTGCATGTGGTCTCATCTTGGTGAAGACCTACAACTTCATGCTTCCTGTTTTATGGGCCCAGCATACTTCTGCTGCACCACTCTCTTCCCATGCTTCCCGTTTTAAACTTTGCAGCCAGTGGACTTCATGTGGAAAGAACATGGAGTCCAGGACATGGAACCATCAGAGTGAGATGGCTGGACCTGCCAGTGAAAGCCGGCACTCTATTTCCAAAATGCTCACTCTAGACGTCACTGAGTCATGGTACCCAGCAGGAGACGGGTACCCATCCCTGCAGGAATGTTTATCTCTCATCTATCTCAGGCAAGCCCACTAGGACCGAACTCTGCCTAATCTTAGCAATCATGTTGGCTCAGTCCCAGGCCGTCATCTCTCCATCCAGGGTGGAATCCCAGAAGAACTTTAGCCATTCCCGCTCATGGTGAAGGAGGAGGCACAGGTTAGGTGGAGTTTACTGAGAATGAGGCAACTGTACTTCTGGAGGTGTTGGAGGAGGGCTTTGCAGAAACAGGGAAAGCACATCTTCTACAGGATCCGTAGAGAACCAGTTGCCATCTCTGGATTCTTCCTCTAGTCCCCAGCACTTAGTCCAGGAACATTCTGAATCCTCAATGTCCCTCGAGATGTTGTTATTGCTTATCTCCTCTTTCCCCATTGCTGAAGCTGTGGATCCCGCATTCACTTTCCAGTTATACTATTTTTCCATCACTCCACAATATTGGCTTGAACCCAAGTTAGCCATACTTGTGGGTAGTTATTGTGTATTTTTGTCCACTTGCCCCTTTCCACCATTCTCTGCTTTTCTTGTCAGCCCTTTGCGTTCCATGGATTGCATCAGCCCTGAGCCCTGGTTCCTGTGAGGAAGGGGACCTTCTGGCGGTGGAGGGCGCGGGGGTCAGGTCAAGGTCAGACCAGCACATGTCCTCTCCCCTGCCAACCAGAGTCCAGCTGTGCCCCCTTCTTGGTGTCTGTATAGCCAGAGCTCCACCGGCCTCTTCCAAACTGAAGCTGGAAACTGCTTTCTGCTGTTGAGAGTCCCTGAGGGTTAGACCCTCCCTTAACAATGTCCGCTGTCCCCATATCTATGAACCATGCTTCCAGTAAGCTTTGTTTCACTGAAACCTGCAATAGTACAGTAACTGGTATTAATTACGCTGTGTACAGTTAGCCTTGCTGTATATTCATTTGGATTACTTAGTCGCTGCAAGTCCTAATTAATTTTCCTGTGAAAGGAGGCTATAGCTATACCTCCCAGGGTCACAGTGAAACTGAAATGGACTAACACAGCACATTCCTTGTACCCTCCCTTGTACTCTCATTCACTGTCACACAGTGTTCCAGCTCTGCGTGACTGCTGCCCTTGCTTCAGCTGGGCTGTCCGAACCGTTTCTACATGCGGTTTCCTTCTGCGAGTCCCGAGCACTTTGCCGCAAGATTCACTCCAGCCTCCTCACCTCCGCGTCAAGAGGGACAAGTACGCTCTTTCCGAGGGAGGTCACTGCACACAGATAGGTAAAATGACTCGTCCATGCTCACCAAACTCCCGAGAGCACGCTGCTGTGAGGAGCTGGGTCTTCCATCTCCGGACCTAGGGTACTGCCCCTGCCATTCTCTTAGAGGATACCCCACCCATCACATGGTTTCCAGCTTGCTCTGCTGGGTGTGAGGCATTCCTGGGGTAGTGATAGCAAGGGCAGGTCTTTGAGCTCCAGGGTGGGGGAAGCTAGCAAAGAAGCCACGGAGGAAGTCAGTGTGCGTGCAGAACCAGCCCCATGCCTTGCACATAACGACACCCACGGAAACGGACTCACTTCTCCAATTGATGAATTGGCAGCTGGACACCCAGCTGCTGGGTGTTTCCATCCTGACTGAAACCTCGCGTGACACAGGCCACGAGGGAAAATTCCTGGAAACGGGTGCTAACGAGGTCTTGTTCTTGCATGTGCTCTCATAGACCTTGGCGGGGTGCACACAGGCCCACGGGACAGAATGCGGTTAACTGACAGTGATGCGAAGCAGGCACCGTCACCGGCTCGGAGACAAGGGAGAGGTTTCATGAAGCCTCCAAGTTTCTTGGGGTAAAAAAAGAAGGCATTCAGAAAATAAACAAAAACAAGAAAGAAAGGGAAAATTCTTACTCAAGATTTGCTGCTGGGAACTTCACTTTTAAGATACACTTCAGCAACACAAAAAGGACGGAAACGGTCATATAACTTTCATGAACTGTATAGAAGTCAATAGACCCATAAAAGAAGGTTAAAGAACCCAAATTGCTCTCTTGCCAAAGAATCTTTTCGGAGAAAATATGTTGCTTTCCACAATCCCAAAATAGTCAATAAAAGGTTTAGAAAGGCTCAAAAATAGTGGCTACAACTACTGTGTTTAGAATTTAAATTTTGAGTTGATTCTATTTCCCTCATTAAAAAACAACCTCGAATTTAGAGAAACATAAAGTGGCGAGTGACAAACCCTGGGAGTGTGTATTCAGCAAATGAATAACCGCTGCGCCCAGCACCCTAATAATAGCGATGGGTGAGGTCCCTGGAGTTCAAGTCAACCTCGAAACTGACATTCAGGCAGGTCACAGTGACCTGGTCATCCTCGCCCATCCCCTGGGGAAATGTGAAGCTGTCTTGGGTGAATGTGATCTACTGTTCATTTTTCCTAATTATAAAAGCTGTTCACATTCACTCCCCAAAACTAAGAAGGCACATTCCAGAGAATGTTTACATGTGGAGCATCCATTTCTGTATTTTTTCAATTCTTTTATCAATAAAATAATTTATGATATTAGATATAAATAGAATTTATGATTACAAAAAGAGAATATAGGCAAATAAATATTAATATGTAATATTACATTTTCTTTCATTATATGGCTCCAGTATAATTTACCAGTGTATTACTGGTTATGTATATCTTTTCAAATTTTTCATTGTTATAAAACCAGTGAAGTTCTCTTTCTAATGTTTAAAATAAATGATCTCCTCACCCTACCTGAAAAAAAAAATTAAACAACAAAATCCCATGCCCACCTTTTACAAACTCCATGTTACTTTAGGCCCCAGGACCTTTGAATATACCATGCCCTTCATCTGTAATGCTCTCCTCTCTGTTCATTTGCTTACAAATCCCTGGGTTTGGCAGAGGCTAGTTTTCTTAGTATGTACATATTTCTCTTAAGGAGAATGAGAAAGAACTTGCACTTCTTTCCCATGGGGGCATAATGTGGGAAATATGATGCTAAGTATTCTTCTCCCCTTGCTCACTGCTCTGAAGAGAGGTAATACAAGAACATAACATTTGTGAGCTGCCTTTCTCCAGTGGAGAGTTAATGCTGAAGCCCCTGCTTTCTGGTGACATTTATTTTCTGGGTTTTTGCTTGACAGGTGTCTGACATGGGAAGAGGCCACTATGGCCGTTCCTCCAGCCAGGCAAATACTCAATTCACAAACTCAGTTCTCCTCCAAGTCTTCCCATAGTGAGGACTGCAGAGTCAAGAGTGTCTGCGCTTCATTCTTTATGCTCTGTTACTTAGCATGAACTTGTAAGTAGATATTTCAATACCTATCTGATTTCTCTATACAGCCCTGTGTTCACAGCTTGTTCAGAACTGAAAAGTCTTCCCTGGACCACATCTTTCAGAATAGAATGCACCTTTTACACATATTCAGAACACAGACTCACAATTATGTGTTCCTGTGGGCACCTCCCTTTAAGTTCAAGACCTCCTTGAGATAGAAATTATGCTTGATTTACATATTTATCTCCAGTATGCTATATAATTTGGGCATATAGGACACAATAAAAATGTGTTAAATGAGCCAATGGCAAATTGTAACACCACGACAAATCTTTAAGCCATTAGACCTTCACTGAAGGAGATTCTCTAGAAATATTAATTATTATAATTATATGAAGCCCTTAGAAAAGAGACCATCACGTGTTATTAGACTTCTACAGAATCATCTGGAGCATAAGAGGTGCTGGGGACTCAGGATGCCTTTCTAACAAGCTCCTAGGAGATGCTAAGGTAGCGGGGCTAAGGGCCACACTTTGAGATCTAGTTCCAACTATTACCAGAACCAGCTCTGGGGTTTGCCAGATTTCCACACACGACTATGGTATTCTGACTCGGAAAGGTGAATGCAGGAATCAAGCATTTTGTAAGCGGAAATATTTTATACAACAAATCCATCTACAGACAATCAGAGATCAATGGATTTGAGCCATACCCACAACCTAACTTAGAAATGAAAGGTAAAAATAATGTCCTGGCCACGTCTTCTGTGACTTATCAGAATTGTTGAGCAACTGAAATGATTTTCTGGGGAAACTTGCCCCCAGATACATTATAATATCTTGGTTTGGGCTAAAATTCACTATTTAATTCCTAATTTTACATGCCCTGTAGAACACTGCTCTTCTGAATTCTCTGATCGGGATAAATCAAACCTCAAAAAAGCAATCTGTCAATAAACAAATATTAAGTAGACACCAAAAAAAAACCACCTTGGAGATTCCAAACCAGATAGAAATAAGCTATCTAGTTGTATTCTAGAAAGGTCTTAGCAGCCAGATAAGAAGGTAAGGAGTAGATATATATTTTCAAGATGTTCTAATAACAAATGACAGCTCTCAAAGTGTTGGTGCAGATGAGGAATACAAAAGTAATTCTGAGGGGGAGGAGGATGGATTTCTAAACACTAAAGAAGTAAAGAAAAACCATTTGAAAGAGATGGCACTGCTGAGCTACATCTGAAGACGGGATTTAAGAAGCAAGATCAGACCTAGAATCAAGTTCCAAAGAGAACTTGAGACCCAAGCCAATTCTAAAAGGACAGTCCCAGTGACAGAAGTAGGACATCTTGACTTCTATAAAAACAGCAAGGGTATCTTTGTCAATTAGCTACTGGCTCACTTCTATAGATGACATTACTCTGGAATCTGATTCCTCAGTACCATCTGGCATTTTCTGGCTTAGAACAGCTCTTGTGCTGAAATGCAAAAATGATAGCAGTTAAAATAGCACAGAGAAAATGGTAGCTCATGGTTGCTGGCAGGTTTTAGCATACAGGAGTGTTAGAGTTTGGGTCTTAAATGTCTCCCCAAGGCCCGTGTGTTAAAGGTTTGGCCCTTAGCATCACTCTGTAGGAAAGTGGGGGAGCCATTAAGAAGAGGGGCTAGCAGAAGGTGTTTAGGTCCTTTGAGGGACCTGTGAAGGGCTTTGCAGGACCCTGGTTGTTTCCCCTCTCTGTTTTGCCCCCTTGCTTGTGATGAGGTGAGTAGTTTTTCTCACAGCAATGGAGCCAACCAACCATTGGCTGGGACCTCTAAAACTATGAGCTGAAATAAACTTTCTCTCTTTACACATTGATTATCTCAGGTTGCTGTTGCAGTAAGACAAAGCTGACTAACATGCAGAGTCACTACTCGACTCTGGACTTTACCGAAGCAAACATTTCATTCTGTTGGCCCTGGAATGGTTTGCTTCAGCAGTTGATAAAATTGCTCAGTGAGTATTACCTTGGGGAGAAGGAGTTAAAGTAGAAATTAAATGGACCCATGAATGACAATACCCCTTCATGTATTTGTGGACTAGGCATGTGTGTGATTGCCCGGTTGATGTAATGAACACTAGCATTAATGATTTCATGGGAGTCTTTTGTTTTTGAAAACCACATACAATATCCTAAAATAATTCTGCAAAATAATCTTCTAGTCATCCCATTGAGACAGGAGAGACAGGTCCCATGCTCCTCAAGAGTTATATTTTATTTATTTTTCTTTCTCTCTTCTGTAGCTGCCCCAAATGCCTAACAGTTGACCCCGACTAAATCCAACGCCCACGGTCACTCTGGGATACATTTGTTTTGGCTGCAGTAAGCTTCTATTGTGGGTCCATCTGAGATGATCCACTCTCTGCAGCTGTCCACATCAGGTCCAATAGGAAGCCCTCCCCTACCCATGACTAAGCAGGAATCTTGATATTGTGTGTGTGTGAGCCCACCTTTTTCTTCTACATAAGCAACTTCCCCCTTTCTTATAATGGATCACTGTGTACTGCTCCCTGCTACGCTGCAGGATAGTCTTACAACAGTTCTATGGGATGGCATATTTTAGCCTGTTTATGATTTCTATCTCATGTAGAGCAGGCTGAGCTGGTGCATAAAATACCACTGGTGCTTGAAGTAGCCAGCAGCCAGGGTTGGTAACTTTGCGGGTAATGTAGCAGTTAGACAATATGGGAAGCATTGCACAATTACTGTGTGCTACTATCCCCACTGACCAGGAGAGTTCCCAAGGTGTGGCAGTGGCTGCTGGGTCCAGTTACCAGTAGAATGGTAGAGAACACTCAATATCAACAGCTTGGGCTGGGGATATAGCTCAGTGGCAAAAGCATATTCCTGGCAAGTGCAAGGTTGTGAGTTCTATCCCAGGTACCACAAAAAAAAAATTGTCTTCCTCAACAGCTGATAGGCATTGATATTCAAAGATCAAGGCTTTTAACAATAAAAGCTACAATTTGTGTGATTTCTATCCATATGGAGCAAAAGAACCTTCAGCTAACTAGTAACACCAGTATATAAATATGAAATGTGATCACAAAATATAGTGAATATTTAAATAAAATTTTTAAAAATTCGTTGCAGTGAAAGACACATTTCTCATAATCTCCCTGAAAATACACTCTCCCTTTCTTTGAACAGTGATCCCATTTTTCTTTCCACTTTCTGAAGCTGTTCTGGGAGTCCTCTTTTTTGTCTTTCTGTAACTGCCTTGAGGTCCTGAACCTATTCAAAACATTTACAGCAATTTCTGTCAAGCAAATACATTTTAATGGGTCCTTACCCACCGTATCACCAGATCTAGCACTGTGTGACTTCTGACTCTTCCCCAAAGTCGAAATGACAATGAGTGGTAAACATTTTAAATTGATTCACGACACTGAGGCAACAACCACAGTGCCACAAAATACGCAAACAGCTTCAGGAAGTGATAAGAATGATGGGATAAGTGTGTTTGAAGCATGGGAAAGCTTTTTGGGGGGGTCAATGCCAACGTTTCCTATATTGTAATAACTTTTAAAAATGTAAACATCCCCTGTATTTTTCGATTATACCTCATACAGCACTACATCTGTAATCAGAAGTAGAACAGATTAAAAATTTTTAACTCAAATGCAAAATACACTGAGACAAAATACAGTTGTTTGTAATATCTATATTAACAACACCAAGGACTAGCTATGAATGAATAGAGTACTAAACAGGTTAGCCATTGCCTTGCTAACTTCATCTTCTTACAAACTAACCTATTCACACATATAGCTTTGAGTAAAGGACATGAACTGATCACTGTGTTTCTATCAATAAACTCCTAGCCCAGGGGGCAGCTCTGTAAGCAGTAGTGGACTCCACTCAATATTGTTCAATCTGCTTCTCTCAGGAAATTCAATGTGGCACACTGAGATATTGGGTTTCTATCACAACCTAAAACAAACTCATATAGACTTGAGGGTGGTGGCTATGGTGGGCTGTAAGCAAGCAATGAAGCCAATCTACATGGGAATGGATGAGATAGTCTAGCCATCCAGAATAACAGAGAAGCTTCCAAGTGACTTTCTGATCTTAGTGACCCATCAGTCCCCCAACACTTTTGTCTCATCAGTATACAAAGAGAGAGCTGAATAATCATACACCCCAACCATGGCTACTGAAGGGCTGGCAGTTGTAGAGGTGTTTATCCATAGCAGCCCATTTATGAGGCCCAGTGTGTCCATTTGTTTGGTTATCTGCTTGATTAAATATTTATAATACTCTTCAATACTTTTTTCTTGAGCAAAATAAGTCTGTGCAGCCTCTAAGTGAATAGGTATCATTGCTGGATCCACACAGAGTCACCCTGCTCTCTACCTGTAATCATTGTTCCAAGAAATGCAGTGAAAAATCAGCTGGCAGTGTTCTGAGATTGTTCTGTGATATTGATATGAGTATCATGAGCACTGATCGTTTTTGTAGCTATTAACTTTGCGTGGGATTTTGTCCTGCCTCTCTAATGAGTCAAGAATTTTCCACATACGAGGGCCATTGTACATGATCACAGTCTTTAGAAACACCATGTGTGGTGTTCTCCATACTTCCAGGAACACGCCATGAAAGAGGTCATGGCAGATAACCCTTTCACAACTGGAGTCAATTTTCATCTCGTATCAGATGTTCAGGAGATTCTTTCATAAATTTTGTCGTACTAAACTCCAGAAAATTTTTCCTTAAACTTCCCTCATTCTTCTCAAACTCATTTGGGGCTGGAGGCCATTTTGTAGTCCTGCACATACCTCCACAGAGGATATCTTTATGGTTGCATCCAGTCCACTGTGGCATAAAAGCATGACTGAGACATAAACTGATTTTTCACTTCTGGATATTTTCCTTCTTTATCATCTTCCACTCCTTTATCTCCCAACCTATTCAAGGAGACAGCATCTTCTGCATTCATTGTCTCAAGGACAGGTAAAAATGGACACAGTTCATTGGCTTAGCTTTAGGATTTCCTCAAGTCTCAACCAATTAAGATTTCTCCAATATATCTTAATAGAACATTGAAGAGAGACATAAGTGGTTTATAGTTTGCCCAAGAAAGGGAGAACCTCTTACTACTCCAAGGACTCAAAGAAGGAATTGGACCTCCAAGGAGAATTACCCAAAGCCCTGAATTTCCACTCTGGAAGTGCCCACAGCAAAGATCTCTTAGACTTCAAGGACAAAGAGGAGGTCAACATTCCTACCGTGAATGAGCTGCCGTGTGTCCACATTTCAGGTCCCTTGATTCTGTCAGAACCCTCATAAGGAAGAAGACTTGATTAGCAAGTGAGGGAAACCACAAAATGTCCCCCCAACTTTTGCATCTTTAACATAAGTAACTTTGAGCTAGAGGCAATTCAGAAGCAGCAAATGAAGGAAGAATTCATTCTATCCCCATCCTCTCTTCTGCATAAAGACAGAACATCAATTCCTCTTTACTGAAGACAAGTCTTTCCAGCCCTGAGACAGCACAGGAGGAGCTCACAAGCAAACCTCATTCCATTGCTTTCTTTCCTCTGTTTGCCTCCCATAGTCCCCACCTCTGGAGGCCTGAGACCACTTTCTTTGCCTTTTCAGAGATTTATTGTTCTTTGCTGAAGATGTTTCATAGGCCAGAAACCTAAACCATTTATCTGGGTTACCTTTCATCCTGTTTTCTCCCATGCAATGCACACCTCATGTGTGAATAAACTGCTTTGTTTTTCTCTTATTCATCTATCTTTTGTCTGAGGTCTGTTCTGATTGCAAACGTAAGAGTTGAGGAGAAATTATATTTCTCTCCCTACATTACTGAGATTAAATTTCCTTCTGTCTTAATGGAAATAAGCTTTTAGGATCTGTCCTACACACTTTCCTTTCACTGGGACAAAATATCCATCATCCATAACTTAAAGGAGAAGAAGTTAATCTTGGTTCATTTTTTTCTAAGGATTCAGTAAATAGTTGGCTGGCTCCAAGGCAAAAGGGGCATGGTAGAAAGACCTAGGGCAATGGTGGTATCTTGGTTTCTTTTCTCTCATTGCTAAGACAAAATGCCTGACACCGAGAATTATGGAAGGAAAGGTTTATTTAGCTAATAGTCTGTGGAGATTTCAGTCCATGCTCAGCTGGCTCCAAGGCAGAGTGGCACATGGCAGAGAGCAACAGTTCCTGGTGGTGGAAGACAGCAAATCAACAAGAGCAAAAGGGAGGGGCAGGTGGCGAGAAGAAGGCTCCTTCCCTCCCTTATATTGTATGTAAACTACACATCCCAGGGAAGGTGTAGCACTCACACCCATAAATCAGTCATAAACTCTAGAAACCTGCCCCACTGAGGTTTTTGGGGGTCATCCAGATACAAACTATCACAGGTGGCAAACTTATGGCACATATGTTATAGTGTTTTTCTTTTTAAGATAAAACATGTTAATTTTGCATTGTTTTTTCTAAAGTAAAACCTCAATATTCAGGTTTGATTATAGTGTTGGCCCTTTGTAATAAATAAGTAGGTTTTGAGTTGCAGTTTGGGCATTCAGACTCACAAGTGTTGTCATCGCTGGCCTAGGGGAGGAAAACTATTCACCTCATTGGCATCCAGGAAGGACAGAAACCAAGGGGAAGCTGGGAACAAGAATACACCCTTCCAGGTCACACCCCCCGTGAAGAGCTTCCAACCACGCCTCCTTGTCTTCATAGCACATTCAGCCACCGAACTCATCAATGGATGAATCCACTGATAAATATAGTGCTCCTGTGATCTAATCACCTACCACACACATGAGACCTTTGGGAAACACTTCAGATCTAAACCATGACAGAGTCAGAACTGTTCAAAATAAGGGAAGTAAGAGGTAAATTTAAAAAAAAAAACAAAAACTAAAACTAAGCCTTACTGGTGTTCTTCCATCTCTTATTGAAGCAGATCTTTGACATACTTCAAGCCCAAGTGGGACTGACTTGTCTGAGTTCTTCACAGACTCTGGATCGGGAGGTCCCTGTGTGCTCAGATCTCTGCTGGCAAAAACACTCTGCACATATAGAAATAACTAGGTTTCCCTTGGACAATATGTACGGCCCATAGCATGGTGGCCAGAGAGAACAGATTTTTGGATGGGATTGATGATATAGGCTGCTTTTAACTGCTTATCACACATTTCAAGAGAGGGTTTGTACTACTTACTGCTGTCTAAATTTCTTTAATTTCCTTCTTTCTATTTGTCTGTTTTTCTTTCCTTTTTCTTTTAACAACATGTAAAATTGTACATATTGTATCATGTGATGTTTCCACAGTTCTACACATTGTGTAATGTTCAAGTAAGGATAAGCATGTCTTTAGCCTCCAATATTTATCTTTGGGGGAAATGGAAATATTCAAAATCCTCTCTTCTAGCTTTTTTGAAATATACAGTACATTATCATTATTCATTATTACCCTACTGTGCAATAGAATATCAGAACTTATTTCTTCTCTTATCTTTTTAAACAAGAACCTATTGTTATTTCTAGATGCATCATCTTAAACAGGGAGAATATAACTAAGCGGTGAGTAGACTTTCAACAACAATAAAAAAAAATCCATTTTTAAAACCATCACCCTGGGAGTAGGCAAGTGTCTGGTGTGAGATGGCAGAATGAGCATATGAATATGGCACCTCCCTTGCCAGCGATGCCACTAAAATGACAGCGTTGGAGTGCAAAAAGAAATAAATCTGTAGCAAGGAAGAAATTGGGCGGGAAGGCCTTTGGTAGATGAGACACGACACATTTCCTGAATAGGGATTCAGTGGAGACATGTTAGTGGATGGAACAGAGAAAGCCAAAGCCCAAGTAGGGGGGGAACCTCGGGAAGTGGGTGCCAGTCATTTTGCAGAGTGCCAGCAAGTCCTTGGTTGTAAGATTGGTGTCCTCCTCCCACATGGAGCAGAGATAACCAAGAGTTTATCACATGGAGATGGAACAAGAAAAATGAGAGATCTTCTCTAAAACAAATGGATGAACTCTTTTGAGAGGGATGTGTGGTTTAGTGTGGGTGTTGGTTTAAGAGTTAGGCACTCCTTGTTCTGTTCTTCAGTGGGAGAGATAAGCAGGATGTCTAATCTAAGCCTGGCTCCCCACTTATACATTCTAAAATAAAATCTGCTTCCTATTTAGCCCTAAGCATGTGCATGAATTTCCTTGCTTGCCTTCCCACTCATGAGAGGGTCCTTTCAGAAAACATCCAATAACCCAAACTCAAAAGAAACGTAAAGTGGATACCTGTTATTATGAAATTAGCCCTCCATTCATAAATGTGAATGTACAAACCAGGACACCAGACAGACATGCAAAGACAATTAACAGCAGGGAATAAAAAGACCAAAGCACATAAATTTTCAAGAGAACATAAATAATTCAAGAAGTGGAAGAGATTTTTAAGTAGTTAATGAATATCTTTAAAAAGATTTGAGAAGATGTTGCATTCATAAAACAAGAGTAGTATGGTTGAAAGGAGAACTACCAGAAAATACCAAAAAGTTCTTATCACTTAAGAATGTGAAATTCAATAGGAAGGCTGAAATATGAACCAAAAAAATTCTCTCAGAACTTAAAGCAAATGGCAAAGAAATGACAAATTTAGGGGGTAAAATTATTGCCACAGAGCATTAATACAAGAGTCATAGAAATCTACTAACTGTCTAAACGGAGAAAATGGATAGGATAATTTAAAAATAGAAGTAAGGGGATATTTCCTCACACGTAAGGGTCCGAATATGTAGCAGAATGGATGAAAGTAACTATACTCTTCAAAGGAACATCCTCTTGAAATTTCACAGTGATAAAGATAAATCAAAAAAATTTCCAAGGCAAACTAAAGGGAACCATCCAACTTTTCATTTCATTCATCACCTTAGTCAGAAAATAGTAAACCAATGTGCTCAAAGTTCAATAGTAAAAATATTGGAACCTAATATTCTATGCCTAAACTACCAATGCAGTTTGTGTAAGTATCACATTGTCTCTCTGGTACAAGAAACTGAAAGTGTTTACTTTTGAGCATTTTCCTTTCATTTCACAATGTCTATCATACCTCCTAGTTTTTATTCAATCTTTCAGGTTCTTACACTAGTGAGACCATACATTGCTTACAAAAGCAGGTCTGATTTATTTCACTTATGATTATGGTCTCTAATTGTGTCCATTTACCTATAAAAGCCTTGAGTTTATCTTTCTTTACAGCTGAGTAATATTCCATTATATAAAAGTACTACAATTTTTTTATTCATTTCTCAGTGGGTGGATATTTGGGTTGCTTCCACAATTCAGCAATTACAAATTGTGCTGCTATGAACATGGGTGCACATACATCACTGTCATATGATGTTTTCAAATCTTCTGGGAAAATATCCAGAAGGGCAATAGCTGGGTTGAATGGGACCTCTAGACCTAGTTTGTTGAGTAATCTCCAAACTGATTTCCACAATGGTTTCATCAGTCTGCATTCCCACCAGCAGTGGAGAAGAGTTCCTGTTTCTCCACAGCCTCGCCAGCATTTGTTATTGGTTGATTTCTTAATGATAGCCACTCTTCCTGGGGTGAGGTGAAATCTCAGTGTTGTTTTAATTTGCATTTCTTGAATGATTAATGATGTTGAATATTTTCTCATGTATTTATTTGCCATTTGTATTTCTTTATCTGAGAAGTGTGTATTCATCTCAGCTGCCCATTTTTGAACTGGGTCTTTGAATTTGGGGAGGCTGATGTTTTTAATTCTTTATGTGAAGCAAAAGGAAAATGCTCAAAGGTAAAGAGTAATTGGGGTGTGGGAAAAGAGAAGGAAAAGAAGGGGAAATTATGTATGTATGTATACATAGGATAGCTAACATAGTTGTATTACTGTCTCCTATTGCTTAACTGTAAGAAACAGTTAATGATTACTTGTTTGATAAATCTTGTGTGTCCCTATTTGTTTTCCTGAGGAACCACTTTGAAGATATGAATACATAATACAACCATTGTTAATTTCCTACAACTTTGTTGGTAACTCTGTATTGTTTGTATTGTTCTTCTGCTATTTCATAAATGGATGTCTGTTTGTTAATATGTTTTCCTTATTTCATTTTTAAAATAAATTTAAAAAAATAAAGTATTGGCACAGAAAAAAAAGAAACTGAAAGTGTAAATAAGAAACAAAATGTACAATAAATATTGGGAAATAGGAGATAGGAAAAAATTGTTCAAAATTAATTGTTCAAAAAAGAATAAAATGGAAAACACAGCTTAGTAAATATGGAGAGGAAGAAGAGTTGAAGGGAGGGGAGGGAATGGGAAAAAAGAGGAACTAAGATACATCATGAACAGGTACAAATTCCTTATGATGAATGTGATCATTATGTATATCTAAATTGTAGCAATAAACTTAAGAATAATAATTAATAAGCAAAACAGTAAATAAAGTAGCACTGAATTATAGCCTTCAAATAAAATAGGTATCTCTGATTCCATATTGGATAACCAGGATCATGAGACAAAGATCACACTCTCTCTTTCTGGAACTTTAGCACGTGAGACATGTTCACTCCTACACATGCAGGAAAAGGGCTCCCATCAGCACTCATGGTGGCAACAGCAGCCTCAGAGCTCTGCACCCATCGAGCTTCCCTAGCACAGGTCAAACTTCCTCTCATGTACCTCCACATTCCCTGAAGTCCCACTTGCCACCACGTTTCCCAATGGCCTCATCTCTACCAAGTATCTGTTGGCTTGTGTTCAGATGCTTCAGTGCCCAGCTGCAACCTGGCAACATTAGATGACCAACACCAGGTCTCTTCCTATTTCTTTGATCCTGGACTTCTGAAGAAGTACCAGAAGGAGAACATGGAATAATTCCTACTCCTGTAGGCTTTGCCTAATTTGGATGGCAGCCCTTTTCCTTAGAGGAGTCTAGGACAGTAACTGGGTTACTTAAAGAGTAGGCACCTTTTTTTACCAGACTCAACCCAATTACTAGTGGACCTTGCAGACATGAGAATTTGGCTCTCTGTCCACACTTTACATGCAACTCACCAAATTTAGCCTCTGCTCTGCAGACAGCATTCACCAAGCCAGCAGAAAGCAAGGTAGGAGCAGGTTGGACTAAACTCCTCCCATTAGAAATCCACCTGGTCTCAGAGACCCCAAGAACCATAAAGGGGAGGGAAGCTGAGGTCAGTTTAAAGAATTAAGGAACAGAGTAGATATGATCTCAGGTTTCTTGCACCAACAGATGGTGACAAAGCATCCCTATTTGAAAGCTGGCTGCAATTTGGCCTTAAACTGCATAGTGGACACTCTAATATATAAATAATATTTGACACCATGGATATGAATGGGACTATGTAGCCATGGTGCGTACAAGGAAAAGTTCCAGGAGAAAAATGGTGGAGGAAAAAAGGAGAAAACCCAGAAGACCTAGAAGAATGCACAGAGGTAGAAGGAAGAAATCAGAGTGGTTCTTGGAATATGAAGGAAGAAAATGATACAAGAGAATGGAACTGGTCCACTGATGTTCCCAAGAACCCAAATAATACAAAGAGTGACTTAGTAACTGAGATGGCACTAGATTATTATACCAAACCTAGCTTATCCCGACTGATGCAAATTCTTTTCTATCTAAGCATATGGTCTGGCTGTAGCAATTTTGGTAGAAGCACGAGCATCAGAACTTCATAACGAGATGTGGATGGCAACGAGGAAATGGAAAGGGAAAGAAAGAAATGTCATGTCAGTCATCTCCAATCGTCACTTTGATCTTGTAAGCCAGGTCTTGTTTGGCCCTCTTTAAAAAGAAGGAAACAGGGAGCAGCCTGAGGTAGCCAGTGGCAGATGACACCGCTAAGACTGAGACACAAGTCTGAGAAGAAGAGATATAAGGTCTTCCCACACATCACTGCCCCACCCCACCAAGCACCTCAGCTCCCTGGCGCGTATCTGTGGGTAAGCTGCATAGCAAATATTGGGACAGGCTCTTCACATTTCTGAGATAAAAACACAGTGAGCAATAGGACAGGAACACTGTGCAGTGTGCTTGTCTGTTAACCGGAGAAATGGAGTTGAAGGAGAAGCAGCAGCAGCAGCTTCTCTTCGTGGCACCAGGAGTGTTTGTTTTCCCGGCCTGTTCGTGCACCCCTCCTGCACATCTCAGAATTCTTTGGACTCCAGTTGCTGGAATGCTAAGATGCTGAACTGCCAAAAGCATGTTACAGGCTGTGCCTCTTTGAAGAACCAGCTTGAACTGATTGTTCTTCAGCTTTTCACATAAATTACAGAACACGAGGCCCACAGCTTTGCCCAAAGATGTCAACAGGTTTTAATTGTCTCTGCTTTTCTGTACACACAGATGGCTTCGTTAAGCTGCTCCGAGCAGACCTCTGCTGTCTCCACGAAGACAAATCAGACACAACAAATGGGAATCCATGAAAAAAGAAAAACTATACCAAAGTCCAAAATAGCTGCCATGTTTTTCCTCCCCAAGGTAAATGCTATATAAATGGAAGAAACAGAAGTGGCAGAACAGAGTTAAAGGTAAGGTAAGAAAAACCACAATGAAAATGTTAACTTTTGAGGACAGGTAGAGAAATGGCCAAGAATAGTAAGTAGCTGTATTTGGAAAAGGCAAAAGATTACCTTTATTAATGACATCCCTCATGGGTCCTCGGTTTCTTTTTCTAAGGTCAGTCTGAGAAACTAAAAGTGATCAAATAATTCTAGTTACAGAAATAGAAATAATAGGACCAATATATCAAGCTATAGAAAGAGATTGCATTACAACACTTTTATGGTAGCAAGTATTTGGAAGTAAACAATTAAGTATCATTTAGTGACAAAAGACCATACAACCACCAAAGCTAATAATGATATAAACCTAAATGGTTACATGGGCAAAGAAGAAAAGCATCTTACATGTTGAAAGGCATTGATAAATTGCTCTCCACAAAGGTTGTGCCAGATTATACTCCCACCAACAATGTATGAAAGAAACTGTTTCTCATCAATGAATTAAAGTAATAGGTAAAAACATAAATAATGTACCCTTTTAGCAATCTTAATTATTATTAATCTTATAAATAAAGGTGAATATTATTTTTTTCATTTGAAAACCATCATTTATATTTCCTTTACAATGAACTATCCTTTCACATCTTTCTCTTTTTCTTGTTGAATTGTTGGTTTTGATGATTAATAAGATAGACACACGTACACAATATTGGTCCTTTTTTTGTCTATTTAAAAAAGTTATTTGTAATGCAATTGTTTTGTCAAGAAACATATTAATCTTTTTGATGTTTTTACTTATTCTTAGAATACTTCTATTTAAAATTTCTGAATGTTATATACTTTTATAATACTCCAATTTCCTTTCCTAACATGAAAATTTTAATTCTGTATTTATAATATATAAGGTGAGAATCCAGTTTTCCTCATAGAATTAGAAAGATGACTCAAAACCAGGAGCTCAATAGTCTCTATTCTCTTCCTTTGTATGCAAATTTCACCTATATTATCTACCAAGTTTCTGTGTATGGGTACATTCCTGGGCTTTTTATTCTATTTTATTTTCTATAATATTTTTGCCATGCACTAATACTACATTTTAATTTTGGTAGTTTTATAATATGTTTGACAGCTGCACAATTTGTAATAGCTAAATCATGGAAGGAAACCAAATGCCCGTCAACTGAAGAATGAATCAAAAATTTGTGGTGTTTTTATATAATAGAATATTACTCAGCTATAAAGAAAGAGAAACTCAGGGCTTTTATAGGTAAATGGTCACAACTAGAGATTATATTCATAAGTGAAATAAATCAGACCTGCATGTGTAAACACCACATTGTCTCACTAGTGTAAGAACCTGAGGGAGTGAATGAAGTCTGAGGGATGCTGTGGATATTGTGAAGGGGAAGAAAATTGCTCAAAGGGGAGCAGCTGTGATGAGGGAAAAGAGAAAAGAAAGAAAGAAGGGAAAAATATGTATATAGGTACGCACAGCATAGCTAAGATAGTTGTACTGCTGATTTCTATTACTTTATTGAAAGGAATAGTTAATGTTTAATTGTTTGATCAATCTTAATTGCCTATATTTGTTTATCTGAGTAACCAGTTTGAATGTATCAATATGTAATACAGCCACCATTATTAATTTCCTATCACCTTGTCTGAAAATATGTATTACTTGTATTGTTTTGGGTTATTTTGTTAATATCTGTGTGTCTGTTAATATGTTTTCTTTATTTTATCTTTAAAACAAAAAATATATAATATTTTTGACATCTGATATAGACCTAGCTGGCTCTTATTTCTTTTAAATATTCCTGGCCATTCTTATATATGTTTTCACTTATCTAAAGTCGATTTATCTAGTTAAAAGGTTGTTGAGATTGCACTTAAGGATTAACTTGAGGGCAACTTTATGAAGTTGAGCTTTTCTACCCATGAAAAGACCACAGTCTTCTCCAGTAGAGTTCTTTCTTGGATGTAAGGAAACAAATAAGTGGTAGGAATATCATCTTACATGTTGAAAAGCATTGATAAATTGCTTAATCAATCAATTGATAAATTGATAAATTGCTAATTGATAAATTGAGTTAATCCTAATACAAATTCTATGCAGAATCTATGCAGGACTATGTGCTAGACTGACATAAAATCTTGCTTTGGCTTAGATGTCGTTTCCACTTTTGTAGAGAAATATATTCGATATCTTAAGACATCTCTGCATGTCCTATTTGCCCATGAAGGACAGAATTAAAACTAAGTGAGTCACTCCCGTGTGGAATAAATGTAATTTAATATTGTGCTCATCTCCAGATGCTCTGAAATTAGATACATTTGCCCAGCCCAAAACACAGCTGTAATCTATTCCTTTATCCCAACATTGCATGATGGCTCACTCCATTAAAAAAGAGAAAAAACATCTAAAATTATCTCATTTGGAGCCACTTAAGAATAAGCATTTTTGATTAGTATCTGGCAGTTAACTTTGAAACATACAAAATTTCTTGGACAATGGAAGCTCTTGAAATTTTTCTTTACTTATTATTCTCATTATGTAATGATCACATTACCTGGCAATTTAATTGTGCAATATGTAATTGATTGCTTTCAACTTCCAAAATGCAAAAGAACACCCACTAAATACTCCCTGATGTTTCTAGAGTCACACTGTGAGTCCATCAGTGAGTTGAGTTAAAGGGATGAAGCTGCTACATTGTCACCAGAACAAACTATCTAGTGCTACTCCAATAAAACACTGGTACTGAAACACTACTTCTTAGCTCTGGACTCACTGCCTAACAGATTTATGATGAGTTTATCAGGATGTAACCCCACTGTACATCAAGGAGCATCTGTTCTGATAAGGCACCAATCCTCCACAACATGTGTGCTGGGTGTCAATTTATGCCTCTCACCTCTAGTTCATCCTTCATTGCCTGCTCTGTGAAAAATGGAGATGCATCCTCCACATAGGTTTCCTTTGGCAACTGGGGTTATGTTACATTTCGTGAGTAGAGGCCGCCAGAATGAACTGATGGGAGGAAAGGATTTGACTCTGCATTGCTCTTTGCCAGGCTCCCTGGGGTGCAGCTGGTGTAGCACCCATCCTTGGTAGCGTGGGCAGCTTCTCAAATGCCCAGCTCTTTCAGTGCGGAAGGCTCCCAGTGCTCCCAGCTTCACCAGTCCCCGACACCTGCAACTTGTAGAGACTAGAAGCTCCTCCTCGCACTCCATTCAGGATAGGGTGCCAACTTATAATTCTAGCCACAGTAGATCCAAAGTTACTTTCCTATCTTAAACAACCAAGAAATGAACAAAATATACAACATAGTAGTTTTCGATCATGGGATACCAAGCAGTACAGGAGCATCTCTATGACACCAGGAAGATAAAAGAAAAATGATGCACTTGTTCAGGTTCATAGTTCGAATGAGTTTCCTGGCCATGGAGGAGCTCAAGTAGAGCCTATGTGTCTTCTGGCCTTGAGAAACTGTGTTGACCAGCTCTCCACCATAGCAGCAAATATCCAGCATAGTCAACTTAATGAGAAAAGTTTTGCTTGGGAGCCATTGTGGAGGTTCCAGTTCATTACTGACTGGCCCTATTGCTTCGGGGCCTGAGTGAGGCAGCACATCCTTGTGGGAGCACAGGGAAGAGCAAACCACTCATCTCATGGCCTGAGAGCAAAAGAGAGTGAGAGGGAGCCAAGGTCTCAAAAGTCCCCTTCGAGACCATGCCCACCATACCTCCAAGACTTCCATAGACCTTACAGGCTCTGCTAAAACCCGAGAGTGCCATGTGGGCGCTTAGTCCTGCATGTAGTATCCTTTGTGGGGGAGTTTGGGACCCACACTGTCACTGAAAGCAAGTTTAATATCTGGTGAGGCTAAAGTTGCTAACCTTTCCAAGGCAAGTAGGGTACCAGAGAAAAGAAAACTGAACTAAGCAACAACCCAGGAAACCTTAGCTAGGTACTGTTCCAAGCACACATATGAAGAGTGCTAGGGAGAAAGATGGAAGACCAGCAGGTGGAAAAATCCCCAAGGACTTTTGTTTGCATTCCCACCAGCCAGGGAAAGAGATCTCAAATGCACAGGACATTGTGTCAAGTCCTCTGAAGATAATGACCTCAGCAAGGAGAAAAAGTGGCCAGGCCATTCTGACCATTCTTAGCCTTCTTGAGCTTTTACAAAAAATACTATGGACTGGTGCCTTAAACAATAAAAACATATTTCTAACAGTTCTAGAAGCTGGAAAGTCTACAATGCAGGTGTAAGCAGCAGATCTGGATCCTAGTGGAGGGTTTTCCTCTATGCTTGTAGATGGCTACTTTCCTATTGTGCCCTTAGATGGTGGAGAAGAGAAAGCAAGAGTTCTAGTATCTTCTTTTTCCTTTAAGGACACTAATCATATCATGGGTGGCCCCAACCTCATGACCTTATCTAAACGTAATTACCTTTCAAAGGCCTCATGTCCAAATACCTTCACATTGGGAACTTGGGCTTTATTTTAATCTACTTTGTGTACTAAGACAGAATACCTAAACAGAAATGCTGAACCTGCTGGAAGAGAAAATAGGCAGAACTCTTGAAGACATAGGTAAGACAAAGACTCCATGAACATAACCTCAGTGGCACAGGAAATACTGCAAAGAATCAACAAATGGGGTCTCATTTTATTAAAAGCATTTTGCACAGCAAAATAAATTACCAACAGAGTGAAAGGAAAAACTCTTAGCCAGTTCTTCTTCAGATGGAGGACTAATATCTAGAACATATCAAAAATGAAAAAATCAGACTCCACCAATATCTAAAGACTCAATGCATAAATGGGCATCTGAAATGAATAAACACCTCTCAGAGGAAGTACAAATGCCAAACAAATATATGAAAAATGTTCAAAATCACTGATCATTTGAGAGATGCAAATTAAAACAACCCTGAGATTTCATCACACTCCAGAAAAAAGAGCTATCATGAAGAAATCACCAAATAACAAATTCTGGTGAGACTGTGGTGGAAAAGGAACCCTTCCCTACAGTTGGTGGGAGTGTAGACTGCTTTGGCTTAGATGCAACCACTGTGGAAATCAGTGTGGAGATTCCTCAAAAAACTAGGACTAGAGGTTCCATTAGACAAAGCCAGCTCCCTTCTGAGTATCTTCCCAGAATTAAAAACATCACACCACAGTAATACATGTGCACTCATGTTTACAGCAGCACAGTTTGCAGTAGCTAAATCTTAGAAACAATCCATATACTCATCAACAAAGGAATGGATAAAGAAGATGTGGGTTTCTTCTACAATGAAGTACTACTCAGCCATAAAGATGGATAAACTTGAAACATTTATAGCTAAATGGATGCACCTCGAGACCATACTGCTAAGTGAAATAGATTGGACACACGTTTAAATATAGCAGTTTCTCTGGTATAAGAAATTGAATGTGTAAATAAGAACCAAAACGTATAATAGATACAGTGAAATAGGAAGAAATTTTTTAAAAGTAAAGGGGAAGAAGGGAAAATAAAAAAATGAGAAAAAAGGATAAGACGGAAACAAAGCTTTGTAAATAAGGAGGGTCAGAGGGGTCAAGAGGAGGGGAGGGGGATGGGAGAAAAAAGGAACTAAAGAGAGAAAAGAGGAACTAAAACATGCCATGTACAGGTACATGTTCCCTATGATGGATATGATCATTATGTATATCTAAGTTGTACCAAGAAACTTATTTTAAAAAGCAGAATACCAATATTGAGGAAAGAGGCTCTTCTTAGCTCACAGTTGTGGAGGCTGGGAAATCAGAGGTCAAGTTGCTGCACCTGGTGAGAAGCACGACCCTCTTACGCTCATAGAAGAATGAGGACAGGCAAGGAAACACTGGGAGGCAGAGTGTAAGAGGTGGCCTTACTTCCCAGCAACCTGTTTCATGCTAACAAAACCAGCCCTGTGAGTGTGAGAACTCATGTGAAAAGGGTATTCATCCAATCCTGAAGGCTCTGCTCCAAAAGCCAAGCACATCCCACTAAGCTCCATCTCCCTATACTGCCACACTGAAGACCAAACTTCATTATGAATTTTGGCGAGCATATTAAGACAGCAGCAGGTTTCAACACATAAATTTTTTAGGAACAGAAGTGCAGTGACACTTCAGTTCTAGAACAACTCTAAACTCGAACTTTCCACTAATTGAACAGCCAAGTTCAATAGAAAATCTGCTTGGTGTTCCTAAATTTGCTCAATATTCAAACTAAAAATCCAACTCAAAAAAACCTGTACAGGACAAGAGTGAGTCACACATCACATCTCCCTGGAGACACAAGGGGGTGGTTCTTCAGTCTAAGCACTGCTCTCACCCAGACAACATATAATGCTTGTGTTAGCCTTTTAAACTTTCATCATTGTGCTTTTTTAAGCTTTATTTGTGTAATATATCATAAACATGGCTCCAAAGAAAGTTAGTGATATGAGGAGTAAAGCTAAGAAGAAAACTGTAAGACTCATGATACAGATAAAGAAAGAAATCATTGCAAAATTCGTTAAAGTCCTGGAAAATTGAATTTATTTATAAGTGTAATTTTGGGGCTTTGGAACCAATTCTTTGGTTTTTCATTGTTTCTTATTAGAAAAATATGTTCATTTCCCAAACTTTTCGGTGTTCAAACACGAATTTGAAATTAATTGACTTTGCCAACCGAAGTATCACTCTATTCAGTCCATTACCCTTTGCCCCTGAGCCCCCCAAATTCACCTCTATATAACATGTAAAATAGACTTACTCCATCCAGCTAAAGTATTAACTTATTATACCATCGTGTCTAAAATCCAAGTTCAAAGGCACATCAAAATATCATTTACATCAGATATGGATGAGTCTCAAGGTATGATTTATTCTGGGGAAAATTGCCCTCCAGTTTCAAACCTGTCAAGCCATATATGTTACATGTTTCCATAATGTGGTAGTGGAGCAGGCACAAGCTGAACAGTCCAACTCTAAGGAGGAGAAATCACAGAGAAGAAAGACACCAGGGGTCCTAAGCAAGTCTCAAGCCTAGAAGTCAAATACTACTAGATATGGTGATCCTTGGACTGTCTCCAGCGGCCTTCTTTCCTTGTCTTGAAAGATAGTGCCAATTATCTCTGTGATCCCACCCACAGGATCTGAGAAGTCCAACAGCTGTCTTCATTTCATTCCAGCTATGTCCAATTCAGTTCAAGCTGTTTCTGCTCAGGTAATTAAATCCTTAGTCACATTGATACTGACTCCATCCAACATTTGTATGTCTACAGCCTCAGTTTTCTCATCTTTTTGCAATATGGATGGGCTGAGAATTTTTCAAACTCTCGGGTTCTGCTTCCTTTTGCTTAACAATTCCTCCTTCACTTTACATGTTTCTTCTTCTGTTTTACTATAGTAAAGAGGAAACAATACACTTCTTCAAAATTTGCTTAGAAATATCAGCAGCTAAATTTAAGTTTCATCACTCACAAGTTCTTCCCCCATAAACATTAGTGTATAGTTGAACCCATTTTTTGCTACTTTATAACAGGCATTGCCTTCCCTCCAATTTCTAACAGCAAATGGTTTTCATTTCTTTCTGGAACATTTCTTGTATGGCTTTTAAACTCCACATTTCTACCAGCATTCTGTTTTTGATTATATTTGTATATTCCCTAAGAAGTCTCTTTATCTTTGTAAATGTCCTATATGCACTTGAAAAAGAATGTGCAGCTTGCTGTTGTTAAGTGAAATGTTTTCTGAAAGGTAATCAAGTCAAGTTAATTGATAGTGTTAATAAAGTCTATGTTTGTTCATTTCTGCCTACTTTTTCCCATTATAGAGAGAGAGACAGACAGATAGGCAGACATTGATATCTCCTACCATACAATGGATTTATGTATCTATTTTTTTCCTACAGTACTACTATGTATTTTGAGCCTCCATTTTTATACACGTAAAAGTTCTGGGTTGCTCTGTCACCTTGGATAATCAGCTTCTTTATCATTATGAAATATTTTTATTTATCTTTAATAATATCCTTTGTTATCTTCTTGTTGAAGTTTACTTTGTCTGATATTCATATAGCCACGCTAGCTTTTTCCTCATGACCATGATGTGTATTTCTTTATCTTTTTACTTTTTAGCTATTTGTACTCTTGTATTCAAATTGTGTTTGTTGTAGGCAGCATATGGTTGGTGCATATGTTTTTATTCAGCTTAATGTGGCATTTATATCACTTACATTTAATGTAATTACTGGTAGGGATGCATGTAATTAGGTCACCTTGCTATTTCTCTTCTATGTATTATATCTGTGCTCTTCTTCTTTTCTTCTTCTTTTTTTAGCTCCTTTCTTGCCTGATGGACTATAATTGTTTCTTTAATTAAAAAATTAAGCTTATAATGTATAATTTGTATATTTTTAATTTATTATAAAATACTTTCAAGTAGTATTACATTGTCAAAAATTATGAAAGATCCAAGTTTCCTTTCTGCTTGCAAGATAACACACTGGAACGGTAGGTCAGAGATGCAGAACAGCTTATCACTCACAATAATTGCAGTAGTCAAAAGTCAGCATTTTTGTCAGTTCGCTGAGATTCAGTTCTCACATTTATACCCCCAACATGCAAAGAGCACCAGATGCTACCTGCACATGCAGAAGATTCAGCTCCAAAATGTGAAACTTTTATAATGGGCAGTTAGAATATTCTTGGCTCAAGAGAAAGACACTATTTCTATCTTCCAAGGATATTTGGTATACAAACAAACATAGAGAGGTGTCTGCAATACAAACATCATTGAAAAGACAATTCAGAATAACAGATCTTACTACCAACTGTCTTTCTTGCCTGACAAAAAGAACCACAAGAGAACTGTGGAGAATTGTTTACCAGCAATGTTCTCCTTTTATGTCTAAACTATCCAAGCTTCTTGAAAATTCCCCCATAATACTCCCCTTGGTCAACCATTTTGATTACCCTATCCCCCAAAAGTCCAAACCGTTGTAATTTGTCTCATGGAACACCTGATTGAGGCAGTTCTCAGTAGGACTGCAAGCAGCAGAAACATGCAAACCTGCAGTATTGATCTAAACCATGCCCTCATGTCCAAGTACCAATCAGCTGAATAAATCCTACAAACCATAGGGTCTTATAAAACCAGGTGACTTCATCATTATGTTTCTGTAGTAATCTTTGCCTTTGTTCCAAGACATTAATCCAGGCACAGAAGGATGTGTTAGTGATTGCACAGATTGCCGTGGCCTGCCAAAAAGAAGCCTAGAGAATTCTGTAAAAACCCTGGCCAGTAATTTGAAAGTGGTATGCATACCTTCCAGGGTCCAGGTGGGGCCACTAACCACTCAATTACTTCTTCTTTTTGGATGAACTGCCTGAGGCAACATAGTGTAACCTATCCTATGTGCTCAGACCATCAACTAAGTGACATTCACCCACTCTATGAAATGGCTGAGTTTCACGAGTTGGGGTTTATAAATTTTTGTATAAAAAGCCCAGGAATTAGGACTTTCATACCATGCTGTTTCCAAAATATGGTAAGCTGTATCCTGTACATGTACAAACTCACCACAATAAATATAATCATCATGTACTACAAACATACACTAATGAAAACTATTAAAATAAAAATTATAAAAATATTTCATGCTAAGATTAAGGACAATGAAGATTCAATAGAAGAGCTCTACAGCAGAGAATGGAAGATTCAGCCAAAATCAAAACAATTTAGTGGGCTTGAAACCATTTAGAAGAACATAGCAGTGAAAAATTCTAAAGGTGATTCTAAATGACAAAAATCACTAATGTTCTTGTTTCTCTGCGCAGCCTGGAATCTAAAGCCTTCCCTCTTTGGGTGACAAATTTTTTGTTCTTCCACCACCATAAATTGACACTTTCATCTCAGAAGATAGGATTTTGTCTCTTATACCCCGTTTTCTACTTATTCCCAGGTGTTTTGCCTGCAAGGGTCAGGTGAAAGACATAGTAGGATATTTTCATAAAGCTTCCAGAGACCCATTACTATGTGGGCCACTGTAAAGGGACTCAGTGAGCAGTGAAGTCAAAGTATCTTTATGTCCAACTCATGCCAATCTCAGGAGATAACCCAGATAGCTAAGCCAGAAATAAATTTGAATCCTTTCGGCTGCTTCTAGCTGAGCAGACACTGTAAGGGTACACCAATGGGTTTAACCTGGAGTTGCTGGGAAAGAAGAGAACAGAGGGAGTGGATTCCAAATAATCACATAAGCCTAAGTGCCCCCCTTTCTCATCCTTGCCTTTACTCATAAAGCAAGTGAAACTAATCCCTTTCGAGGGATGATGACCTAACTAAAGTATGTGGATCAAGAAGACGTCTGCATGAATGACTTAGACAACTTTATCAGCACTTATGATTGGTTTCCATAGCTCATGACCCTAAAGAGGAATGTCTCTAATCAGGTAATCCATCTTTTTCCATGTATCAGGCTAGATGCCCAAGCCATTAGCAATAGCCTAAAAGTCACTAAAACATAACCAAGTTCAAAGAACACATTGATCAAAGCTCTGAGAATGGCATGTGCAATCCAGAAATGCAAGAAAATTAAGCACTGTTGAACTCAACTTGGGCAAGCAAGACAAAGAGTATGTAGGTAATTCTGCACCTTTCTTCTCCTGGGTGGGCTGCCCTGCAACGTATTTATACAGCTTCCCGAAGGGTAATTACAGGGAACAAAGCAACCAGCCACATGTACCTGGGACCAGCTTATGAATGCATCTTCTATCAACCCTCCTTTCTGTGCTCCCCATCCCCCTTACCCTTCACGTCTGTTCTCTGAGAGTTTACTCTTCAGTAAAATCAGATGAAAAAGGACTAAGCCAATGTGAAACAATTTCAACTAGGAGATGTATTCTTTATTATGTTACTCTGAAAAAAAATCACCATTTTCTGTCATGGTGACTCATAGTATTAGGGGTTTTTATATTAGCAATCTTTGTGATAAGCTACTTACAAAAGGGGAGAAAAGGTAGCTTAAAGCAAAATCTAGTCGAAAACACTGCAGTTTTCTCACTGGTAATATTTATATTGCTGAACTGTAAAGCAGCGATCCACTTGTTGCCAAATATCCTAATTCCAGGCAAAGCAGGTAGAAAGAAATAAACTCCTGGGCTCTGGCCTTGGAAGACTAAACCTATAAAATAATGGCAATGTCACGTTTTGAAACAGAGAAGGACAATAACTGGGTTTCAAGCAAACAAAATAAAAGACAGCTGACTGAGAGGCATGCTAGTTTTTTTCTAACTTTGAATCAGACTTATAAAGATTGGTGATCTATACATCATGAAGCAGAATTCAACAAAATCAGTAAGAACCATAAATTGGAATGCATGCAGAAAATTTGTATTTTTTTTGTGGTTTTGTAGTATAGAAAGGATGGTTTTCTGCTTTGGAAGAGTATGATTTAGATCCATTGTTTTTTAGTCCTGACTCTGAACTAGTGCTTTCTAGGGTGTCTCAGAATTTATGTTCTACCTCACATTTTTTAGTCCCACTATTTCTTTGTAAGGTATCCCAGTGGGAAGTAACCAAAAAAAAAAAAAAAAACATTTCTTTTTTGCCTCCCCAAGAATCTTAAAAGTCATATAAGAAAGATGAAATGATCAACAATGGTTCCCAACGGGAACTTGAGAAACAGCAGATTCATGAGAGCTTCTTAATATAGGAATTTCTCTCCCCACATTCATGTAAATGTCTGAGGCATCTGGTTGAGGGACAAAGGATTCTGAGCATGGCTTATGCTTTTACAGAGGCAGCTAATGGGGTCTGGCATCCTCTTGCTTCCAAGAGACTCTGCCCAATGCCCAAAGAAACATACTGTCCACTCTTCGGAGTCCAACTTCTTCCACCTCTCCTTAGAAGGACCTGAAACTGCTAGAAGGCAGCCACACTGCACAAAGGGTTCTTCCCGTACCAGCCATTCAATTTAGGACTGAAACATGCTCTGTGTCCACACTGGATCTACACCAAGGACACAGAAAGTATGCATCATTGTTTCCATGGATGGCTTCCTAAACAAGTGCCTTGCCCTTCCTGGAAAAGAGATCAACTCAGGGATTTCATGTCCTCCAATGCACTCTTTGGACATCATTAATTAGTCAGTATTTACTCTGCCTTCATGAAGCATGCAACACGCAGGATAGAAGCAAGATGAACTGTTGGATCTTAGAGCACTGAAAATCTAGAGGAGAAAAACACAGAGCAAATCATACTTCTTATAATCTGGTAACACTATAAATTCCTTACTGATGACCAAGGGAGCAGAGAAAAGAGAACCATGAAGGCAACACTCTAACTGGGAAGAATGCCACACAAGCAACTAGGAAAGTAAAAGGTAGTCATGCACATTCATGGCTTGGTGGATGAGAAACATAAGACAAGTAATTGACTTTGAATTTTCAAAACTTAAGCTTTTGTTTTAAGTACAACATGCAATACAAACAAAAAGCCACAAACACCATATGTTTGTGATATATATATCACATCTAAGACTTCGCCTCATGGAAAGTCAATTAGTACAATAGCAAAATTGACAGGTAGAGTAAGTGGGGGCAATGCTAATCAGCCTCAGTATTTTGGGCTTAGAGTTAGACATCACGGACATTGGCATAACACTGTTGTATCCACCGTGAATTACCCATTCTCTCTTCCTTCCTTGGGTCCTGATCTTAGAATTCTACAGGCCATTTTCGAGAGACAAAATTAGAAAAAGAAAACTATGTGACAGAGAGTTGGCTAGTTTCAGTGATATTGTTAAGACAACTCTGGCTTCCAAAAAAATTATTAAGAAAAAAAAGCCACCTTTTTGCAATCTACATCAAGTTGTTAAGGCAACAAGACCAAGATTAAATCTAGAAATGTTCAGTCCACCGCCCCCTTCCTCCACCCTGCTAGCTATCTCACATGTTCTTGCTGGGTGTGCCAAGTCACTGAAGTCATCCCTGCATCTCTCCATCTCATCCTGAGGGCTTCAAACAGTTATCCAAGGAACATGTGGATTTGGAAGATGCCACGGTAGGAGACACTGATGCATGTGTGACCTGTGTACATCTGTAGGTTTGAATACAGTTCTGGAAACAATTCATCAAACTGTCCCCTAAACTGTCAGATTTAACCTACTACTGTAGGATAATTGACAGTAGTCTTGGCAACCAGTGATTAAATGTGTGGGTGGTAGAAAAGGAGTTGGAAAGTAAAGGAGCCAAGAAGGAAGGATGGTGGAAAGAGGAAATTCAAGGGAAGAGCTGTTTGAAGTGGAAAAAGCGTTCTCATTTGAGAGATATCCAACAGACAAGAAAAATTCAGATATGGGGGTTTGGAAAGTGCTTAGAGCCAAAGATCCCATCTATATCTGGCTCAAGTGAGAATTTGGACTTTCTAATCACAAGATGACGAGAGAAAGAAGTGACCTAAGGATGCCATTTTGGCTATGTGAACCCATTTCAGTGTGTATGTTGATTGAATAATCTTAGTGCCTGATCCCAGGGAGTGGATGAGGGCAGACCACCTAAACCAGGCAGTGTTTGGTACCTTGATGGCTTAAAAAAGTCCACCCAATCCTAATAGACAATGGATGGGCTTGGGATTTTTCTCCCACCTTGGATGTTCGGGCTCAGAGGTGCCCTGGGAGAGAGCCTCACGTTTCACCCACTTTGTGACCCAGTTTCTGCCTGGCTGACAGAAGCTCTTCAGCCTCCGATGACAGCTCTAAAAGTTGCTTGGAACAGGTGCTGAGTTATGTGAACACTCATCCACGTTATTTGAATGGTATGCATTTGGGTTTCTGCAAATTAACTTTTATTTTTTTAAGTGATGCATTTCATTTCACTAATGGGGACTTCACTGGGTGAAGGGAGAGTGCTGACTTTACGGGGAATTTTCTGCAGCCCTCTCTAGAGAGCTGGACTTGGAGGAGACAGAAAAAGGAAGGCACCAAGGCCCCTGAATGTGAAGTTACTGCTTCCACACAGTGCTTCACCTTGCAAAGGCTATTGGCTCCCAAATGTGGCTGAATCACGGTGGAGCATTCTTTAATTACAGATTGCTTATCTCAGCAGACCAATACAACCAGAACCCTCAGCCAGCACAGCCCAGTTATATGACTGCTAACAATCGCAAACATATTTCTCAGACGCCCCTTTTTAAGACTTCTTTTCTCAGAAATTGCTACTTTAAGGCTTTCTCCCACCTCTGTAAGAAATGCCAAGTGATTTTTATCAGTTGCACGAGGAAGTAAAGCCTATAAGAATGGGAGTGAGAGCTTGCTGATTAGGAAGCAGAAAAGCGTTATCTAAAATTGTCTTTTGTTTTCACCACATATTTATTGATAAGATCAAACCACATACAAGATGCAGCTAAAACTGGTTATGTTTAACAGAAGAACTTTGGGTTGAAAGTGGCTAGATGATGCCCTCCTTGAGTTCTGCAAGATTGATCTTCACCACCTGCCCAGAGCACCCATCTCTCCGAACCTGAGTCCCCTTCTGCTTGACCTCTGGTAGACCATGAGTTGTGCTTGAAGAGATGCCGTGTCCCCGCATTATTTAGGAGAACGTACAACATCCAAGTCAGAAGCTGAGAATCCTCCATCGGTGTTAAAGAGAAGAGCATTCCTCCCTCAACCTCACACCCTCTCCAAAGCCTGAGAAACCAGGGCATGCCACTCCCATAACACATGTTCAGCCTCTGAGTGTCAGATACGAAAGGGTTATGATTCCAGACAGGGGCTCCTTTCAGAGATGCCTTGTTCAGGCCTGAACTATGTGTGTCCTGGAATCTGTAGCCCTGCCTGCTACCCTGGTCCCTGATAGGCTTCATGCATTAGTAAGCTTTCCTATTGCTTGGACAAAATACCTAACACCCACAATTTAAAGGAGGAGAGGTTTAATTTGGCTCTTTGTTTTGGGGGATTCAGTCCATGGTTAGCTGTCTCCAAGGCAGAAGGGCCTGCCTAAGAAAAGGTGCTCATACCTTCACAGCCAGCAGGAAGACAAGAGAGAAGCTGAAGACAAGAATACACCTTTCCAGGCCACATTCCCAATAACCCACTTCAAACCCAGACCCCAGCTCCTAATGGTTCATTCAGCCATGAGCTTAATGGATGAGTCAGCGCCCTTGTAATCAGATCACCATCCAAAAGCCTCATCTCTGAGCACAAGAGACTTATGGAGCACATTTTAGATCTAAATCATAACACTTCAGCTGCTGGTTTCCTCAGACTGTAGCCAGATATGCCTGGGCACAACAAATCACCTCTTCCTGCCACATACAAAGGAACAAGGCTGCAGGATGGTCCCCCTAGCAAGCGGCAGCACTTTCAGATAACTGTCAGGTCTTCTTTTCCAAGACTCCAAGGGCCACATCACCTTTACTCTGCCCGGCCCTGGGTCCCATAGCAGCTCCTGGATTCTGTAACACTTTCCCAGCCACAATGCAAATTGCCAACTTCTCTGTGGAATTCTCACCACAAGCAGACCTGTCTAATTCCTTCTTCCCGTCTATTTCTTCTACATTATCCACAAATCTCCTTTTTAAAATTTAACAAATACTTGTGGAATGGGCTGGATAGTAGGGATTGGGAATTTTTTTTCTGATGGGCTGGAAACTTGAAAAATGGACATAGCTCCTATCTCACCTTCTCATCAGAGAAGACAAAGTGCAGGGAAAGAAACAAACACAAGGGATAAAGTGGAAAGTTATCAGGGAGGAAGAACACCGATACCAGTGGCATTGGTCAGGGAAAGCCTATGAAAAGGTGATGTGAGAGCCAGTCGGGTTGTGTAAGAGTCATGTGCCACATAACAACATTCTGATCACTGATGGATCTCATGTACAATGTTATTTCATTAAAGTTGTAATGGAGGGGGCTGGGGATTTAGCTCAGTGGCAAAGCACCTGCCTGGGAAGCACAAGGTCGTGAGTTTGGTTCCTGGTACCAGAGAAAAACCAAAATAAATAAGTAAATAAAGTTGCAATGGAGCAGAAAAATTCCTGTGGGCTGCTGACATCATAGCCATTGTGACATCACAGTGTAACGCATTCCTCATGTGTTTGGGGTGATGCTGGTGTCAATAAACTGGCTGTACTCCCTGACATATTAAGCAGAGCATGTGCAGTGGAGCACAACACACCACTTAACAATGCCAGCAAATGACTATGTAACTGGCTTATGTATTTACAATATTTCTTATTGGTACTTTACAGTATATTCTTTCTACTCAGAAAAAAAGCTTACTGTAAAACAGCCTCATCCATCTCAACTTTATCGGTCTCTTGACTACACCAAAAGACCACATCAAGCCACTGACAAACACAGCTAGGTTTGTGTAAGTGTCCTCTAAGATATTTGCACAACAACAAAACCACCCAGCCACGCATTTTTCAGGTGTCCCTGTTGTTAAGTGACACATGACATCACCTCCTTGGGTGGTTGTAAGGATGACCTTAGACAGTTCAGGAAGAACACATCTTAAGCACCAAGAACAGCTACAATACATATTTCTAACCAAATATAACAGTGACTCTCAATATTTTGTCAAACAAAATATAGTGAACACACATATTCAAAAATCTCAGAGGTTGGGGCTGGGGATTTAGCTCAGCGGCAAAGCGCCTGCCTGGCAAGCACAAGGTCGTGAGTTCAGTTCCCAGTACCGGAAAAAAACCAAAAAAAAAAAAAAAAATCTCAGAGGTGTCCCTCATCTTTCAGGAACTGTGGAGAATTCATGCTGGATCACCTGTAAGTTAAAGGTTTCCATAAGACAAAGAGGTTCAGACAATATCTGTGAGGAACTTGAAGAGCACTTTGAAGAGCACTAAAAGATTTCTTTAGATAAACCTCGACCTTAGGTCCGTATGATGGTTGTGCCTGTTTATCTCTCAAGCACAATTATAAGAAGAGCTTTTCAATGCAGTCCACAATTGCTCTGAGCGCCAAGCTACTATTAGGTTAGCCGCACACTGAGCTCAGCTAGGAGCCACCAGGGAGTCGTTTTTATAGCATTCGAGTAGCACAAAATGTGATTTTTCTCTGGAGAAGGCTTTGGAGAATTAGAGGGAATTAGTCATATTTTCCAATGTGAAGATTTTAACAGTTGTGAAATCATGAAGAAGGCCTGACTCAACATTTCCAATATTGCAATATGTCACCTTGCTGTCTTGTTACTTAAAATTACATGCTTTAGGAGACAGTGACTTTAAAAAAGAATCCAGCCAAGGTTGGAGAGAAAAGGAAAATATGCAGACAAAGCAAGGGAAAATATAAAATGCTGAACATTTATAGAGCTGTTTAACAATTCAGAGCTCATTTGATACATTTTTTTTCTTAAATAGCACATTGAATAGGCATGTTTATCCTCTCGGTGAATTATATGTTAGAAATGGACTCATTAAACACTGGCTTATTTTAAACCTACAATACAGAATTTGAACTGGATATAATGTTGCTAAATATTCAAATGAGTCACCCCTTTGGTCTCTCTTTGGGTAGGTAAAAAAAAAGAAAAAGGAAGATGAATAGACCTTCACTAGACAAAGATGATTAAACCAATTCAGGACCACCCTTGTGCTGTGTTTTTCAGACTCTTCATTAGGTTACTCCTCATTAACCACCCTAAATGAGCTACAAATAGCAGTCAGGTCCTGTCCTTTATGTATGAAAATTAGGCCATTAGTAATCACATGCCTCTTGAGGTATTTTCAGAGAGTGGTGAAGGGTTTGAACTTTCACAAGCACACTTCTGGGTTTCCCTTGTCAAAAGCATACATTTGCAAGATGTCTAGCCAGGGTGAAGAGGAAGGTGAAGACTCCAAAAGGGATCGTTCTAATGAGCTTGGTCTCCTTAACATGGTGTGATAATTAGGTAATCTCACCAGAAAACAATGCAATGCAGGGCAAATAGGCAGAGATAGAAATGGCTCCATGAACTACTACACACAAAGTTAGAAGAGGCATTACCCTCTTAAAGAACTAAACCAACTACTGAGAAACCACAAAGAAAGAAGGTGGGTGTTATGGTAAAGAAATGACTGCTATCTGTGATTCACTGAATTCTGAAATACATGTCCATATTTTCTCAGTATTTGTTTTCCTATTATTATAATAATGCCAAACAAAAAGGTGGAGACACTCTAGGCTTGCTCTAGACAGTTAGGAAGGAATCATCCTCAGAAGGTTATTCCAGGATGTCAGCTTCAAAAACTACTCATTTTCATGCACTTTTAACGAAACAATTCTCCCCAAAATGATTTCTAAATTAAATTCAATTCCAATGAATATCCGAACAGGATTTTGAATGAACTTGACAAATTCATTCAAAAAGTTATATGGAAGAACAAAGCAAGGAAATTTGCCTAACCAACACTAAGATACCTCAAAGATGGAGTAATTACAGAGAGGAGAAGGTGACCTTGGCATTGGAAAAGACAAAGAGATCAGTAGAACAGAACAGGCAGCCCAGAAGCAAACCCAAGTCAAGGTGAGAATGTGTTTCTGCTAGAGATGGCATTATGAATGAGGGAGGAAAATCTGGAAACATTTTAGTAGCTGATCTTAGGAAAATACGCAACATGAAGAAAAGTGTCTACCTAATAACACATAAGAATACAAATCTAAATTGATTAAAAACCCAGATATGAAATTTTAAACCATGAAATAATATATATATTAATTATTATGACATTAGGATGTATAGAAAGTTTTTTTTTTTTTTTTTTTTACAAAATAGCATAGGATCAGTACAGACATTACAGAGTTACAAACAGAGTGGTAGGGAATTAACAATGCTTATTGTATTACATATTGATATCTTCAATGTAGTTTCTCATGAAAACACATATAGACATACAAAGCTAATCATCCAATGCCTCACTGACAGTTTCTTTCAGCAAGGAAATACAGGACAGTAGAACACCCGTGTTAATTATCCTGTATATACATATACACAAACTTAGAAAGAGCTCTTAACACTTCAAAATCACAAGAGGAATAAAAGGATGATTACAACAAAACTAAAGATTTCTATTTGATATAGAATACCACAGGGCTGGGGAGGTGGCTCATTCGTAGAGCTCTTGCCTTGCATGCACAAGGTCCTGGGTTTGATCCCCAGCACCACATACATAAAAAAAAAAATAGAATACCACAAAAATATTAACATATCAGTAACAGAATGGGAGAAGAGATGTGTAAGATTAAAATGAATTGCATTAATATTCATATTATACAAATTACAATAAAAGTATAGGGAACTCAATTTTTAAATGACCAGTGAACGTAAGTGGGCAATTTAGAAAAGGAGGGAAATAAGATAGCAAATAAGCATGTGAAAAAATATTCAAGTCCACCCACCAATAATCAGAGTTATGGTATTTTTTTATCCTTTTATTTTTTTGGTGCTAAAGATCAAATCAAGGGACTCCCACTTGTTAGACAAGTGTCCTACCACTGACCTAAATCCGCAGCTCCAGAGTTATGGAATTTAAAACAACTTTATGTCCATTCCATTGACAAAAATGTGAATGTTGGTAAATACCACGTTGATGATAACATCAGCATACAAAAATCTCTTGCACTACTGCTAGTGTGAGAGGATACTGGTTATGGCACATGAAATTATATAAATGTATTCACTGCCTCTCAACCACCTCCGTGAGTATACACTTCCTGTTGTCCATTGGACCTGGGCTTGTGACTCAGTGATGTGGTCTCATGGTAGGCCTCGCTGAGTACTTCTCTTTTTCTGGACTTGTGAATCCGCCCACATAACTTGTTTTGGCCAATACTACATTCAGAGCAGTGACTTAACAGAGTCTTAAGGTGTGGTCACTTGGTTGACCATGATCCCTTGTGCTTCTACCTTTGCCATGTGAATAATATGCTCAAGTTAAGTCCAACTTGAGTCCAAGGATGATGAGAGATACACAGAGCAGACCTGACCCAACCTGAACTGGACCTAGAGCCAAGCCCATGTGAAGTTCCTGATGACCCACAGGTTTATGACTGACAATAAATTATTGTATTTTAAGTTATTTGTCTAATATGTTTTGCTCCCCAGCAACATGGACAACACACACTGATATAGCATTTAATCAGTACTTATACATATGCAATAGTATATACATCATGTGGTAGAAAGTGGCAGAGTCTGCTCTGCCTTTTCCTTGTTGGCAGAGAAGGTCTCCCATTCTGAGAGCCAAAACTTTCAGACATCTGCACTCGCAGTCTTTATTGCAATATATGCAGATGCTAGTCAGTGGCATCTAAGTGGAAATCCACAGAAGGACTTCTGGTAAACATGTTGCTTTATAATAAAAAGAGATATACAGGAAATGCTAATGCTCCTTTTTGCTGGTTGTGATTATGTCTGAACTGACCCCCACAGCTGCGACAAGTCTCTTGTGACCACTGAGGAAAATAACTGTGACTTCCACAGAATGCTAGAACAGAAAGATGGAAAACATCCAGATCCTTGATCCCACCAGTGAGTTCCTAAGGTGTTCCTAGCACTCTTGCTAAATGAGAGAACATTCAGGTTCTTACTATTTAAATCATTTTATGTAGAATGCTAAAAGCATTCTTAATTTTCCAGAATTGGCTCACTAATCTCAACTCCTAGATATGAACAGGCACATATATAAGAGGATAAGTGTGATGGTGTCTGCAACAAATTTATTTTGTAGTAGCAGTGCTTGGAGACCATCTAAGTGCCCATCACTTGGAACATGGATAAACAAAATGCCTGCAATGAAATATTAGATAATAACCAGAAGTAGTAAACTATATTTACATGTGACATTTTGATAGATTTCAGAAACATGGAATGAAGTAATCAAAGGAAAAAATAGAATGAGATATACCACAGTGACACTTATGTAACTAAAGAATACAAATACATAATACAAATTATAAACTTTCTAACAATCTACATATATTTAAGGAAAATATTAAAATCATTACACTGTGCCTTTAATTGGAAGAAAAGAATGGAAGTAGAGTGGAGCATAAAGAGATAAAATAATTAATTACAATTATGAGTACTTATATTAGTTACTGCTGCATATCAAAGTATCTGAAAAGGTAGTTAGCAGTAAAACTATAAACAGCATCTCAAAGTTACATGGGCTGGGAATCCAGGCATAATTGAACTGCGTGCTTCTGACTCACATTCTCTCAGGTGACCCCAGTGAAGGTTAGGACTGTGGTCTCACTTGAAGGCACAGTGGAGGATCTGCTTTTATCTCATTCCCCTGGTTATTAGCAGGATTTAGATCTTTGTGGACTCCTGATAATGGACCTCAGTCGTTCACTAACTGTTGGCCAGAAGCCTCCTTCAGCTCCTTGCCATCTGGTCTCTCTTTAGTGCAGCTCACAGCATGGTGGCCTGATTCTTTCAGAGTAAGGCAAGAGTGGGAGAGAAAGTGGATGAGATGGGAAATGTGGTCTCACATTTGCAATGTTTACTTTACTAAAAGCTAATCATGTGATATAGCCCATCCTCAAGGGAGTAGCATTACACAGGGGCAACAGGACCAAGAGGTGAGGACAACTGGGGCCAGCAAAGATATTCCCTACTTCAGTCCCAGTACCATAACTACTGAAGATCCCTTAGCATGAGCACAGGAGTATAATCTACTCAACTTTGTGTACCTGAGGTCCAAATCATGAATATACTAAAGGCAGATGACACAACCAATAAAGCTTTAACTTTTACATATTCACAGGTTTTGTTGTAGTAGTTTTGGGGGCTGAAATATTGACTTTTTTGTCTAAAACTATGAACAGAAAACATTACATTTTTGTTATTTAAGGTCAGAGATCAAGATACAGAAAGAAAAATGTGAATATTAGTACAGGTTCTATTGAAAGAAGCAATTTAAACTAACATTTAATAGGAAAATTTACTATTTTAGGTACTAAAACCTTTTGATATTGATCCAGGTAATTATGTAATAGGGAAAATGATTTAAGAGTCCCTCATTTAACAAGTGGAGAGTCAAAGGTTCTGCTGGCCAGTGACTTCATGGGCTTGATCACCTTGTTCAAGTAATTCTGTCAGCAGAGTCACCTGCTGGAGGGGAAAAGTGATCTTCCCAGTCCCCAAATAGTTTCTGATCTGATTCAAAATGGGCTACACTTGGCACAATCTTTCTTCCTTTCTCAGGAAAATCACACCAAAGAGTCACTGTATTACACTGTTCTGTATTTAACGTCTGCTTCTGCTAACGAGCAAAATCTCAACAATGGCCTCCATTTTCTGTCTAGAACCAGGGAAAGGCTTCTTTTACTTTGTCTCAACATGATTTTCCCAAAGTTCTCTCATCCTTTTCATGCGCCTCATCACAGTGTAAGTCCATGAAAAATTAACGTCCCTGTTCAGCAGGGAAGCTAGCTTCTTTTAAAAGAATGTTCTGGCAAACCCAACACCAGGACATGCATCTCCAAGTAGATCTGCCTGGGAAAGTTACAGTGTGTTACAGAAGTTCTCCCTAGAGAATGTGGGGCTCACAGGTGACAGAAATTACATTAGATTCCTTTGTGCTTCCTCTGTCATCTCTTCTTTGGTTCTTTCATAAAGGTGCACATTTCGGACCTGTAAATTTGCAAAATCAATTTGCAAGAATGTAGGAACCATTATACTTTCATGGACTTCATGGGCAATGAGGGAAAATCCATGTCTTAAAGTCCAAATTCCGCAAGCGAAATGACACTTGCAGTTGCTTAATACAATAATTAAGTTTTATAGATAACACATTTAAGAGTTTAAAATATCAATGTCAGTTAGAAAACTATACAGTGAGACAAGGGGAAAAATATGTACATACATTCAAAAGCTCTTCAGTGTCATAAAAATCCCAGCCAAAGAAAATTAATATTTTCTTTTTTCCTACAGCTAAAATCATAATTGTTTAAATATCCATTTGGATGAAGTTTTTTTCCAATAAAGATTTTGTTGGGGCTTTCAAATTGTATCAACTATTAATATTCTTACTTTCTTTAATGAATTTCATCTTATGGCTAAATAAGATCCTAATCCTCCATCACAGTTCTCTTCATTCTTCTTTCCCTGCATTCTAGAGATGTTTTGACATACCTCCCTCCAGATTCAAATGTGTTAGACATCATTTCATAAGATCACAAAACCACCAAGTGTCTCAACAGCTCACTGTAAGACAGAAGGGGTATGGTCATGGGAATGGACACTGGTTGGCATCCAATGGAACACTCACCCGGGTGAATTTCTTTCCAATGCCTTGACTTTATGTCCTCTCTTAATATCAGGTCTTACTGAACTCATTGTGCAATTCCTGCCATTGTTGCTCCATCCCTACTTCAACAGTTTAGATAGTTCTTAAAGTCTTAGCCCTCAGAATTCAATTAGATGCCCAGTTTATCCTTGCACTTTTCTCATGATCCTTCCAATTCCAACAGTCCTCTCTAGGTCTAAAATTTCTTACATCCTATTGCCCAGCTCCAACAATAACCCTCAACTTCGGTAGTCAATTCTTGGTTCTGACAGAATCACTCATCCCTGAAAGCCCTCTGAAAGTCACAGTAGCCCCAGTACTTTAGAATTGTGGTAAAATGTATGGACTACAGAATGTGTAAGCCCGTTTTACACAAAAATAAGCAACTTTGATCTTCCCTCTAAATATTTCACAAATCCCCACCCTTCTTTAACTTTTGCAGATAATAAAATGAATGATCACAGGGACTGTATGAATTTTGAAAGACTTTAAAACAACAGTGCTAATAATATCTGCTATGGTTTGTGTCTAGATTTCCCCGCAAAGTCTCATGTAGTCATAGAAGTTTTTTGGAGGTGGCTCAATCCAGAGTGTGGGATTGATTAGGAGTGCAATCTGGGATTAAGGATGAGTGATTGCTGGATAGCTCCATTGATTTCATTGGCGCCACTCTAATCCCAGCAGTCTGGACCAGATAAAAGAGGCAGAATGAGTTTATTCTCCCCTTTTGCTCTTACTCCTCTCCTGTTGCTTTTGTGTCTTCCACCACCATGAACAGTGGCCCCTCTGCCATGCCACCCTGTCTTGGAGTTAGCTGATCATGAACTGAAATCTCTACAAACTGTGAGCTAAATAAACCTTTCCCCCTTTAACTTTGGGTGTTCAGTATTTTGTTTCAGCAAAGAGAAAAGTAACTAAGACAATATGTTTGATAAATCAGAAAGACAATCAGAGAAACACTTAAAAGTCTTCTCTCTCCCTTTCAAAAGTTTTCCAGTGAGGGGCTGGGGATTTAGCTCAGCGGCAAAGTGCCCGCCTGGCAAGCGCAAGGTCGTGAGTTCGGTTCCCGGTACCGGAGAAAAACAAAAAAAAAACAAAGTTTTCCAGTGGTTGCGCAAAATCTCCCAGAATTAGGTCTGACCACCTCCATTCCCCTTAGATGTGCTTCAGTCATTCTACACAGAAGGAATTCAATAACTATCAACTCTATAAGATGCAAAGTAGAAGATGGTTGCTGACATAACTACTACAACCCAGTGCCACACCAATGGAGCTGTGGAATCCAAAGTCCAAGTGATAATAGTTCCACTATGTGGTTTTAGAGCAGCTTTCAACATGTAGATGAGAAAAAGCCATGTGAAACACAATTTTTAAAAAAATGATTCTTTAGTGAAAACTCTTCTTTAAGTACACTCTAAGGTTCAATAGAAACAAAAAGGGAACTGCACACTAATGGATTCTCAAAAGAAAAACACATTGTAATTGAACCATCTTATTCCTTGGCACATGTAACAGCCAGCCTGACCACACATGGAGTATCTTGTTCTATTCTGGTGCCATATTTTAAAAAGGAAAATGACAAACTAGAACACACTCAGAACAAAACAACTTATTTGGATAATTCTTTCATATGATAAATGGTAGAAAGAACTAGTGATCTATAATCCACCCATAAAGGAAATAAGGTAGCTGCCTCAAATAGCAGGAGTGTCTGGTAAGTGGGGCTGGGATTATAACAAAGTGGTCTGGAATATTAATCAAGCAAAGAGCAATGATAAAATAAATGCAAATGAAAACAATAGTAGAATACTATTTCCGCATTCTTATACCTCAGCAAATTGGGATCTACACTCACATAACCCCCCACCCCATGGAAATATGCACTGTTTCACTTCTAGCAGAGGAGGGGAAAGCTTTTCTCGTAGTCAGTTTGGAAATAACAAAAACCCTTGAAATTATATATTTAACCAAATTTTTTTAATAGTGTTTATCTCAAGAAAACCAGAAATATTTTTAAAGCCTATAACAAGTGAATGCTTATCAGAAAAGAACACTTAGGATAATATCTAAATACCCAACCAAAATATCTGGATTTCTTTACTAATAATTGTGCAGTGTTTACAGTGTGCCAGGCACTGCTAAATATTTTCTGAGGCATTCCTATAGCCCCATCAACAGTTACATGATGGGGGGGTGGTATCATTTGCATTTACAGGTAAGGAACTCAAGGGTAAAGAAGCCACCTTGTCCAAGATCACAGGGAATATATGGTAGAGTTTAACTCTGGTAGAGTTAATGAGCACCTAGCCCCAGGGCCCACATTCACAACCACACTAGGTTAGTTAAAATACTATGGTATGATGAATGGTAGGAAACCACTTTTAAAATTAAATGAAAGAAGAATATGAGGAAGTCACTAGTATTAGAAAATCTACCTTAACACCATTGGTAAGAAATGTAACACCCCACTGGCACTTCAGTCTTTGCACAGCTCTCTTGCTGTCTAACTTTCTAGCGCCCTTTCAGCCCTTTGAAATGAGTTCTTCCAGACTTCACAAGCACCCCTGAGGGAAGACAAGAGCTTGAATAAGTCTCTGGCCAATTTTTACTTTTTTGTTGCAACAGCTACCATCCTGCATAATCAATGGTTATACGTTAAGGATGAGCTTATTTTTATTTTTAGATCCCTCACTAAAAAATAAGTAAATAAATATTTCCAGGCAAGTACAAAAATTGAAAGTTACTTATGGGCCCATTTGCTTTATTCTTTTCATGTTAGAATGATTGGGAAAAATTAGATGGTACATGTAATTACTAAGGTGAAATTTCAAAACAATATAAGTTAATCTCAAGAGTTTTTTCCAAATGAAGTCAAAGCTTTCTTCTCTTTCTCTTCATGGTGGATGATTCCTCATCCTACCATAGAGAGAAATAAACAAAAATTCCTTGAATAACAAAACCCCAAAGTACAATTGTTTTTCTGTTGTTTCCTGTCTTGACAAAAATCTTGTTTTAATTTTTGACTCATTTGTGAATACAAGCACATGTTTTAAACTTATGCTATTTTTTTCTCCACAAGTGCCCATTAAAAGCTAGATAAAAATATAAATTATCAGAAGAAGGGGCTTTTTAGAATCTCTTTATGTAAAAATAAATCAAAAAAGATAAAATACATAGGTGGAATTACTTCAAATAATGCAAAATTTACCATAGCAACATGAGAATGTCAACCTAAATAATACAGCAAGTCTCCAAAGATAGAGGTTAAGACTTCTGGGAAGGTGGCAGAGTGGTGAATAGCAAAGAAGAGCATCTCTGAGATTTGTTGTACAGACCCTGCAATATAGCAATGTGAGAGAGAAAAGGAGGGAAGTGGGCCCTCGGAGTCCAGCAAGGATCTGAAGTGAGAACTGAAGCCCACAGGGAGAGCAAAGTGAGAGACCTCAAAGCAAAAAAAAAAAGGAGGTGGCAAGCAGCACTTTCTCCCTGAACCCTGACTCATTTTGTGGGAGGGGAAGCTCAAACCTACAGACCCCAGAGGACTCCAAGGAGAAATGAACCGGTGGAATAGCACTGTGGATGAAGTGAAATGCAGTGACTGGTGAGTTACTCGGGTTCAGATGTGCCCCAAGAGAGGGCAATTGGCTAGTACCTGTCTTAGAGAGGGGTTAGCTGAACTTGGAACTCAGAGCAGCTGTGGTCTTTCTCTGTCTAGTGGCTCCCAGTGTCAGGGCAAGGTGGAACTAAGTTCAGGTCAGCAGAAGGCTAAGGAGCTCAGTTCAAGCCAACAGGAGGCACACAGAGTGTTCCAGGCCAAATAAACCTGGTTCCAAACTTCAGAGGAACTAAAGGTGTAGGTGTGCTGGGATAATTCACTACCCATGTAAATCTACAGTTGGCTTTCTGGGGTTAACCAACATGGATCTGGGCTCTCTCTGCCCACTTTGTCTACCACTGACAGAAACACACTCTGAACTAGACATTTTTTTTTTTTTACATTATGGTTTATTCTTGTTTTTCTATAAGTGTGAACATTGTTTGTAGTTTTTTTATTTTTGTTGCTTTGTTCTTTTCTTGTTTTTATTTCTTCCTTCTCATGCTTGCTTCAGCAGCACATATACTAAAATATTTCTTCCTTTTCTCTTTCCTGCCTGCATTCTTCACCACTTTCCCAAAGCTCTTGCACTCTTCCTTTGTCCTCCAGCCTTGCTTTTAATCTCTTTCTTTTCTTCTATTTCTCTACTTCTCCCTGCTAACCCCTTTTAAATTTTCTCCTTGGGGGATAAAATCACCATATTGAGGACATATTAACTGTGCAATTTTCTGGTTTGTTTTAGAATTTAGTATATAACCACAAATCTAATTCATATGGTTAGAGGTGGAAAATTAATAGTTTTCACAGTTTGTCATTTTTTAGGCTGTGTTGGACATAATTGTTCCAATCAGTTGTTCTTCCTGATATGCTGAGACTGAGCTTGCCTAAGGGTCATAAACAATATACTATATGTTCCTACACTATTTTGTAAATGGATGTATGTTTATTACTATGTGTTTTCAACAATAACCTTTGAGAATAGTCAATGATTACTTAATTGATCACTCATGTATAGCTCTATTTGTTTTCTCTAGAAACCACTTTGAAGAAACCAAAGTATAGTACAACAACCATTGATAATTTCCTACCATTTTTCTCTGTAACTCACTATTATTTGTCTATTTGTTTTCCTGAGAAACTATCTTGAAGATACCAATAGATAAAATAACAACAATTGATAATGTCCTACCACTTTGTCTGTAATTTGGTAAATCCCCCTATTATTATGCTATCCTTCCTTTACTCTTTTAAATAAATTTTAAAAAATAAAAATAAACAATATACTATAGGTCAGTGCCAAAGAACCAGGGACAGGGCCAAATAGGCAGCAACTTCTCATTCCCCAAAATCTGAAGAGGTAGGATATTCCAACAGACTCAAACTCAGAAGCCAGCTACACCTGGAAGACATCTCTGAGAAGTAGTCATTGCCTACTGGTTCTCAATACTACCAATAAACTACCTGCCACAACCAATTTACAAGCATAAACCCAGGAATTAAACTAAAAAAAAGAAAATGAGAAAATACAGAAGCAAGATGCAAACCCAGAGTTTTAGCTCACCAAAGGCAACCCAGGGGGCAAGAAGTTGTAACAATTTCAAACCCATTCCTCTGGACTCTCTGAAGTGGTAATGTCAGAAGTAACAAAGCAGAAAAATGACACTCTAGAAAAAACTCAGATTAGAAATAATCTCTCAGATTACTGCAGAGATGTAACCATAATGAAAGACATAGTTAGTGACTGTAGAGCAGATACAGATTTAAAATAGGAAATTAGGAAATAGGAAGATTAGGAAAATGATGGAAGCCATGAATTCCCAACATAGGAGAGAAATGGAATCCATGAAACACATTCAAACAGATACCCAGGAGATTAAAAACTCCACTGAAAAAATATGCAGCAGAATTAACCAATGTGAGGCCAGAATATCAAATATAGAAGAAAGTACTGTGGATAGGTATCAAGAAAAGAAAGATTTCTTAAAAATAGCAAGAGACCATGAAAAATCAATCCAACAGCTCCAAGATGATGCAAAGAAAATAACATAAGATTGATCAGAGTCAATGAAAAAACAGAAGATTGCACAAACATAAAAAACCCTATTCACAGAAGCAATGGCAGAAAACTGCCCAAACAGGGAAAAAGAATTTGACATACAGTTAAGAAAGGAATATAGGACTCCAGTTAGACATGATAAAAAAGTCTACATCATGATATACAATAGTCAAGATTCCAGAAGTTCGACACAAGAACAGAATATTAAAAGCTGTTAGAGAAAATGTGATTTACCTATAAAGGAAGGCCCATCAGAATCACAGTAATCTTCTGAACACCAATTCTCAAGTTAAGGAGAGCTTAGAATGAAGTCTTGCAAACCCTGAAAGAAAATAACCTCCAGCCCAAAATTGATAGAGAAGTAAGACACTTCCATGGCAAAGAACACCTGAAGAAATTAATTTTAAGAAATTAATTTTCCACCTCTAACCATGCAAACCACCAAAGCAGCACTCTGAAATGCTCTGAAAGACATTATAGAAAGAGAAAATGAGGACAACAACTCCATGAAGCACAAGAGAATGAATCCACCAGGCAAGGCAAGTAATTAAACAGAAGAGGGAAGAAAAGGCAGCCAACAACAGGAAAACATGACAAGGATAAGTCAATACATATCAGTTATAGCCACCAATGTAAATGGTCTCCATTCATCAAACAAAAGAAACAGACTGGCAGAATGGACCAAGAAGCAAGATACAATAATATACTGCATACAAGAAACACATTCCATGCAAAAAGAAATTCATACACTGAAAGTCAAAGGATGGAAAAATAATACTCCCTGGGACAAAAACCCAGAAAAAGGAAAAGTAGCTATTCTATTTGCAGCAAAAGTGAATTTCAAACCAAGACTGATTAAAAGAGACAATGAAGGTGACTATATCCTTGTATAGGGAACAATCCAAAATGAAGAGATAACAGTCATAAATACATATGCACCAAATGCCAGTGCACCCAACAATATAAAACAAACATTAACAGATACAAAAAATCAAATAAGCACTAATACAATTATAATGGGGAATCTTAATACACCACTATCAAAAACAGGCAATCAACTAGATAAAAAATCAACAAAGAAATATCAAAAATAAGCCAAACTTTTGAACAATGGACTTAGCAGATGTCTACAGAATGTTCTACCTCACATCAGAATATACATTCTTTTGAGCTCCACATGGACGTTCTCCAAAATAGACAATATAACAGATCATAGGACATGCTTAAGTAAATGCAAAAGAATTGAGATTATCGCATGCATATTATCAGACCACAGTGCAATGAAATTGGAAATTAGTGGCAAAAGAAAACACAAAGAAATTCATAAACACAAGGAAATTAAATAACACCCTTCTGAATAATAGGTCACAGAAATTAAAGAACAATTAGACAGTTTTTACAATTAAAAGATAATGCCAATACAACACACCAGAACTTATAGGATGCAAGGAAAGCGCTCCTGTGATGGAAATTTATAGTAGTGAATTGCCATATCAGAAAAACAGAACAAATCAACCTAAGGCTTATATTAGGGAGGAAATTATACAGATCAGAGCAGAAATTAATGCAACTGGCACTAAGTAAATAATACAAAGAATCAATGAATCAAAGAGTTGGTTTCCTGAAAGTTTAAATAAAATTGACAAACCCTTAGCCAACCCTAGCAAAAAAAAAGGAAAGAAATAACTCCAATCCACTCAATTAGGAATGAAACAGTGAAATCACAACAGATTCTATAGAATTCAGAAGATCATCAGATCCTGTAGAATCCAGAAGATCATCAATACCTACTTCAAGAAACTTTATTCTAATACGATAGAAAACAGAACAAATGGATAGATTCCTAGATACATATGAATTACTAAAGCTGAATCAAGAGGATATAAAAATTCTAAATAAATCAATATCAGTCAATGAAATTGAAGATGTAATTAAAATCCTACCAACAAAGAAAAGCCCAGGTCCTGATGGAGTCACTACTGAATTGTACAAGAAATTTAGAAAAGATCTAATGCTGTTGTTTTTTATCACAGTAGCTTTGTAGTATAATTTCAAGTCAAGGGTTGTGATGTCTCATGCCTTACCCAGAATTGCTTTGCTATTCTGGGCCTTTTCTTGTTCCAAATGAATTTTAGGATGATTTTCTCTAATTCTGTGAGATTCTTAAGCTCTTGAAGGAAATTGAAAGGGAAACAATACTCCCAAACTCATTTCTGGAAGCAAGCATTACTGTGATACCAAAACCAGAAAGGGATCTAACCAAAAAAGAGAACTATAGGCCAACTCCCTAATGAACATAGACACAACTATCCTCAATAAGACACTGCCAAACAGAATTCAGCAAATCATCAACAATATCATATGCCATAACCAAGCAGAATTCATCCCAGGAATGCAGTGATGATTCAACATATGCAAATCAATAAATGTAATAAACCATATGAACAGAGCCAAAGACAAAAATTACATGATCATCTCAACAGACACAGAAAAAGCATTTGACAATGTCCAACACCCATTCATGATAAAAGAAAACCTATACAGAACATTGGAATAGACGGTCTTTATCTTACTCTGATAAAGTCATGAATGACAAGCCAACAGCCAATATCATAAAATGGTCAAAACCTGAAAACTTTCACTGCAAAATCAATAACAAGACAAGGATGGCCACTATCATTGCTCCTGTTCAATATAGTTCTGCAAACATTAGCCAGAGCAACTAAACAAGAGAAAGAAATAAATGGAATAAAGATAGTAAAGGAAGAAGTTAAATTATCATTATTTGCAGAAGACACGATCTTTTACATAGGAGACCCTTAAAACTCCAGCAAAAGACTTCTAGATTTAATAAGAAAATTCAGCAGAGTATCTTGATGCAAAATCAACACTCAAAAATCAGTAGCATCCCTGTACACAAACAACAAACTCACTGAAAGAGAAATTAGAGAAACACCTTTCACAAGAGCATCAGAACAAATGAAATACCTGGGAATCAACCTAACAAAAAAAGTAAAAGATCTTTACGTTTAGTGCTCAGTACACCAAGAAAGGAGATTGAAGAGAATATCAGTAAATGGAAAGATATCCCTTCCTCATGGGTAGGAAGAACCAACGTAGTGAAAATCGCCATACTCCCAAAGTTGTTATATATATTTAATGCACTCCCAGTCAAAATACCAATAGCATACCTCACAGAATTAGAGAAAACAATCTTAAAATGTATTTGGAACCAAAAGAAACCTAGAAACAATTCTGTATAACAAAGACAAGTCAGGGTGATCACAATTCCTGACTTGAAATTATACTACACAGCTTCTGTGATAAAAACATCCTGGTACTGTCAAAAAAAAAAAAAAAAAAGGCTCAAGGATCAATGGAACAGATTAAAAGATACAGAAACAAATTTAAACATACTCAACTACCTTATCTTTGACAAAGGTGCCAAATACCCCCACTGGAGGAAAGATAGCTTCTTTAATAAATAGTGCTGGAAAAACTGGCTTTCCATATGCCGAAGACTAAAGCTAGACCCATGTCTTTCACCATACACTAAACTAAAATAAAAATGGATCAAAGAGATAATTATTAAAATAGAAATGCTAACTCTCCCAGAAGATAGAATAGGTACAACTCTTGAAGACACTGATGTACACAAAGACTTTATGAACAAAACCTTAATCACACAGGAGATATCACAAAGAATGAACAACTAGGATCTTACTTTATTAAAAAGCTTTTGGACAGGAAAAGAAACCACCAACAGAATGAAGAGACAACCCATGGACTGGGAAAAAATTTTTCCAGTTGTTCCTCAGACAAAAGACTAATATCTAAAATATATTTAAATTATTATTAAATTATTATTAAATTATTTAAATTATTATTTAATTATTATTAAATTAAATCAGACCTCACAAATTCAAAGACCCAAGCCAAAAATGATCATCTGAAACGAATACACACTTCTCAGATGAAGAAATAGAAATGGCAAACAAATCTATGAAAAAATGTTCAGCATCACTGGTCATTCTAGAGGTGCAAATTACAACAATGCTAAGATTCCATCTCACTCCAGGAAGAATGGCACTTATCAAGAAATCAACCAATAACAAATGTTGGCAGGACAGTGGGACAAAAGGTACCCTTCCCTACTGCTGGTGGGAGTGTAGACTGGTGCAACCACTGTGGAAATCAATGTGGAGATTCCCCTGAAAACTAAAACTAGAGATTCCATTTGACCCAGCTATTCCTCTTTTTGGTATCTTCCCAAAAGAATTAAAAATATCATATTACATTCTTGTATGCACATCCATGTTTATAGTGGCACAGTTTGTAGTAGCTAAATCTTAGAAACTAGCTCAAATGACCACTAACCAATGAATGGATAAAGCATATGTGTTTTTTTTAAATATACAATGAAGTACTACTCTGCTATGATGAAGGATAAACTTGAGACATTTCCTGCTAAATGAATACACCTTGAGACCATACTCCTAAGTGAAATAAACAGACACACATGTTTAAATACCACACTGTTTCTCTGGTGTGAGAAATCAAAAGTGTCAATAAGGACAAAAATGTATAATAGATACTGGAAAATGGGAAGAAAATGTCCAAATGGGAAGGGAAAGAAGGGAGGGGAGAGGGAAAGGAAGGAAGGGACAAGAAAAACAAAGAGAATAGAAAGAAAAAATGGAAACAAAGGTTCTGTAAATAAGGAAGGGAAAAGGGGTTGAAGGGAGGGGAATGGGGAAAAAAAGAAGCAAGGTTTGTACAGGTACAAATTCCCTATGATGAATGTTATCATTATGTATATCTAAAATGTACCAATAAAATTTAAAAAAAACAAAGATAGAGTTCACTTAGGAATAAGCAAAAACATTTGTAAATGCAGAATATGTGTGCCACAGTGAGCCGTGGAGGAATTTGGGTGCCAAAGAGACACAAATGATTTTTAAAGTAAAATGAGAAGTACATCATTGTCAATTGTTTTGAGACAAAGGGAACAGTGGTTGTAGGGCCCAACCGCAGGACGTGAATTTGGTTGATTATTGCAGGTAGTGTATGGATCAGATCAATGTTCCGGTATATCAGCCGGCTCTCCTTGAGATTCATGCAGTAAGTTTCCGTCTGGAAGTCCTCGGCAAAAGTTACAGGCATATGTGCATAAGAGCCCTTCAGACCGTGGGTGACAGATGTCATCCTAGGTATGTGTGTACAGCGCCCTCCTTCCTAACCTCCAGGATTTTTTTTCGGTTAGGGTTTGACACAAATGACTCCATTTTGATTCTAACAGCTTTCACAAGTATTACCCAAAGAGCTGGTAGGATACTTGGAACTGCTCCAAATGATACAAATGTGATTTACAGCGAGCTAGGGGAGCTTGGGGTCATTCTGATCTTTGCATTCCTTTGACGTGAACACTAGCACCAAGATTTATGAACAGGCTGGTGCCCTGCCAAAAACATATGCGGCTTCCTAAAGAAGCCTACCGTTCTTGGAGGCAAACTCTGATTTTGACAGTCAGCTGTCAGTGCAGATCAAATCATGGTCCCCTGCATGCAAGTTCACCTCTGCAACAAATAAAACCAGATATAGAAATGGTACTTTCCTTCATTTCAGTGTAATCTGGTTCTAAAGCCACTTTTGATCACCTCCCTGCTGTGGGTTGTTCACTGGTTTCATGGGCACAAATAAAACTTCTGACCCTCATCATTTTGCTAACTTCCCTCTGCTTCTCCTCTGTCTCTGCTCTCTATCCCTACTTCTTATCTCCAGTACAGCATTTAGCTCTTTTGCTTACTTTTTCCTGCTAACACCATGTGACTTGTTATGATACTTTCTAAAAAAGCTGGTAACACATATGTGAATGCTGCTATCAGGAAGGTTTTTTTCATGCCACTTCCACTGGAAACATGGAATCTTAGAAGTCATTTGGTCCAACACTGCTATCTTAACAGATGAGAAATGACCAGGATGGAGGGAGACGAAATGATGTATGCCAATGTGTGTGACACTAGTAGTGGCGGAGCTAGCATGAAATTTTCCCCACTGCATGGTGATTTCTGTTACTGGATGTAATTATCAAGACAAGAAGTACACACAAAGTATTCATTTTTTTCACTTATGTATGACATTCTAAGAAAGTAACAATTGCTACTGAACAAACAACTAGTTCCAAACAACTCCTGACCTCAGTTCCATCCTTGTGCATCTAAATGCTTTCTTCACTAAGTCCACTAGCTGACCAATAGGTAAAACAGAATCCTTCAATTCTTGTTAGCCTTTCCTTAAATAATTTCCTCCTTGGGTTTTTCATTTTCATAAAGAGCATCAGAGTTGCCCAGATGTTGGGACCAAAAATCCTCTGAGTTATCTTCATCTCATTCACTTGTAACCTATGCTCATTCAATCAGCTCTGCTTTCAAGATGCATTCAGAATCCCTTCCCCTCTTTCTCCACCATAACAACCTGGATCCAAGCTCCATGAGCTTACAGCCAGAATGCTATAGTAGTCTTCTTCCTAGCTCACCTCTTCTCTTCCGGTAAAGTTTATTATCTACAAAGCAACCAAAGTAACTTTTTAAATACAAAATTGCATAACACTGTTTTACCTAGAACCCTCCAACGTCTAAAACACTCAGGCATGACCACCAAGTTCCTATCTTGAGCTTATGGGGCTCTTACAGACCTAGTCCTACGTCTCCATGCTTATATATACTATCCTCTTACTTTTTGCTTTTTATCCTGTGTCTTCTTCAGGAAATCCTTCCTACTGCAAGACCATCAGGACATTCCTTGAATTTTTTAAAATGTCCATAACACTTCTGAAATTGGTTTTAGTGTGTAATGTGATGAAGGGATCCAACTTCATTTTGTTCCAGGTAAATAGCCAATTTTCTTCCCAACAGTAATGAATAGTCCATTCTTTTCTCTGTAGAAAAATCATATTTCCATAAATGAGATCTACTTCTATTTGTCAGTTATATTCCATTGGCCTATTTTTCTGTGCATTTGAACTAATGCTGCATTATAATTATTATAGCTTCATACTAAAGCTTCATTTCCAATAAGGCAGACTCCTCACCTTCTCCTTTCTTTCTACCACATTGTATCTGTTATTACTGGATCTTTATTTTTTTATAAACTTTTATATAATTTTTGTTTAACTAGGTGAGTTGTGTGTTTATTTCCATTGCAAATAGAATCATTTTAATGCACTTTTGAAAAGTTCGTGGTTAACTTTTTAACATTAATTCTATATCTACTCACTTTAGTAAATATTTACAAATATCTTATACTCCATAGCTTTACTTGGATTTTCTGTACAAACCTATATTGTCTGCAAATAATAATTTCTTTTCAGTTCTTCCCATTCTCTCTCTCTCTCTCCCCTACTTTCCCTCTGTCTCCTCTTTTTCCTGAGCAAACTAGCAAATTTTGAATGTCTAGAACAATGTTGGAAGTAATTATAGCCTGTAACACTGGCTTGAATATGATTTTAAATGGAAGACTTGTAGTGTTTTGCCACTACATATGTTAATTTTTAAAGGTTTTTGGTAGCTATACTTTGTCAGTCTAATGATTTGTAGTTTCCTAGTGATGCTAACTATGGATAGGTGTTTAACATTATCAAATGCCTTATCTGCATCTGTTGAGACAATCATAATGCTTTTCTCATCCAAATCTGATAAATGATAAACTACAAAACCCTAATTTTAATCATTAAACCAGTTTTGTATCCCAGTACAACCTAAGGTGGTCACATTCTTCATACATTACTGGACTGGATTTAATTCACCCATGTTTGAATTGGGACACCAAGGTCCACAAGTGAGCTTCTTCTTTATCCAGTTCTGGAATCAAGACTGTTATACTCTCATAAATAAATTCCCTTTCTGTGCTTTTAGGAAGAATTTCTTTAACATTGCAATTATCTCTTCCTTGAAAGATTGATTCAACACATCAATAAAATCATCCAGTTTTGGTGTTCTTTGTGGGAATATTATAAGCTTCTAATTTTTATCCTTTGATAATGGTTATAGGACTATTTTTTTTCCTTAATCTAGTGTTGGCTTATTAGACATTCCTAGAACTCTAAATTTTCCAGCTACTGGCATATAATATTTCATAGAATTGTTTTCAATTCTGTCTTCTGTATCTATATTATATTCTTTCACTAATCCTAATTGTTTACTTGGAACATTTCTCACCTTAGTAGAGTAAGTTCATTGGAGATGTGTCTTCATTCTAATGTTTTTCAAAGAAGCAAGTTTTGACACTGGTATATTTTTGTACTGGCATATTTTTATTTATTATTTCATTCATTTCTCCTCTTTTCATTATTTTTATTTTGTTTTCATTCTTGCTACTTCCTTGGGCTTATTCTGTTACTGGGTTTTTTTCTCCTCAAATTTAAATTGGCTCTTTTTCTGTTCACTAATTCTCAACCTTTCTTCTTTCCCAATGAAGTCATTTAGATTTTCCTCAAATTGGCTTCCTAGCATCATCCCCAGACTTTGGCACTTAATATTTTCACTATAACTCCACAGTATGTTTCTGAGAGTCATTCACTGAAACTTTCCTAAACTTGTTAGATAACAGACTACTCATATACAGTCCTGATGCTTCATGTACTCTGGAGGACAGGGCATGCACTCCAGTTATGATGGTTTTGAGATAAAGGGTTCAAAATATATTCATTAGGTCAAATTGTTACATATGTTTTCAAATATTCACTGCCTTCTTTTGCCTTCTTAAATCAATCTAACACTAGAGAGAGAGTCTAATGTATTATTTTTATTTTCTCCTTTATCTTCTGTGGACTTTTGCTTTCTGTATTTTGTATCTATTTTATTAAGTACATATAAATTTATAATTGCTGTGCACTAACAATTACATGGTAAATTAAGTCTTTTAAATTCACCTGGTTACCCTCTATATCTCTAACAATTATTTCATCCTGTTTGGTATGAATGGTATAAATTTTGGGGGGGTAATTAGTTTTCTTTTGTTTTCTTGATTTATGCTTTTGCTTTTAACTTTCCTATGTCTTCATTCACAAGTTGTTGTCTCAGATAACTGAACTTTTTCAGTTCAGTCTGACTCAGCTCTACTTCTCAGTTGTCAAGTCCTTTGTATTCGTTGTGATCTGAACTATATGAATTTATTCTCACCATTTCAAAAATATTACCTTGTATTTTCTTATGTTTTCTAGTGCTGCACATTATGCATACTTCTTTTCTTCCTGCCATGCTTTTGGATTGAGCTTTTTATTTTACTTTTTAGTCAAATTTCTCCCTCTGTAATTTGAATACTATGAGCTCTTTTTATCCTTTCAGGATTTGCTCTTGAAATTTTACCATGCAAATTTGTTTTGTTTTCCTGTTTTGTTGTTTTGTTGTAAGATAGGGTCTCACCGTGCAGTTCAGGCTGGTCTTGAATTCACTATGTAGCCCAGGCTGGCCTCAAACTTGCAGCGATCCTCCTGCCTTAGCCTTCCAAGTGCCAGGATTACAGGTGTGCCCCACTACATCCAGCATAACCATGTAAATTTAATGTCAGAAGTTAATCAAATCTTTACCCTCCTCCTGACAAATACAAAACCTTTATCTTTAATCACCTGCCTTCCAGCCCACATGCTTTGATTGTCCTTTATCCTGGGTTCATCTATTTTTTTAAATCCCCACGAGGGAGACAACTGCTAATATTACTGCTTTAGACTCTTAATTATTGGTATTCTTCTGGAATCTGTTTCCTTCTTTCTAAAGTAAATCCTTCAGAAACTTCATGTAGTACTTGTCTCTCGGAGGTCTGAAAATGGCATTATTTTGCCCCTTTCAGCTATAGTTTTCTTGTGGCTAGAATCTCAGATAACTACTTACTTGTACCATTTCTAAGATTCTTATGTCATGTTTTTCTCTCTCCTAGCTTTCACTGTTGCTAGCAAAAATTCTGACATTCACCATTTTTTCCTTCTTTTGTAGAAGTTCTGTTTTCTTTCTAACTTTTTTTAAGATTATCACTTTATCTATTATACTGCAGTGATCAATGAAATACTACAATAGCATGCATTTTATTTATCCTGTCTGATTTTATCTTATCTGTGAGAAAAATAGCTTTTACATCTCTGGAAAATTTTAGATGCTATTTCTTCAAATATTCCTCCTCTAACCCATCTTCAGCATCCTCTCATTCAATTCTGATTGGACACAGATTAGACCCTTTGATTTTATCTCCTATGTCTATACTTCCTTTCCGTGTTTTTCTCTTTGCTCTGTGTGGGTAATATCTCCAGAGACTTCCCTCTACTTTGTGAATTCTCTTTCAATTTGTATATAACATGCTATTAAAAATGTTCATTAAGTTTTAATTTTCACTGTCAGATAGACATATAGATTTTATTTCCAGAAGCTCTATTTGCTTATTTTCAAACCCCTCTGGTCATTGCCAATAAGTGTCTTGGTTCTCATTCATTTTCATGGTTCCTATTTCATTCTTTTAAAAATTTTATATTTTGTATCCTGTGTCTAAGAAATCTAATACCTAAAGTCACTGATGGTCTAAATCTATTCACTTCTGCTGATCCTCACTAGCTACGGCTTGCCATTTTGAATGCTTGCAGTTTTTACTTAGACTTTATATGCAGTTCAATTTAAAGTTTGAGAGTCAGAGGGGCTTACAGAGCAGTCTTCCCTCCAGGGTGATGTATGTTTGTTTCTGCAAGGTGCCTGGAGGCCCTCCAACAAACACATGTAGCGACATTTCAGCTCATTCCCAGGTCCTACTGTCACTTTAGGTTGCAAACACAGTCACAATTCAGAAACTAAAATGCTCAGTTCCTGGCAACAGACAAAGCTTTCTGATTTAATATCAAATCTCTCCTCTAGCCACCTGCCAAGGGAAACCCAGGTATTACTTCCTTCTCTGTTTCTTTCTTCCTCACAGCATTTTCTTCCCATCACAGCTTGGCAACTGTGGTCTTTGTCCCTCCAGGATAAGGACCACAGGAGAGGGGATGAGGAAGAGAATCACACAGCAGCAGGGCAGTCTGTCAGGCATACGGTTGGTCCCTGCTTTCTAGCATGGACACTTTTATGGATACTTCAGAGATCCTTCTGTTGGACGTTTAAACCACAGCTCATGAGGCATGAGGGCTGCCTTTTTTCTTTACCAGAAAGATGACTTTTATTTTTGAAAAGAGTACTTTTAGTTTCACAGCAACATTGAAAGAAGAGTACAGGCATAACTTTTAGCTCAGGTAACCAAGAAGTGGGATCCATGGACACAGCCCACCCCCCCATACCAACCTCCCCAGTCGGGACAGCATTGTCATCTAGAGTTCATAGTTCACATTTGACTTTACTTTTCATATAGTACATTCTGCAGGTTGTTACAAACGTATAATGACATGTAGCCACTACTGTAGCATCAAAGAGAAGTTGATGTTCTGTGAAGGAGGGCGCTGTCCCAGGAGAGCAGTAGATGCTTGTTTAGGGCCAGATATGGTCCATATGGGAAGCGGAGATGGCCGAAGCCATTAACTTTGCCCAGAGTCCTGAGTGCTTGCAAGGGGATCTGCTTGAGGGTTAGTTTTAACTGCCCTAAAAATGCTCTGTGTTTTGTCAGTTTATGTTTCTTTCTCCTCTGACCCCTGGCAACCTCTGACCTCTTTATGGTCACCACAATTTTGTCTTTTCCAGACAGGCATCTAGTTGGAATCAGGCAGTGGGTGTGAAGAACACCTTTCAGGTAGGCTCCTTTCATTCAGTAGTGTGCATTTAAGTTTCCTCCATGCCTTTTTGTGGCTTGAGAGTTGATTTCTTAGCTATGGATATTATTCTGTTTTCTGGATGCTTCGTAGTTTACTTATACATTCACTTCCTGAAGGACATCTTCATTGCTTCCCAGTTTTGGCAATTATGAATAAAAGTGTCATTAACATCTGCATACCAGTGTGTGTGTGTGTGTGTGTGTGTGTGTGTGCGGGCGCGTTCACGCGCGCATACGCATATGTGCAAGATTTTACCTTCTGGTACCTACCAAAGAGTTTGATTGCTGGTTCATGTGGTAAGAGTATGTTTAGTTCTGTGAGAAATTGTCTTACAAAGCATTCTTCCCAACTGAGCTTTTGCAACTGAGCTAGCTCTGACCCTCAAGCGGGTCGCCTTGCAGACACTCAGGACTCTGGGCAAAGTTAATGGCTCCGGCCATCTCTGCTTCCCAAATGGACCACATCTGGCCCTAAACAAGCATCTACTGCTCTCCTGGGACAGCTCCTTCCTTGACAGAGCATCAACTCCCCTTTGCTCCATCTTGCTGCCCAGCACCTCCTACCCTCCTGATTTCTTGCTTGGTACCTGTGGTTTGCGTACAAAACTTTGTCCAGCACTGCAACATATTGGCTCCCTCCAGAGCAACTGTATGCACTTGTAGCAGAAGACAGCCTGAGTGCACCCTGGCAAGAATCAAGGCAGATATATACCAACATGTATCCACGGTCCTAGAGCTTATGTCGCCTGTGGTGTGAGGCTGGCTCTCCTGTATTTCTCCTTATTCCTGTGGTTTGGTCTTGGGGCATCAGTTGACAGTGAGATGTTTACTGCTCGTCCTTGGCAGCATGGACTGCAAGTTACATCCACCCAGAATGATGAGCGTGCCAGCCTCTTGGCTTAGCTTTTAAGCCTCTTAGCAGCTGCTTTTGTTTGGTTTCTTGGCATCTTGCTCTCTACATGCACAGCTTAGCGATCAGGAAGTGGTTTGCAGAGAAACTGCACGCAGACTCAATCTCCTTGGGTTCCCTTTTCTCTGTGTTCATGGCCCATCAAGTCCTGGCACCCTTGCATCCTGCACTCCAATCTCTTTGACTGTGCAAGCAATGAGCTGTCACTTTCTGTTTAGATTCCACACCCCATGACAGTGCATGAGTCAGCAAATGATCCCAGGGGACAGGAGAGCTGTAAAGGACTCACTTCAAAGCATTTCTCTCCTTCCCAACTTCTCGGTCCTTCCAATCCAGCCACCTCGATTTCTCTCTGATGCTCGCAGGCTACTGTTTCATATTTCACTTGATTCGGCTTTCACAGTTCTCTAGCACAAGGGTTATTCTGATGCAAACTACTCCTTCACAGCCAGAAATGGAAATCCTCCCCCTTCTTTCCCCCCAAGAAATATACCAGGTGGCACATTTTCTTATTTAGTGAAAATATCTTTCTGTTGCCTTTACATGTGGAAGCAAAATTGACATAGGACAAAAATTCTTGGTTCACAAACACCTTTTCTTAAAAATTCTGGCGATGTGGCCCTGTATTTGCACTCAGTATTTCAGAGGAAAACTCTAACAGGGGGCTGATGCCTGCCCTTTGTCACAGGTGTAAAATTAACGTAATGAATGCTCTGAGCGAGATCCTAATGAGAACAGCGGCCTAGCAAGGCTCGCATAGAAGTTCTGAATGGGTGACACACAGGGGCTTCCTGGCCCCGAGCCCTGGTCATAGCAGAATGGAGGATGTGGGAAGCTGAGGCAGAGCAGGAGGACTTTGGGGGCGCAGCTTTGGAATGCTGGTCCTTACACTTCACTGGCTTCCTTCCTATCAAGTGTTGGCATGGCAGGTGAAGACTGAGGTGAAGAAACCTTGAGATGCCTCCCAGCTCGAGACAAAGAAAGCGTTCCCGCAGTCTCCTGTCAGTTTAACAGCCACATTTAAACGTTAATACACTGGGTCTGGTCTCGAGGAAATGAAAGAAACATCCACAGCGAGAAAAGATACTTTAAGGAAACCCACCGGAAGTACGGCAAGGTATTCAGAATATTTCTTTATTTTCCAAAGTTTTACAAAGGTGCATATTAAATTTGATAACAAAAAAATCATATCTTTAAGATATCTCAATGTACAATATTTAACATAACACTAGAGATGCCTGTATAGCTTGTGATCATACAACTATGTGCAAAAAATTCTACATGGCAAAAGACCTAGGTAGAAAATACCCCACCCCATCCCCCAAAAAGCAAGAGAAATATCTTTCTCTACCGCTCTAAGGTAGATCCTTCCCTTGTAGATCCTTACTTTCGCATTTATATAACAGGGCAGATTTAAGAAAATGCCAGTCCCTGACACCTAGTAGACCTACCTATGCGATGGGTGGTCTGACGGGTACCCCTTGAATGTCCGCACCCTTGGCGCCCAGGGTTCGCCCCTCCCCAAGTTCAAGGTTCCCAGCTCTCTTCGAGCCTCTGCTCTGGCCAGGTGGTTGTCTCCTGGGCCTTGTCAGGACCTTCTGCCCCACCCCGCCCCTACACAGCCCGCCACTGGTTCCACCAACCAGCCGGCTTCTTGCTTGGATTCAACTCCCCCACCCCCGTTTTCAAGTCCCAGGCCCGGAGCCCCTGGACCCCTTTGTGAGGCAGGGATATGACACCCCCGGCTATTTCTTCTGGCCAAGCCCAGGCATGCTCTCTGCAAACGTGTTTACACTGGACAGGCGCTTTTCCTCGCCCCTCACCCCACGCCTGGCGATCAAAACGAGGCCCAAAGACACGCAAACAGAGCCCTGGGGAGAGAAACCCAAGTCCCCTCCGGGGTGGGTAATTAGCGTGGTCGGTCGGGGGAGGGGCCTCCCCGGCACGGTCTGGTCCTTAATGGCTCTGGCCTGGGAAACTGCTTTAAGATCCATAGCCCAGGGGAAAGCGATGAAAAATTCATCAGCCTCTTCTTGTGCGCGGCCCAGCTGCGGCGGAGAGGCGACCTCGGCCGGCACAGGGAGCACGCGCGGCGGGGTGGGTGCAGAGCCGCGCCCCGGGGCTGGGCGCGTGGGCGACAGGGCTGCTGGGCCCAGAAAGAGACCTCGGAAGGCCCGGGGTGCGAAGGCCCAGGGCGCAGGTCTTCAGTGCTCACCTGCAGCGCCTCCGAGGCATCGCCCTCCCCGCCCCTCACCGCGCCCGGGGCGCAAGCACCGCCGCAGACGCGGGGTTCGGCCAGGCTGTTATCCCCGTTGCCCCCAGCATAACAGTGGCGGGCACAGCCTGGGTTCTCAGGGCCCCCTCGAGTCTAACAGGCCGGCGCCAGCGGGCCGGGCCTCCCGCCTAGGACCGGTCTCCGTGCCGCCACCTGCTGGCCACCTTGCAAACCAAGCGCACCGCCCCTGGAGCTGCGGGGGTGGCCGCAGCCAGCCGGTGCCGCAGCCCAGGGCTGGGGTGGCGAGGGAGGGTGGCAGGGCCAGGGTTGGGGAAACGCAAGCGCGTCGCAGCTTTCTGGAGGCCTCTCCAGCCCCAGCCATCTGGGCGCTGCGCAGACAGACGCTGCGTGGGCCCCGGAGCGGCCACCTCCGCGCGCCGCATCCAGCCGCTCGCTGCGGCCGCGGGAGCTCCGCGTCGGGGCTGCGGGAGGGACGCCTGGCCCGGCGCGCGCGCACCCAATTCTCTGCGTTTTGAAGTCGTTTTCTTGAAATCAAACTTTAAATAACCACCGTGACTTGCCCACGGGCCACGCAGTACGGTGAGATGCTATTCTCTGGCCTCCCTGGGAGGTGCAGCATTTTTCTGCTGTTTTGCTTTTGAATCAAAAGTGGTGATTGGGGAAGTTTTGAGATTCAGGTCAGGCTTTCCCAGGACCTCCAGACTGGGGATTGTGCTCGATCCTGGCCCAACAGTGCCATCTGGTGGTAGTCGACAGCAAGAGCGCGCTGGTGCGGGGAGACCAAGCGGAATGATGTAATGGTCTACATTTTTTTCCTCGGAGAGAGGGTTCTGCAGCAGGCTGGGCGTCGCCAGGTGTGTTACACCTCAGGGGTTTTTGTAGGTGAGTTGCCAGGCAAGGGGTTTCTTCGTGGGACCGATGCTATACGTTGTAAAAGAAATTTCCGTCTTTGCAATCTATTCTAGAATTCATGTTTGCGAAGCCAAAGGGGGTGTTGCAAATCAAAATCCAACATCTTTGTTTCCCAACCACGAAGAGGGCTGCTTAGCTGACTCCCGCGAGACCCGCCAACCTAAGACTTGAATCCAGACTGCCAGACTAACTGCCAGATTTGCATTCCTTTGCTCTCCTGCATCCCTGTGAGCTGTTTTGTGCCCGTGGGACTGAATGCATCACCTGATAAACTTTAAGGACACTGATTCTCAACAGGGGCTGCCTCCTTTCCCCAGACGCCTTTCTGTCCCTTCCTGTGCAGACCTGCAGCCAGTCTCCTGGCCCGGCCCTGTGCACCTTCTGACCCCGTAGCTGTCTCTTTCCTTTGCCCCTTTCCTGACCCCTGACCGTGACCCTGCAGCAGGTCTCTCTTTGCTTGCACCCACCTGGCCACGACTAGCTCCACAAGGTCATCAGACTATGCTGATGGGGCCAGCGGCTTGTTTCAGCTCTTGGACTTCAGGTGAGCAGTGCTTTGAGCATTTGTTGATTCCTGCATTGCAGATATTCCAAATGCTTCCTTCTCATCTTTAGCTCTTGTCCTTACAATACCTTGCAATTTGAGGAACAAATTCTCCTACTTTTCCGAGCTGAGATTTTTCTCACTTGAACTTCTTCAGTGTTGCCTGTTTTTCTCCTACAGTGTTTGTGTCATTTCTTATCTCTTCACTCTCTCTTACTTGTGGGGGTCCTTTGTCTTTTCCAAACCAAATGCATCTGTTTTAACCACTCACATATTGAGCCCTCATAGTTTAGAACTAAAATGTCCCCCAAAATTCTCACCTGTGGAGGTGGGGCCTAGGCAGAAGATCACTGGGAACATTACTTGGAAGGGCGTATCCTCATCCTTGGCTCCTCGTGCTGGCTTGGCTTCCTGTCCACCAAGGGGAGAGCAGCTGTCTACCATCATGCACTTTTACTGTGCTGTTTCTGCCTTGGAGCCAGCTTACCATGGACTAAACTCACTGAAATTGTGGGCCAATATAAACCTCTCCTTCTTTAAATTGCAGGTGTCAGATATCTCAGCAGCAGGAGAGTACCTGAGACAGAAAATCGGTGTAGGGAGTGGGGTCATTGCCGTGATTCTATCTTTCCATATGGTTCAGGAACCTTTGGAGATGGTTTGCAGAAGATAAAAAGGTCTGGCAATGTGGGCTAGAGAAGTACTAAAATGTTGTAGGCAGTGCTTGCTGTGTGACACTAGTCAGAGCTCAGAAGAACAGAATGCTGACATGAATATTCAAGAGGTTTCAGTTATAAGAACTCTACTGACAGTTGGACTAGAGACCATCTGTGTTATGATCTGATAGAAACTTCTCTACATTTTGCACATGCCCTGACCCACGGTGAGAGTCTGAGGTTACGAGCAGTAGACTAAGGAACCTGACAGAGGAAATTTCAAGCCAGCCCACTATTTGGGCTGTGGCGTGGGTACTGCTGACTACTCTTAGCAAGATCAGCAGTGAAAATGAGGAGCAAATTGCAGCTGAATGATTCGAAAAGTTTGCAGTTTCTCCAGAAAGGAAGCATCTGAACAGTTGTGGCAAAGGACAGCATGGTTGCTCAAAAGATTAGCATTAAAAAGAAGTCAAGTGCTTTGTACTGGGACATGAATAAACATGGCTTGACAGCATTTCAGAAATCACTAAGACTCCATCCATTGCTGTAGCAAGGGTACAAAACAGTAAATCTTTCATTTGAGAAGAGAATCCCAGAGATGCCAGCTTATTCAGGGCTACAAGGGAAGTGTATTCCTGAATTTAGCCGTCCATGTATTCAGAGGTCACTCCAGCGATGTCCAAAAGGATCCACCTACTGCTCAAACTGGTGGCAAACCTTGACATCATCCATTTTGCATCATCCACCCACAGTGCCATAAGGGCAGAGCCACCAAAACCCTTTGAAACTCACAATTGGCCACAGATTGCCTCAGATGCTGCACGGTGAACTACAGGACTTAATGTTAGCCCGCTGGATTTTGGACTTGCTTTAGTCCCAATCCTTTGTATTACCCTGTTTGTAATTTTTGGAATGAAAATATTTATCTTGTGCCATTGAATGTTGGAAGTGTTTAACTTTTCACTTGTAAAGAGGCTTGCAGCTAAGACTTTGCCTTGCATCTTGAAGGAAACTTGGCACTTGTACTTTTCAGCAGTGCAGAAAACTATTAGGACTTTGGCAACTCTTAAAGATGTACTAAATTCCTTTCGCATAAAGGGATGCACATGAGCCTTTCAGGGGCCAGAGGTAGAACATTATGGTTCTAATGTAATATAATATTGATAGACTTGATACTGGTTCTTAAGGATTGTTAAACCTATGTTATAATGTTCAAGTTGTGAAACGGTAGGAATAGCATGTCTTTCTATCTGAAAGTCAGTTTAAAGAAATGGGTCTGGTCCACAAGAGGTGGATTGTAATGGTTGATATTTTGTGTCAACTTGAGAAGTTTAGAAGTTTAAGTAAGCCACTCAGCGGGGGTCGGGGTCCTCACTTTGTAAACATCCTCATTCTGTGCAAAAGGAGGGCAGGGAGATAGGCAGGTAGCCTGCTTACAGTATAAGGGAGGGAAACAGGCTTGCTCTCCCTCCCCTGTTGCTCTTGTTGCTTTTGTTGTCTTTTGATGCCTTGAACTGTTGCCCCTGCCGCATACCACCCTGCCTTGGAGCCAGCTGATTATGGACTGAAGCTCTACGAACTGTGAGCTTAATAAAACTTTCCTGACTTAACCTTGGATGTCAGGTATTTTGTCTCAGCAATGAGAGAAAAGTAACTAAGACAAGGTCACAGGAGTTTCTGCCCAGATTTCAGAACAAGGCCTGGAGATGAAGCAAAACTGTGTAACAAGTCACAGTCCCTGCCAGGAGCCCAGGAGAAGGGAGTGCATGAAGCTTTGAGAATGAAGCCAAAAGTACAGTTGGAGACCCCAGGAAGCGAGAGAAGCCAAGAATGTGGGACATCTGCTAACAAAACCCACAGGTTATGAGTGGAGCCTCTCCAAGAGAGGAGTGCCCAAGCCTTTTGCAACTCACATTTCACCGCAACTTGCCTCGTACAGGATCCTGCGATTGCCCTGCTGTGGTTCGGTCTTACTTTGGTCTAATTTCTGTCTATTCCATTACTCTTCCCTTTTGGATTGGGGGTGTTTGCCCTGTGCCACCAACAGTGTTTAACTTCATTTTTTATTTTTACAGGGGCTCACAGCTAAGATTTTGCCTTAAGTGTCAGAGGAGACGTTAAACTTGAACTTTTCAGCAGTGCTGGGAATGTTAAGACTTTGGCAACTCTTAGAGATGGACTACATGCGATTTCAATAAAGATATGTAAATGAGCCTTTTGGTGGCTAGTGGAGAATGTTTGGGTTTATACCTAAAAAGTCCCTTAAAACTTTCACATTTAGAAGTGGGGCCTGGTTGAACGAGTTGGGTGACTGAGAGGATAACTTTGAAGGATGTGTTCTTCCAGCTGCTTTCTCGCTGGCTCTCCGCTTGCTAGCCACTGTGGGGTGAGCAGCTTTCTTTGCCATGTACATTCACTGTGCAGTTTCTGCTTTAGATCCAGTCAACAATGAACCGAACCCATGGAATCTGTGAGCCAAGACAGAACGTTCTTTCAGTTATCAGTGTCAGGTATTATCTCAGCAGGATAAAAAAGATGTGGTATTTTTATACAATGGAGTACTACTCAACTATAAAGAAAGATAAACTAGAGGCTTTTATAGGTAAAAGGATGCAACTTGAGACCATACTCATAAGTGAAATAAATCAGACTCACATGTGTAAACATTGTATTGTGTCCCTAGTATAGGAAACTGAAGGAGTAAATAAGATCCAAAATGGGCAATAGATATTGTGAAATGGAAAGAAACTGCTCAAAAGAACAACTGGAATTCGGGAAGGGAGAAAAGAAGGAAGGGAAAAGAAAAAAAAATATATATATATACACACAAGATAGCTAAGATAATTATACTACTAATTTTTATTCATTGAAAAGCAAGGTTTGGGGGCTAGGGATTTAGCTCAGCAGCACAGCGCCTGCGTGGCAAGTGCAATGTCGTGAGTTCGATTCCCAGTACTGGAAAAAAAAAAAAAGAAAGAAAGAAAAGAAAAGAAAGGTTTGTGATTATGCTGTTTGATCAGTTTTTCATGCCTGTATCTTGTAATCTGAGCAGCTACTTTGAAGATTACAGTATATAATGTATTAATCATTGTTAATCCCCTACTATCTTGTTGGAAATTCTATATCATGTTTTTATTGGTTCTTTTCTCTTTAAAATAAAAAAGAAAGAAATAACTAATACAAGTCCTCACAAAACAGGGGGTGTTCAAAAGAGAAAATGCAAAAGCAAGAGAAAACTTCAACAATCACTAACATTCTCAAAAGCATCGATGGAAAGTAAATATTTCATACATGAAAAATATGCCACAAGAAAATTGATATTCAAGAGATAGGAAAGGTCTTGGAGCTTTAAAACATGATAGAAACAATAAAAGACTCAAAGATAATAATTAGAATAAAGGTTTAGAGAAACATCCCAGAACAGCCTGGAAAGGCAAAAAGACGATTTTAAAGAAAGGAAAAACTACAAGATCAGCGTATGGGCTAAAATCAACAATATAATTTGAGGAGGTAAGTGCAAAATGATAATCTGGGGTTGTTTGTTTAATGTTTAGGCATCCCAGTGGGTTGACAGAAAAGCATTAAACCGAGGGAGGGGCTGGTGGATTGGCCCCACGTCCTTAGTCTCTCCTTCGTGAGAAGTTCAGGAACTTCAGCAACCCATGTGTGGCGGATTGATGACTGGCGGTCAACTTGTGACACCCAGCTGAACTGAATCAGCGTGATGCTGGCTGTGGAGGGCCCACCTGAGGATTTTGCCAGCAACATAAAAAGGAGAACTGGAAAGGAAGAAGGGAGGCTGTTGGTTCTCCTGGAGAAGTTTGTCATGCAGACTGTCCTGATACGGACTCAGCTGTTCTCACCATTGGAGGAGCTCGGGACCTCATTGTCACCGAGGATGGCTGTGGTACTTTTGGGGGGAGCTCTGCATTTTAGCATTGCTTCCTGGCTCCAGTTCAGATGCCCCCCCCCCCCAGACCTGCTAGCTTCCACCACTGACCTCTGGGCCTTCCCAGTGCAGATCCTTGACACAGATTTGCATGAGACATTGTTGTGGGCTCTTGGCCTCCAGCTGGACTCATGGGGGCATTGCTGTGGGCTCTAGGTCTTCAGCTGGACTTATGCAGGACATTGCCATGGGATCCAGGCCCTCAGCTGGATTCTTTGGGTCTCTAGTGTATGGACAGATCTCCCTCACAATTTTGTATTTGACTCTTTGGGTGACTACTATAAAATAATCTTATAAATTATGTGTCCTGTATTAAATGGTTTCCCTTTCAAACCCTGACTACAACACCATGCCAAGGAGAATACTCCTTATCAGAGTTTAAAACCACCAGGTCACCACCTTATGTACTATTTTAAGGTTATCTTGTTTTCTACTGATCCAGACACCAACTTAGTCTCTTCTGTGTCTGATTTCTTGTTTTCTGATTATCAGGTTTCAGAGAAGCAGGCCTGACTGTGTTTGTGTCCCTCGGTTTCCGCAGATGAAAACAGAAATCATTCAAGGTATTGGTATGATTTAGTATGATATTACCAAGCTGTTATACAGACTGGAAATGTGAAAAGGAGAAGATGGTACTTCCAGGAGTCCCAATCTGCAGGAAGTTGTCACCACCCCTGTAGGAGCCAGGGAGCATGGGAACCCTCCCACCCCAACTCAGGTTTATCCCACAGCTCCAAGAGTTTGTGCTCATGTGCTGGCCACACCAGGCAGGAAGCTATACCTGCTGTCATCAGAATAGACACTTTTGGCAACACTGCAGAGGAGCCTTCATCAATGGCAGTAGAATCCTCACAAAAGAGACCTCATAGAGCTCCTGTCATCTACTGCCAAGAAGTCAGCAAATGAGAAGAGAGCCCTCACTGGAAGTCAGGCATGCAGCAGTCTTCTGGTCTCCAGAACTGTGAGAAAGAAATTTCTGTTATTCAAAGCTCCTGGTCTGTGGTAGTTTGTTATAGCAACCCAAACAGACTAAAACATCCATGTAACGATCATTAAAGCAAGTCAGCTCAGCAACCTAGTGCAACAGAGTAGGCAACTCAGTATAAACCATTGCTCTTCTCCAGATCAAGGCTTAAATACTTCTGATTATGTCTTTATGATGTTAGGTTGGTAATATAATTTACATAAATATACAGACTAAAATTATATCTTGAATAAAAAATGGGAGCAGAAGAAGTAAGGTGGGTGACAACAGCCAGGCACTTAGAACCACAGCATCAGACTGTAAACTTTATGGGTCATGGTAGCACACAGACCATGGAAATACATTTATTAACCAGTGCATCTGAAGTCTCTTACCAGCCACCACCAGAAAAAGATGAGAAATACTGCAGGGAGCTGAAGTCTGAGCATCAGTAAACCTAGACCATGTGAGATTGAGGATACAGTCAGAGCCTTTGCGCAAACCCCAAGAGACTGTGCAGTGCCTGGTGCACCCTGCAGACACTTGAAGACACATCCCAGCTGAAGGGAAAAGGATACAGCAGAAACCATCCAAAGTTTCTTTCAACTAAATGTACCTCATACATTCTGTACCACTTTGGGGGCATAAAAAGACATTTACAAAGAATCAATAAGTGATTTACAGCCCAACATAGAAACTATTATTTTTATTTTAAAAATAAAAGGAGGGAAACATAAACAGACGGACAACCTTTTACAAAATAGCAAAAGAACAGTACAGACAATACAGTACAGACAAACAAAGTGGTAGGAGATTAACAATGCTTGTTGTATTACATATTGATATCTTCAAAGTGGTTTCTCATGAAAAGATAGAGACATGCAATATTGATCAATCGATGACTCAGTTTCTTTCAGCAAAGAAATAGAAGACAGTAGATCAACTATGTTAACTATCCTGTATATACATACATACAAAATTCCTCCTTCTTTCCCTTCTCCTTTCCCACATCCCAGTTGCCCTTTACCCTGGAGTGTCTTCCTATCATTTCACAATATCTATTATACCTCCAAGTTTATATTAACTCTTTCAGGTTTTACACTAGTGAAAAATGTGGTGCTTGCACATGCAGGTCTGACTTATTCACTTATGAGTATGGTATCTAGTTGTGACCATTTGCCTATAAAAGCCTCAAGTTTATCTTTCTTTATAGCTGCATAATATTCCATTCTATAAAAGTACCACAATTTTCTTATCCAATCCTCAGTGGATGGACATTTGGGTTGCTTCCACAATTTAGCAATTACAAATTGTGCTGCTATGAACATAGGTGCACATATATTGCTGTGCTATGATGTTTTCAGATCTTCTGAGAAAATATCCAGAAGGGGAATAGCTGGGTTGAATGGGACCTTTGTTCCTAGTTTGCTAAGGAATCTCCAAACTGATTTCCACAGTGGTTTCACAAGTGTGCATTCCCACCAGCAGTGGAGAAGAGTTTCTATTTCTCCACAGCCTTGCCAGCATTTGTTATTGGTTGATTTCTTAATGCTAGTCACTTACTTAATGGAATCTCAATGTTATTTTAATTTTCATTTCTCAAATAACTAATGATGTTGAACATTTTCTCATGTATTTATTTGCCATTTGTATCTCCTTATCTGAGAAGTGTGTATTCATCTCAGCTGCCCATTTTTGGATTGAGTCTTTGAATTTGGGAGGGCTGATATTTTTTAATTCTTTATATGTTCTAGATAGAAGCCCTTTGTCTGAGGGACAATCAGCTAAAATTTTTTCCAGGTTTGTGGGTTTTCTTTTTACTCTGCTGGTGATTTCTTTAGATGTGTAGAAACTTTTCAGTAGGATGAGATCCCAGGTGTTGATTCTTTCAAGTGTTTCACGTGCAGTTTGGTTTTTGTTCATGAACTCTCCGCCTACCCCTATGTCTTCAAGGTTTTTATCTACTTTCTCTTCCAATAGATTTAGTGTTTCTGTTTTAATATTGAGATCTGTGATCCATTTTGACTTGAGTTTGGTGCACGTTGATAGACTTGGGTCTATTTTCAGTCTTTGGCAGGTAGCAAGCCAATTTTTCCAGTACCATTTGTTAAAGAGGGTATTGTTCTTCCAGTGAATTTGTTTGGCACCTTTTTCAAAGATTGGATGGCTGAGTGTGTTTGTGGCTGTGTCTGTTTCTTCCATTCTGCTCCATTGATCCTCAGGTCTGTTTTTAGCCAGTCCCAGGTTGATTTTATTACTGTAGCTTTGTAGTATAATTTCAGGTCAGGGATTGTGATTCCACCTGATTTGTCCTTGTTGCCCAGGATTGCTTTTGCTATTCTGGGTCTCTCCTGGTTCCAGATGAATTTAAGGCATGTTTTCTCTAAATCTGTGAGGTATGCTAACAGTAGTTTAATGGGAATTGCATTGAATCTGTACAGCAGTTTTGGGAGTATGGCCATTTTCACAATCCAACATGAAAACTATTGCACAGACGACTCCCCACTCAAATTTTAGACTCCCAATCTCCCTCGCATGTTCTAACCTATCCTACACACCATCCAGACTGTGCCATGTCTTTGCCAGTAGAGCCTCTATTTTGTTCTGGGCGGTAATGCGCACAGCTAGTTCTTCTAACTAGTGGGAGGGGCAGCCACATAACAGATTCTAGGAGAGTGCAGAAATCTCTGGGCAATGCTTCAAAGGAGGCTTTCTGCAAGGAGCAGACTCCAGAGGTGCATGCGTTTGTCCTTTGTCCTCCAATCCCTGTGCCAAGATGGAGTGACTGGCCATCTCATGAATAGAACACAAGGCTAAAATCCTTTAGGACCAAAGCCATGTATCCAAGAAGAATGAGCAGAAAGACAGTAGTAGAATAGTGGCATTATGGCATCATGAAGTTACCCAGGCATCATGAAGTCACCTGCTTCAAGATGCCAGGTTTTGAGAGAAAAATAGCAGGTTAATCAGCCATGCTGGGCTTCTGTCCCTGTCAGCCAATGCAGTTTCCCACTGGACTACTGCCTTTGCATCTTTACTGAAGCAACTTCCCATCTTGGCAGCTCTATTCTTCCTCATGTTAATAATTCCTTTCTGTCCTACTGCTGATAATTCCTCCCTGCCTGGCCATTCTGTGTGAGTGATCCCTCACTCAGCTCTGCCACATTTCCACCTGCCTGTACCTCTAGTCAGCTTTGCTTTTGTATATGATGTATATCCTCAACAACCTTGTGAGAGTCTGGTGGCAGAAACCATGGCTGACCTTTCTATTTCAGATGTCTACAGAATCCTTGCACTTGGTAGGGTGTGGTACCCACTGAGTGTGTCCCTTTAAAAATGTCATCCCAGAACACTTGGGCACTAAAGTGTGTGAACTATTGGATCGCAGCTTCCAACACAGAGTATACTAATTATGATTCATCCAGCATAGTAACATCAAACTCTAGCCCACACACATGGCACCCGATGCAGCCAGCTACTACCCAAGTTGTTGGAAAATACCACCTCCGAGGGCTTCCTTTATTGGTGCACTCCTAACTCTTCCTAAGGAGACTTCAAGTGACTCACAGGCTCCCTTCTAACACCACCGTCTCTGTGTCCTTCACCAGGTCCATCTGGCTTCCTATGCCAAAATAGCATCTTGGGATGACAGTCCCCAAATGCACCAAAATAGATTGAGGTTGTTGAAGTCACCTCAACAGTACTTAGACGATTTTCTGGAAGAGCGGTTCTTTTCTGGACCAGAATCTTTTCCTTGCCCTTTTGGCTAAGCACCAGCCCACCTGCCCCTTCCCAGGTCTTTTGCAGGGTGTATTTCCAGTGATGGAAAACTCTACTCTAGTCCAACCAAAGCAGTATTCAAGAACTTCCATTCATCCCATCAGATGTTGCTCTCCAAGATGAGACAGCACATCATAGCTCAACTTGGTGAGTAAAATACCTCCTATCTACGCAGCTGCACAGTTCATGGACTTGAATTTCCATTCTATTGCCCAACTAGAGGAAATTATTTCAATAGCCCTGAGTGTGCCCAACCAGACAACTTTTGCATCAGCTCACTCAAAACCCAGGTGCTGTGAACAAACTCAGTCAGTGAGATCTTTCCCTTTATGGACCCAACTGGTCCACCCTACTACACCAAAACGTGGGCTCATGCTGGACCTGCACTGGAAAGATTTCTAAATAACTCCTGACCCTAGTCTCCCAACAGGTTGCTTATATTCCAGGAGCCTTGTGAGAAGCTGCAAACCAGATAGATGGCCACTAGGGGGCTCTCCACTAACAGCTGTTGGAATCAGAGGGCTCAGTCCAGGGAGTCCTCTGGTCTGTTCCACACAACTTATCAAACTTGGTATGTTCTCCTACAAATATCCAGAAAACAAAGATAATATAGGAGACACCAAGTAAGGAGAAACTTGCTCTTCCATTTTCTTTGGGAAAGGAAAGAAATTTAACATAAACCAGCAATATCCCAAAGGCCTAGGACCAAGCAACTACAAAGCGCTCACTGGCAAACCTCCACATGGCGGCCTTCGAGTCTCATCAACGCTAGGTGCAGGGCGCTCTGCCCTTGAAGTAGCAGGTGTCATGATAGAGCTACCCAAACGGAGGGCTGGGTGCTCTTTCTAGACTTAAATTTTTTATTGAAATCATCACAGCTTCCCATGCAATTATAAGCAATGATCGGTAGAGATTACATTCCTAATAAATAATGTCTTTATTGACTATTAATCCATTACCCAGAGATTCCAGGTATACTTTACCTAGTTTCCCCTATGCAGCAGTTTTCAAAACTATAGCATATCATAACCAATGTACAATCATTCATCCTATGTAGAGTTTTTCAGTCTCACCTGTGTTCCTCTGTGTGTGTGTGTGTGTGTGTGTATGTGTGTGTGTGTAGTTCTGTGCAATTTTACCCATTTAAATTCATGCACCCATCACCTCAGTCAAGGTGCTGAACATTTCACACACCCCAGGGATCTCTCTCATGCTTTTTTGTAAGCACACCCACCTTCATCCGCATCCCTGCCAGTCAAGCCCCTGGTAAACCCTATTCGCTTCTCCACTTTCCAAAATTTTGTACTTTAAAAAATTCTACACATAGAATGATGTCAGGTATAGCGTTTTTAACTTGGCATATTTCTCTGGAGAGTTACTAGAGGCCCTGGTTGTGTCACTAGTACACTTCTTTGGGTAGCTGAGTACTAACCCACAATTTTTGTGCATCTCTGTGTAGTGAACCATTTCCCTGTTGAAGAACTTGTGGGTCAATTTGAGATTTCACTATTAAACAAAGTGCTACATGCATTTGTGTAGCATTTTATCTTTTTCTTTTTCTTTTTTTTTTTTTGGTTTTTTTTTTTTTTTTTTTTTTTTTTTTTTTTTTGTTTTTTTTTTTTTTTGGTTTTTTTTGTTTTGTTTTTCTCCTCTACCAGGAACCGAACTCACGACCTTGCGCTTGCCAGGCAGGCGCTTTGCCAGTGAGCTAAATCCCCAGCTCCTGAGCTAAATCCCCAGCCCCTCTTTTTCTTTATTTTAAAGAAAAAGACAACAACAAAGACAAAAACAAAACAACACATAGCAGCAGTGACTGGTAATGCTGAGCATTTTCATGGGCTTACTTTCCAATCATAGATTCTCCTAGGTGTAATATGTCCTTGTGTCTTATACCCAGTTTTTTATGGGATTATATTTTGACTATTGAGTTTTGAGAGTTCTTCATGTAGATTGGATACTAACTTTTCTTCAGACAGATGGTTTGCAAATATTTTCTCCAAGAGTGGGAGTTTAGGATCTGAGCCCTGGACAGTTTCAGCAGCCTCAGTGACTGCACCCTCACCCCTCCCCATTGGCATGGGAAGCAGGCTGGGTCCTGGGCAGCTTCTGGAGCCTAGGAGACCATGACCCATCCCCCACACACATCTTTGTGGAAGCCAGGTTCAGCCATGTGGAAACCTGGACAGCTTCAGTAACCTAGGTGAGCCTCCTCCACCCTTCCTTCCCCAGTGTAGGAGCCAGGCTGAGCCTGGACAGCTTCAGGGACCAGGGTAACCATGCCCATCCGCACACCACTGAGGGAACCGAGCTGAGCTCTGGACAGCTTCAGCAGCCTCAGCCTCAGTGACTGTACTCTTACCCCTCCCCCACTGGCATGGGAGCCAAGCTGAGCTCCCAGATTCGAGAGCCTCAGTGACCATGTCCTGCCCCCCTACACCCTTGCAGGAGCTGAGCTGATCCCCAGAAACTTCAGCAGCCTTGGTGGCTGCATCCTCACCCCTCCCTCACCAGTATGGGAATAGGGCTGGGTCCTAGACAGCTTAAGGAGCCTTTGGGACCATGACCCACCCACACCCACACCTTTGAGAGAGCAAGGCTGAACCCTGAACAGCTTTGGAAACCACATGCAGAAGCCAAGCTGAGCCCCAGACAGCTTCAGAAGCCTTGGTGACCATGCACCAACCCCTTACCCATTGGCGTGGGAGCCAGCCAAGCCCTGGAAAGCTTTGGGAGCATTGGCAACCACACTCCACATTTACACGCCATCATGGGAGCCACGCTGAGCACTGGGGACCTTCAGGTTCTTGCCCTATCATTCCCACACCAATGTGAGTGGTAGGTTGAACTCCAGGGAACCTCTGGATTTTCAAAAATGACAAAATGAAGGAGCAAAATGCAATCACAGACCACTCCACCCAGAACAGGTGCAGAAGAAATCAACACAGAAAAGCTTAGAACTCATACTCCTGAAATTCTGAAATGATAGCAACTGAAGTAAAGAAACAACTCCATCAGGCCATAGAGGACATCAGATCAGAAACAATCTCTCAGATTAAAAAAAAAGAAATGACAATAATAATGAAAGAATTGCTCAGCACATCTAAAGAACACATAAATAAGAAAATAAAGCAGCATAGAAAAATGATGGAAACCTTGAGTGAACAATATAGGAAAGCATTGGAATACATGAAACAGATTCAAAGAGATATTCATAAATTAAAACTGCTGTCAAAAGCTGGCAAAACTGCTTGAACAAAGCTGAAGATAGACTTTCACACCTTGAAGACAGCATTGCGGCTAACAATTGTGAAAGGAAGGAACTCCTAAAAATAACAAAGAATCAAGAAATAACAATTCAACAGCTGGAAGATGACACAAAGAAAAACAATTTAAGATTAATAGATGTCAAGGAAAGAGCAGGAGTCAACAAAAATGACACAAAAGAGCCATTTGCAGAAGTAATAGCAGAAAATTTCCCAAGCATGGAAAAAGAATTGGACATACAGTTAAGTGAGGCGTATAGAACTCCAGTTAGCCATAACCAAAATAAATGTACACCCAGACATATACTAATCAAGACCCAAGAAATTCAGCACAAGAATAGAATATTAAAAGCTGTTAGAGAGGGGGCTGGGGATTTAGCTCAGTGGCAAAAGCGCTTGCCTGGCAAGTGCAAGGTCGTGAGTTCGGTTCCTGGTACCAGAGAAAAACAAAACAAAAAAAAAAAGTAAAAGCTGTTAGAGAAAATAAACAGATTACTTACAAAGGAAAGCCCATCAGAATCACAGCAGATTTCTCAACAAAAACCATCAAGTCAAGAAGAGCTTGGAGTGAAGTATTTCAGGTCATGAAAGAAAATAACTTCCAAGCCAGACTGATGTACCCTGCAAAACTAGCCTTCAAAATTAATGGCAAATAAAATATTTCCATGATAAAGAACAATTAAACAAATTCAACCCTACAAAGAGTACTAAAAGATATTCTATAGGGGCTGGGGATTTAGCTCAGTGGCACAGTGCCTGCCTGGCAAGCACAAGGTCATAAGTTCAATTCCTAGTACCACAAAAAAAAAAAAAAGAAATTCTAGAAAAAGATAAAAATGAACACAATTCCAAGAAAAAAAAAAAAAAAAAACAGAAAAGAACCACAAAGCAGAGCAAGCAACTAAATAAGAAAAAAGGAGGAACCAACAGCAAAAAAAGTAACATGACAAAAATTAGCCAATACATATCAGTTATAACCATCAATGTAAATGGTATCAATTCACCAATCAAAAGTAGCAGACTGGCAGAGTGGATCAAGAAACAAAATCCAGCAATAAGCTACATATAAGAAACACATTTAACTGAAAAGGAAATTCATAGACTGAAAGTCAAAGGATGGAAAACAATACTCCATGCAACAGAAACCCAGAAAAAAGTGGAGGTAGCTATTCTGTTTGCAGACAATGTAAATTTCAAACCAAAAATGATCAGAAGAGATAAAGAAGGTCACTACATACTTGGCAGGGGAAAACTGCAAGAGGAAGAGATGACAATCATAAAAAATCTATGCACCAAATACAGGAGCACCCAATTATATAAGACAAATTTTAACAGATGTGAAAAACCAAATAAGCAGTAGCACAATCATAACAGAGGGCTTTAACACCCCATTGTCACAAAAAGATCAACTAGACAAATTATCAGCAAGAAATAACAGAACTAAACATAATGGGCTTACTAGACCTTTGCAGAGTGTTCCATCCAACAACATCAGAATACACATTCTTCTCAGGTGCACATGGGATGTTCTCTAAAATAGAGCATATACTAGCACATAGAACATGCTTAAGTAAATGCAAAGTAATTAAAATTATCCTATGAATACTATTGGATCACAGTGTAATGAAATTAGAAATTAATGACAAAAGAAATTGCAAAAACTCCATAAATACATGGAAATTAAATAACACCCTCCTGAACAACCAATGGGTCACAGATGAAATTAAACTATATGTACAATCAAAGGAAAATGCAAATACAATTTACAGGAGCCAGTGCAATGCAGTGAAACCAGTTCTCAGAAGGAAATTTATACCAGTGAGTTCCTACATCAGGAAAACAGAACAAGCACAAATAAACAATCTTATGCTGCACCTCAAGCTTCTAGAAAAAGAACAAGTCAAGCCCAAGGCCCAAAGAAGTCAGGAAATTACAAAGACCAGAGCAGAAATCAGTGTAATGGAAACTAAGAAAACAACACAAAGAATTAATGAACCAAAGAGTTGGTTCTTTGAAAGAATAAATAAAATTGATAAACTGCTAGCCAAAATTATCAAAAAAAAGAAGAAACTAAAATTCATGCAATAAGGAATGAAAAGGATGAAATCACTATAGAACCTGTAGAAATTCAGAAGATCATCAATATCTACTTTGAAAATCTTTAATCTCATAGAATCAAAAATACAGAGCAAGTGGACACATTCCTAGACACATAGGAATTACCAAAGCTGAATGAAGACAATCAATATAAAAATCCTGAAAAACTCAGTATCAGCCAGCAAAATTGAAAATGTAGTAAAAAACTTACCAGTGAAGAAAATCCCAGGTCCTGATAGATTCACAGCAGAATTCTACAAGAAACTTAGAGAAGATTTAACAGCAATTCATCTCAAGCTCTTCAATGAAATTGAAAGGGAAGGAATTCTCCCTAACTCATTCCTGGAGGCAAGTATTATCCTGATACCAAAACCAGAGAAAAATCCAGCGGAAAAGGAGAACTATAGGACAATCTCCCTAATGAATACAGATGCAAAAGTTCACAATAAAATACTAGGGAACAGTATGCAGAAAATCATCAAGAAGACTATACATGATGACTAAGTGGGATTTATCCCAGGAATGCAGGGATCATTCAATATATGCAAATCAATTAATGTAATACACCATCTTAATAGAGCCAAAGAAAAAAATCACATGATCATCTCAATAGATGCAGAAAAGCTTTTGATAAAGTCCAACACTCATTTATGATAAAAATCCTTCAGAAAATAGGAATAAGTGGTCTTCACCTCACACTGTAAAAGCCATCTATAACAAACCAATGGCCAACATCATACTAAATGGACAAAAACTGAAAGCTTTCACTTCAAAATCAGGAACAAGACAAAGATGACTACTGTCACCACTCCTATTCTGTATATTTCTGGGAATATTAGCCAGAGCAATTAGACAAAAGAGAGAAATAAAAGGAATAAGGATAGGAAAGGAAGAAGTGCAATTATCATTATTCACACATGACATGATACTCTATATAGAAGACCCCCAAAACTTCACCAAAATGCTTATATATTTAATAACCATATTTATTAGCATAGCTGGATACAAAGTCAGCACTCAAAAATCAATAGCATTCCTGTACACAAACAAGAAACAGAGAGAAAAATTAGGGAAGTCACACATTTCACAACAGTATCTAAAACAATGAAATACTTAGGAATCAATCTAACAAAGGAAGTAAAAGATCTATACAGTGTAGATTACAGTACTCTGAAAAAAGAGATTGAAGAGGATTTCAGAAAATGGAAAGATATTCCTTGCTCAGGGATAGGAAGAATCAACATTGTGAAAATGGCCATACTCCCAAAATTG